>NC_081406.1:321455208-321822708 GCF_030272615.1 Cryptomeria japonica | reverse complement strand
ATCACTCTGACTACCCAAAACACATCATACTTGATATTGTCAATTTTCAAATAAAGGTTCATCCTTGTTTACAATTCTTGCACTTTTCATATATTTAATGTTTGATATATTTAATGTATTATTCTTTAGGTGTTGTCAATGTTATTGTGCAAATGCCACTGCCGCCTCATCAGAGGTCACCCTCACCTATAATGTCGATTGCAATGTTGACAACACATAGCATGCAAACATCCTCTAGTGCACATTATATTGGCTTGCCCACCGTTGGTAGATCCCTCTTTTTCTCTATCTTCTGTCATGTGTTTATTTCCCTTCAAGCGTTCTTTCTTGAATTATTATGCCATTTCATGGTGGATTCATTTTTTGCAGGAGGAGATGCACATGAGGATGTGCTAGAAGCGACTGCTACTGATAACATACCATCATTTCCTAGATCTTCTCATATTGCTAGTACGGGAACATTGCAGGCCACATTGGTGGTGAGCGACGAAGAAATGCTTCCCTTAAAGATACAAAATGTTCCAGGTACTTTAAAATTATTATTATATACTCTAATTGTAATTTACTTTATGATCACTAATTTTGGACTAATGATCCCATGAATTTTTTGCAGGCAATGATATTTTCTATAAACATCTTAGTGACACTACATTGCAGATATTTGTGCCCACCATACGTAAAAGGTGGTACATCATATGTGAACTAACCCTAATCCACTTTTGATTTCATATCATTGCTGGAATAGTTTACCTTTGATCCATTTCTTGAAGTGTAATAAATGTAGCTTCAGTTCATTTCTGAATCTAATAGGTTTGTTTTTGCTTTAAAAGGTGGAATGACCAAGAAAAATGATTAAAAGATGAATTGACAAACCAAATGGTTGAGTGGTTTGGAAATGACACCTTTGACAAAACCAAGCTCCTTGAAAAAGCTGGCACATATCTAAAGTATATGAGGGACCAATACAGGACCCATTTGGAGAGGAACCTAAAGTACGAGCGTCCCCCCATGATTCCAGAGAGGGAGTGGAAGGACCTGATTTTGGATGCCATGGAGAGAATTGAAAGGAAAAAAGGAAATACACCACTAGACGCTAGAAGAAGGTACGAGATACTATTCAGAATGTAATTATATACTAATTAGTTACTCTTTATATTTATATAATCTAACATATTTCAAACTTTTTATAAACTGAGTGACACATCAAAGGCAACCAAGGCAAGGCAAGAAAAGCATGGGCAACACAAACTTGGCTCTAGTGGTTACATGAAACTTGCTGCATGAATTGTAAGTATCTCATGTAAATGAAATATTGCATCAAAATATTAATAAATTGCAAATATTTTTTTTATCAAACAATGCAAGCAAAATTCACGGTACCAAGCAAAAATGTAGGGCTCTAAATTCAATAGAGCGCCCATAGAAGATGACAAGAGAATTGCCTACTAGCAGGGCTATTCAGCCATGGTTGATTGGCTATGAGAATTGAGTGGGCATACACAACATTCGAGTGCATCCGTCACACAGGTAAATATGCTAAATGGAAGTTGTTTCAAATTGAATACTTTACCAATAATCTAATTGATGTTGAGTTCCAACATAAAGTGACTATATTTTTTTTAAATAAGAAAGCAATGATAACAATGTGCATGTCATTGGAATGCAGCCTGCTAATTGTGAAACACCACTTGCACATGAAGGTCCGGATGTGCATCCCAGTAGTGGAGGTATTCATTTGCTATTCAAATTTATTTATTTAGCTATTAATACAATTAAACATCTTAATTTGTAATTAGAGTAGTAATTAATGTAACCTTTTTTGTTAATATTTTAGAGCATGTAGTCGGTGTTGAGCAAGTGGAGCATGATATGGGTACACAACATCAAGAACATGGTGTTCCCCACTCAAGTAAAGAGGACCACTATTATTTCTTTAAACAAATATAATTGCAATTGGTGTTTAGCTTTAATTTAACCTTTAGTATTTCAACTCCAACAGATCTAGAGGGTGTTCGGCATGTTGAGGTTGAGGCTACACAAAATGATGTGGCCCCATCAGGTAAAGAGAACATCAATTATGCTCTCTAAATTAATGAAATACTTGTAACAATAATAATTTTTTTTTTGAATTTAACCCTTTTCTTTGTTATTGGAGAGGACCCCCCTTCGCTTCAGCATCCTTGTCCTCAGTATAGGACTAGGCATACATTCAGGTCACGAGCAGTTGGCAGAACATCTGCAGAGGGGGGAAATGATGAAGAAACTGATGTTCCACTTAGTCTTTTCATAGCTTCAAAGAAAAAACAAAGAAAGAAATGATTGTAATCTAACTTATTTGATAATGACTGAATTTTATGTGTAAGTGAATGTAATTATGTGCTAATTAATGGTTATGGATGATATGTGTTAATTAATATTGATGAATGTTATGTCATATTAATGAATGAATGCTATATTTTATTAATGGTAGAAAGAATGAATGAATGAATGTTATAAGATGTTAATGGGGAATTTAGAGTGATGTTAGGGGGGGGGGAAGGGCCAAATGAGCTTCCACCTTCACGTGGTTGGCCTTGTTAAGTAGAGAGTATTAAACTATTCTCAAAACCAAGCGAAGCTCAACAAGGTAACACACTTTTCAATATTTCATTATGTTGCATAGTTAATCTTATTGAATAATGTATATTGAATCTTAATTGGAGGGTTCAACAGAGCCAACATGAACAACAACACCACAAGTTGCTGGGTATAATGAACTCCCATATTGTCTTGTCTGTACATGAACAATATGAGTTGCTTCTAGTGTTGATATCCAAGGTGGGATTGCAAAAGTTATGAATATGCCTCATCCTTGTAAGTCATGAATATTTCTCTTTAGTTGATTAAAATTAAATGAAAATATTTAATGAATACACAAAACTATATACACATGTAGGCGCACCATGGTTGAGATGGTCCAACTCCCTAGTCTCACTCTACGACTAAGCTCATGCCATATCTAAATCAAAGACATCTCAAATACATGGTTGGTGGAAAGCTGCAAAATGTCATTTTCATACATAAGCAAGACATACACAATTGGGCACAATCACCAAGAGAATGGTAAAAAGTGTGTTTGAGATTGTATCATGGATGCAAAAAATCTCTTCATTAATCCTTGACTCATGATTGCTATAATACTTCTTTAGACTTCTCATGTCATTTGTTGCACTTCTTCACTATTTTGGACTGAGTTTCAACTATGTATTTGCCTTGACTTAAGACTGTACCTAGCTTTGTCCTATCTTTGTAAGCTTCCTCTTTGAATTGTGGTTGTAGCTTTGACAATACCTTTTTAATGTTGCACTATTTGTAAGGAGGACAATTCCTAATGCATGTTGCAAATTGTGTTCTAGTGACTGAGACTAAACTTTTTGTACTTGATGTTTTTGACTAGTTGTCATAACCTTTGACTTTGATGCTTGTGCCTTAATAGAACTAGATGTTTCTTGTATGCATACTTGGTCAAGGACTGCAATATGATGGTATAGGGCTACAAACTAAGATTATTTATTGTATTCAGTTGCATATTTGACATGAGTTGCCCTATGACTGCTATGCCTCTTGAGGTAATAAGGTGTTGTTCTTGACAAGTTTTGACAATGCTGCAACAATAACGTGTTATTTATTGTTAAGGTTTGAAAAGACCTTTTAGAAACTTATACCCTGCTCTTTTTCACTCAGTAGACTTGATTATTGTCATTTTATTTGGTACTAGGTATGACTGCCTACTGGCTTTACTATAGACTGCAATCTCTCTAGACTATATTTTCTAAGTGTTGTTGTTCTATACTTGACCATCTATTAGGAAAACATAGCTTGAAATGTCCAAAACAATTAATAAATGTGTTGGGCTTCAAATGAATAGATTGGATAGGTTCTAAGGAAATACCAACTCCTATGATCAAACCCTCCAATTGACTTGGCCAACTTATAGAGTGAACGTACTTGGTTACTAACTCTCTTACTTTAGGCTCTGCAGGACCTAGGTGGGTATACCTACTCACTAGTTGTTTTCAATGACTAATGCTTTTTATAGCAGATTAAGTATCTTGATTTGATTTCTTCTGTAGTTGTTTTTGATGTAGTTTTCTTTTGTTTTATGTCGTGCCCAAACTTTAGGGCACAAAAACGAAACAACAAAAAATTTTTTTTGACGTCATAAACTCGCTATAAATCCTAATACATAACAACTGTATTTAAAGTTTGTCTTATCTAGGATGTAAATAAACTTACTTACTAAGGTTAAGTTAATTAACCAACTCGAGCGAGTGACTTGATTGGTGGAGATTAATTTGCATTGCGGATTAGTTAGCTAGCTCAATTACCTAAGACAAATTGTCGCTAATTAAATCAAGGGATAATTGGTTACCTCAATGTATTAAATCATTCCAGGTCGTATAATGATATTGCTAATGATTATTTGATGCTCATATAAAATTTATTATACACATCCACCCGATGAGGGTTTCGAATTACTACAATGTCATTTGCCCACTAAAACCGACAATAAACTAGGGCCAATTCTAATTTTCCCTAAATCCTTTGATTTTGTCAATTAATTTTCAATCCGACCAAAAATCGGTCTCAAGGGCTTAAGGTTCATAAATTTACAAATTCCTTCTTTCAAATTTTCCTATCGTCCAAATATATGGGAGGGGTAAGTCCATTGATTAATTAAATATATTGTTGGATTTAACGTATAGTTTATCCAACTATAGTAATCCTTTATTTTTATCCCCCTTGAATTAATTAAAATTAAAATTTCTAAAGAATGGGAACATATAATAATTCAGTTATTAAATTAGTCCCCAAATATATACATTAAAATCAAGGTTTAAAATTCCATAATATTTCAATTATAAACTTAACCCCAAATTATATACTAAAATCTAACTTTAAAATTCCAATTTAAATTCCTTATATATATATATATAAAATCACAAATATAAATTCTTAAATACTAACCCTCATTATAAATTAAAAATCAATTATAATGCTCCAATCTAAATCTCCCATATATATATATATATGAAAATCCCTAAAAAAGCTAACCCTAACCCGAAATTGGGTTAGGGTTGACTTCCTATATTTTATTCCTTGTTTTGATATTCTTTTTTTTTTAAATCACTTTATACCCTAACCCGAAATGGGTTAGGGTTTATTTAACCCTTTATTTTATTGTTTGTTTCGTTTGAGAGAGAGGGAGATTGCAGGTACGGAGGCGGAGGGTTTCATGCGGGGAGAGGCGGTGGAGGAGGAAGGGTTTCGGGCGCCGCTGTGTATACACACAGTGGCGGCAGCGCTACCCACTGTGTGTACACACAGTGGCGGATGGCATAGCCGCCGCCCACTGTGTATACACACAGTGGCGGGCGCCGTTCACTGTGCGTAGCACAGTGGCGGCTGCGACCGTTCCACTGTGTTACACACAGTGTGGTGCCCTTCAGCGCCGCCCACTGTGTGTAGCACAATGGCTCGGCCATGGCCGTCCACTGTGTTGCGCACAGTGGCCCACGTTTTCCATTTCCCTTTTTTAAAAAAAAAACGTTTAAATACATAGTTTCGTGGGGGTAATATTATGTGATGTGTTTTTTATTGAATGTCAAATGTATATTATGTATATTATATATATATATATATATATATATATATATATATATATATATATATATATATATATATATATATATATATATATATATATATATATAATATGCACAATATCATTTATGAATATGAAAGTATTTTCTTCTACAGGCATCCACAGAGTATATTTTTTTTTTTTGATGCAGAATATATATATATATATATATATATATATATATATATATATATTAAGAAGTTTATTCTGCATTATATTTAAAACATAGCAGTATATAATCTTTTATATATTCTATAACAGGCTTGTACAAGTTCAGAATGTATCTTTTATTTTGTTGTTACAGGGGTATGCACATACAGGAAGCTTATATATATATTTATATATATATAGGTATATATTTTCAATATATATACTTATATACCTATAGATATATATAATTATATGTTGGAATAATAGGGCTAAAAACCCTTATATTGATTTGGGATTTTAACCATTTACATTGTGTTTTTAGTCTTCTAACAGCATTTAGAATAGGTCTATTTTCTTCTTCCTTTTATTTAAACTTTCTACAGAAATAAAACAATTCTGGTTCTCCTTTCTTTCTAACAGACATAAAATAACAGAATTTAAAACTATGCAAGTAAATAGGGGATCCTAATGCATTTTTCTTTTCCTTCCTTTAATATTGCAGTAAATAAACTAGTGAATAGTAAATAAGGAATCCTAATGCATTTTTCTGTTTCTTTTCTTTAATATTGCAGTAAATAAACTAGTGAATAGTAAATAAGGAATCCTAATGCATTTTTCTGTTTCTTTTCTTTAATATTGCAGTCAATAAACAAGTGAATAGACCAGATTAAAATGTAGACTACAGCAACACAATAGACATCATAATAAAATAAAAATTTACATTACTTTCCAGAATGATAAGTTACAATAGCCCAAATATGAAAATGGGTAGAAAAGCTAACAGTCCCTTTTTTTTTCTAATCTTTACACAGAAAATAAAAATTACATTTATTTAAACAGAACCAGAATCATTTTAAGCCCTATATTTACATATGCACTTTCTCTTTTTTTTTTTTTTTTCTTTTTGCTACAAATCATAACGTTACATTTCTTTCTTGCTTTTCTGCATTTAATGGAAATCAGAAATCTGAATAAAAGTCTGCAACACAACAATCTGCAACTCCTAGTCTTTTTCCCAAGCCACCTGCAAGTAAAATTTAGGACTGTGACCATGGGATGCTCACCTCCCAGCCTAGGCTTACCAGAAGCCACCCCTGAGCTAGGAGAATCAAGACCTAGACGGGTTACAACCAAGCAATACAACACAACAAAAGGCAAACACACAACACATACACTATCCCATCCTAAGCTACACTATCACCACATTTGTGGAGATCAATCTATGGGTGGAAGTGGACCAAGTACCATTGGGGAGACTGCAGCCAAAATATAACATAAGCCACCTCATGGCAACACAAAATACTCAACAGAATTTATCCCACACACCTTATGCCCCCCAAAGGCTCAAAGCCATTTCTCTCCCCTTATGACCCCCAAATGCATACACAAGGCTATGCAGCAAGGGTCACAAAGGACACCCTTGAGATCACTCTCCTTAAGGAGAGCCTCTCACCCAAGGCTGTCATGCTTCTTCCACCCCAAGATCATCCTACTCTCCGAAGAGTAAGAGATCTTGGACACTCCCAAAAACAAGAACACAAACACAAAAAAGAAACAAATATTGAAATGAAACCTACACATTATCTTTCTTCCACAACAATTTACATAAACACCTTTTTTTTACAAGCATTCCTTTCCTTCAACAAAACAACATAACTAACAAGAACAACATAAACAAGATGAGATAAAAACCATCCTTATTCTGCCAATAGGTATGCTAAATTTAGTTGGAGATGAGCTGCCCAATCCACACTACTTTCTGCAATTCTTTGGCCCCCAAATTCCTCTATTCCTAAAACTGGTTTTTCCTTCCAAGTTTTTCCAAAAATCTCCAAGGATGGAGAGTGGGTGATTAGCTCACTAAGCTTCCATTCTTAGCCTAAGAAGGCCTCTCTCACTCCTTCCAACCTCTTGGATAGAGTGAGAGATCTCCCATTGGGTTGGTCTTCCCTAGGTCTTACACACTCCCTAACCTAGGTGTCTAGAGAAGGGAAAAGAAATGGGGAAGAGGGATTACTATCTCCAAGAAGGTTATCCTACCAAGGATGGCACTCCTATAGATGGAATTCGTCCATCTTGGGAAAACCACTTTTTTGGGTGGTTAAACAAGTCCTAAGGGAAAGACACATGGCCAATTTTGGCCTTCACCCATAGGTACCCCATGAGGCCTAATAGAAAAGCTCTAAAATTGACTCTAGGAGTTGATTTGACCTTCAGAAAGTCCACCTGAAGTTAACCTACGGGTCAACTCTGAGTTGACCCTCCCTTGTGGCTCTCTAACCTAGATTTCTTGGTTCCTTCAAGGATAATTAGGGGATATAACAATTAACAAAAATAAAACTTTCAAAAAGGTGACATGACAAATTGCCAACACAACATACTACATAGGTGTCAAGTGACACTACAAAATAATTCCACATCACATTACACACATGGCAATTGTCCCTTAAACAATTAAACAATCCAATAAATACAAATTACACTTATGCAACATTTTACATTTATGAATAAAATACAGTACATACGGGGTGTTGTCTCTCCAAATAGACAACCCCTGGTTTTACTAACGCACATTGGCCTAGGCTTGATTCTCCCTAATATTTCCATGGTCACATGGTTATTTTCCTGCACATCTCAATTTAAACATTAGTACTTCCCAAATAGCCTCATATAATATATAATCACATAATCAGAGTACAATACATTCATTCTGCAAAGACTTGACATTATAAAATACGATTTGTCACAAATCAAGGCAATTTCCTCATAATCCTCAAAATTTGATCCATCTACAAGATATGCAAACATTTTCCTAACATTATATCAAATCCTAAAATTCAGATAATAACCTGCATCATCACAATATTACCCTAATCTAGAATCATATAATATTCTATAATCCACCAGGCATAGAAATGAAGCATCCACATATATCAATGTTACCAAAATCGCGGAACCATGAAAAGTTCTATATCCATAGTGTGTCAAAACTAGCATCCAAAATAGTTCCAAAATAAAAATAGCTGAAGAGATAGGACGGGTTAGGGTAGGGCCTCACACCCTCCCCCTCTAGGCATGAACGTCCTCCTGGAGTTCATCAAAAAGATGAGGGTACTGTGATCTCATACGTGCTGCATCCTCCCATGAAGCTGTGACCTCATCATAGCAATCCCACTGGACCCTAACCTGGTCCAGCTCTCGACCTCGAAGGGCCAACGTCTGGTGAGCCAAAATGCGAATGGGCTCCAAGGCTAACTGCTCGTCCGACTCCACCTACAAGGCATCCCAATCTAAAATATGAGACTTATCATAGATATATTTTCTCAAAACTGACACATGAAATACATCGTGGATGCGTGACAGGCTAGGTGGCAAAGCTAGGTGATAAGCAACTGGTCCTATTTTCTCAAGGATCTCGAAGGGTCTGACAAAGCGAGGTGTGAGCTTAGAACCCTTTCCATAGCGGATTGGACACTTATTGGGTCCCACTCTCAAGAAAACTCTGTCCCCAACCATGTAACTCCGGTCTATCCTCTTTGCATCTGCATATTTCTTCTGCCTATCCTGTGCCTCTCTAAGGCGCTGTCTAATCAAAATTACCTGCTGCTCCATATCACGGACCAACTCAGGGCCTATGGCCACTCTATCCTCAATACGATCCCAACTCAAAGGTGTTCTGCATGGTCTGCCGTACAAAGCCTGAAAAGGTGGCATCCCCAAAGAAGTGTGATGCCCATTATTATAGGCAAATTCTACTAAATGCAGGTACTCCTCCCATCGGGTCTGATGATCCATGACGTACATGCAGAGCATATCCTCTAACACCTGGTTAACCCACTCTGTCTGTCCATCAGTCTCTGGATGATAGGCTGTGCTAAAGTTGAGCTTGGTGCCCAACGCTGCCTGTAATGCCTTCCAAAAGGAAGATGTAAAGAGAGAATCCCTATCAGAGATAATCTTGCGTGGGACACCATGAAGCCTAACAATGTCTCGCAAGAACACCTGTGCCACTGTTGGAGCTGTGAAGGTAGTCCGGACTAGTGAGAAGTGGGCTACTTTGGTCAATTTGTCAACTGTCACCAAGATAGCATCATAGCGACGAGATGACATAGGAAGACCAAAAATGAAGTCCATGGATATAGTATCCCACTTCCACTTTGGTATAGCATGGGACTGGAGTAACCCACCTGGATGGCGGTGCTCCGCCTTGACTCTTTGACACTCAAGGCATCGGGCTACTAACTCGGCGATAAGCTGCCGCATTCCTGGCCAATGATATAACTGCCTCAAGTCAGCATGCATCTTCTTAACCCCGGGATGCGCTGCATAAGGAGCTCTATGAGCCTCCATGATAATGAAATATCGCAAACCCCTAGGAGAGGGTACATAAATGCACCCTCTATGGCGTAATAAACCATCGGACTCCAAAGAGTAGTCCACAAACTTCCCCTCCAAGGTCTCCTGATTACGGATCCTCTGACAAACCTCAAGATACCAATCATCCTCTGGCAATCGCTGCAAAATACGGTCTCTCAAATCTGTGCTCATGGATATGGTGTAAACCTCATGTCGTCTCCTACTTAGGGCATCTGCGACCACATTCTCCTTTCCTTTGATGTAATGAACATCAAAATCGTACTCACAAAGGAACTCCATCCATCTCCTCTGACGTGCATTAAGGTTAGGCTGGGTGAAGATGTACTGCAAACTCTGATGGTCTGAATGAAGCTCGAAGTGATGGCCTAAGAGGAAGTGTCTCCATCTCACAAGTGCATGTACAACTACTGCAAGCTCTAGGTCATGCGTAGGGTAGTTAAGCTCGTGAGTCTTAAGTTTCCTAGACTCGTATGCTATAACCCTACCCTCCTGCATAAGAACTGCTCCCAATCCATCTAAGGAAGCATCTGTGCATACCATGAAGTCGGCCGTGGGGTCTGGCACAATAAGAATAGGTGCACTAGTAAGTGCCCTTTTTAGATCCTGAAAAGCCCTCTCACATTTCTCTGACCACTCGAATTTCTTCCCTTTTCGCTGGAGGGATGTGATGGGGTGTGCAACTCTGGAAAATCCCTCCACAAAACGCCTATAGTATCCTGCTAAACCCATGAAGCTCCCGACTTCTGTCACACTGGTAGGCGCTGGCCAATCCATGATGGCTCTAATCTTTGATGGGTCAACTGAGATCCCATCACCGGATATAACATGCCCTAGGTACTTAACCTCTGATCTAAAGAAAGCACACTTCGACAAACTGCCGAACAACTGGTTGTCCCTCAAACACTGCAAAACCTGTCTCAAATGCTCCTCATGCTCCTGCTCATTTCGGGAATAGATCAATATGTCGTCGAGGAACACTATCACAATCGGTCAAGGAAGGTGTGGAATACCCCATTCATGAGACTCATGAATACAGCTGGAGCATTCGTAAGACCAAATGGGACCACAGTGAACTCATAGTGGCCATATCTGGTGCGAAACGCGGTCTTGTGGATATCACTTTCCACAATCCTCAACTGATGGTATCCTGACTTCAGGTCTATTTTGGAAAACACTTTGGCACCCTGAAGCTGATCAAACAAGTCATTGATCCTCGGTAAGGGGTAGCGGTTCTTGATGGTTACTTTATTTAGTTGCCTGTAATCCATGCACAACCGAAGGGATCCATCTTTCTTCTTCACGAAGATGACTGGTGCGCCCCAAGGGGAGACGCTAGGACGGATGTGACCCTTCTCTAAGATTTCCTCTAGCTGCATCTTGAGCTCATTAAGCTCATGAGTGGTCATCCTATAAGGTGCTCTCGAAACTGGCTCGGCTCCTGGTACCAAATCTATGTGGAAGTCAATCTCCCTGCTGGGCAGCATACCGGGTAGCTCATCAGGAAACACATCTGCAAATACCTCAAGGATGGGATGATCATCTATGGAAGGCTCCTTCTTATTTTCTTCCTCTCGGTCACTGATTGTGATAGCAAACAACTAGCATCCCTTCCGCATGCTCCGCTTAAGCTGCATAGCGGATATCATACGAAGAGACACGGGTCTCTGAATCCCAGTGATTACTATGGGAGCACCATGATCATCCTCACACTCGACCCTTTTCAAGCGACAATCCATCTTGGCTCTGTGGGCGTAAAGCCAATCCATGCCAAGTACGACGCCATAAGATCCGAGTGGTGTAACCCTTAGGTCTACTAAGGTGGTGGTATTACCAATCTGGAGCGGACATCCCCTAACCTCTAAATCCACTGACACTCTAGCCCCTGAAGCTAACTCCACTTCCCAGCTGACACTTTGCCTTACTGCCACTAGCCCGCAACGCTCCACAACCAATGGAGATATAAAGGAGTCAGTCGCTCCTGAGTCAAATAATATAGAAATACTACTACCTCTGACCTTACCTGCAGCCTCGATGACTGTGGCCTGGTGCTCTGCCTGGCGGTTGTCAACCGCTGCGAAGACTCTATGGGACTTGCCCATGTCCCCAACTGTAGGCTCTGATGTTGCCATCCTCTGATTCCCTGTCATCTATCCCTGTGGACACTCTCTCGCCATGTGCCCAATGGCTCCACACGTGAAGCAAGCACCACGTGCCTGAAACTGTGCGCCCTGAGGCCTAGTAAAAGGATGCTCACCTGTCTGGCTAGAACCATTGTACCCACCCCTGGAGGACTGTTGAGCCCGTGCCGGGGGTGTGTATGTACCCTGTACTCTCTGGTCACGCCTAGGACCCTGTGACTGCCACTGCTTGGCCCTGGAGCCCTGTTGTCCCTGAGGTGGCCTATGTCTCTGATTCTGCTGTGACTGCTATGGAGGAGGGGGTTTATGGGACCCCGAAACATTTCTGTGGTTGCCTTTCCAATCGGGTTTCTAAAACCCGAAAGGCTGGGGAGCTGGGTTTTGGTTCTGGAACCGATCCCTCGTGTCCTGTGGCCTGATCTGAATCTCCTTGGCTATAAGGGCCTTCTCTACGGCAACCCGAAGGCTCCCTGGAGCGGCCATCCTCACTGGTCCTGCTATCCCAGCATTAAGTCCCCTAACAAATCGGTTGACGAGCACCTTCTCGTCCTTCAGGTAATCTACATAAGGTAGGAGCTCAATAAACTTACTCTCGTACTGGGTCACTGTGAGACCCTTCTGCTGGAGGTCATGGAATTCATCGATCCTACGCTGCCGGAAGTGCTCTGACAAGTACCTCTCTCTAAACCTCTCTGTGAAGATTTCCCATGTGATGGTATTTGCAGTGAGTCCGCACTTGAATTCCTCTTGCTTCCACCATGTGGAGGCTGTCGATCTCAGAAGGTGGACTGCAACGCGTGCCTTCAGATTGCTTTCATAAGATCGCAATGCGAAGCACCGATCTAGGCTCAAAAGCCATGCCTCGGCCTCTACTCCGTCAGTAGTTCCTCCAAAAGATGGCGGCTGGAGGCGCAAAACCTCTCTAATCAGGTCTCCTGGTTCCTGACGTGCTCTCTCAAAGTACACAGGTGCTGCTACTGGAGGGGGTTCGGGCAGGTGAATGGACTCCGGTTCATGCTCTGCCTCACCCTCTACGGAATTAGGAGGTGGACTCCTACTCCATTCCCTATCAACTGATCTATGACTCCCTGAGTTCTGATTATCTGCATGACGGTCCACTGCTGGAAGCCTATCCTGCACTATCCCAATCAAGTTCCGAAGAGCTAGCAAGATGTCTCGGTTAGGGTCAACCGGTAGTTCGGGAGGTGCTTCCGGGTTCCCTTCTGGAACCGGTTCCTCCCTAGCAACATCCTCGTGTGCCATACGTGTACGCCTAGGACCCCTTCCGCGCTTGCGAGCCTGTCGCGTAGTCGGAGGCATCCTAATGAGGAAACAAAATAAAATAAATAATCAATTAATTAAATAATTTAATTTTCATATATTTATATTTATATTTTCTTTTTAAGAAAATATTTGATTAATTTGGATAATTAAAGTGAAATGTAATGGAGAAAGGTTCCTAGTGTTGGAAACCTTGCTCTGATACCAAAATGTCGTGCCCAAACTTTAGGGCACAAAAACGGAACAACAAAATTTTTTTTTTGACGTCATAAACTCACTATAAATCCTAATACATAACAACTGTATTTAAAGTTTGTCTTATCTAGGATGTAAATAAACTTACTTACTAAGGTTAAGTTAATTAACCAACTTGAGCGAGTGACTTGATTGGTGGAGATTAATTTGCATTGCGGATTAGTTAGCTAGCTCAATTACCTAAGACAAATTGTCGCTAATTAAATCAAGGGATAATTGGTTACCTCAATGTATTAAATCATTCCAGGTCGTATAATGATATTGCTAATGATTATTTGATGCTCATATAAAATTTATTATACACATCCACCCGATGAGGGTTTCGAATTACTACAATGTCATTTGCCCACTAAAACCGACAATAAACTAGGGCCAATTCTAATTTTCCCTAAATCCTTTGATTTTGTCAATTAATTTTCAATCCGACCAAAAATCGGTCTCAAGGGCTTAAGGTTCATAAATTTACAAATTCCTTCTTTCAAATTTTCCTATCGTCCAAATATATGGGAGGGGCAAGTCCATTGATTAATTAAATATATTGTTGGATTTAACGTATAGTTTATCCAACTATAGTAATCCTTTATTTTTATCCCCCTTGAATTAATTAAAATTTAAATTTCTAAAGAATGGGAACATATAATAATTCAGTTATTAAATTAGTCCCCAAATATATACATTAAAATCAAGGTTTAAAATTCCATAATATTTCAATTATAAACTTAACCCCAAATTATATACTAAAATCTAACTTTAAAATTCCAATTTAAATTCCTTATATATATATATATATAAAATCACAAATATAAATTCTTAAATACTAACCCTCATTATAAATTAAAAATCAATTATAATGCTCCAATCTAAATCTCCCATATATATATATATGTATATATATATATATATATATATGAAAATCCCTAAAAAAGCTAACCCTAACCCTAAATTGGGTTAGGGTTGACTTCCTATATTTTATTCCTCGTTTTGATATTCTTTTTTTTTTAAATCACTTTATACCCTAACCCGAAATGGGTTAGGGTTTATTTAACACTTTATTTTATTGTTTGTTTCGTTTGAGAGACAGGGAGATTGCAGGTACGAAGGCGGAGGGTTTCATGTGGGGAGAGGCAGTGGAGGAGGAAGGGTTTCGGGCACCGCTGTGTATACACACAGTGGCGGCAGCGCCGCCCACTGTGTGTACACACAGTGGCGGACGACATAGCCGTCGCCCACTGTGTATACACACAGTGGCAGGCGCCGTTCACTGTGCGTAGCACAGTAGCGGCTGCGACCATTCCACTGTGTTACACACAGTGTGGTGCCCTTCGGCGCCGCTCACTGTGTGTAGCACAGTGGCTCGGCCGTGGCCGTCCACTGTGTTGCGCACAGTGGCCCGCGTTTTCCATTTCCCTTTTTTAAAAAAAAAACGTTTAAATACATAGTTTCGTGGGGGTAATATTATGTGATGTGTTTTTTTTTTAATGTCAAATGTATATTATGTATATTATATATATATATATATATATATATATATATATATATATATATATATATATATATATATATATATATATATATATATATATATATATATAATATGCACAATATCATTTATGAATATGAAAGTATTTTCTTCTACAGGCATCCACAGAGTATATATATATTTTTTGATGCAGAATATATATATATATATATTAAGAAGTTTATTCTGCATTATATTTAAAACATAGCAGTATATAATCTTTTATATATTTTGTAACAGGGTTGTACAAGTTCAGAATGTATCTTTTATTTTGTTGTTACAGGGGTATGCACATACAGGAAGCTTATATATTTATTTATATATATATAGGTATATATTTTCAATATATATACTTATATACCTATAGATATATATAATTATATGTTGGAATAATAGGGCTAAAAACCCTTATATTGATTTGGGATTTTAACCATTTACATTGTGTTTTTAGTCTTCTAACAGCATTTAGAATAGGTCTATTTTCTTCTTCCTTTTATTTAAACTTTCTACAGAAATAAAACAATTCTGGTTCTCCTTTCTTTCTAACAGACATAAAATAACAGAATTTAAAACTATGCAAGTAAATAGGGGATCCTAATGCATTTTTCTTTTCCTTCCTTTAATATTGCAGTAAATAAACTAGTGAATAGTAAATAAGGAATCCTAATGCATTTTTCTGTTTCTTTTCTTTAATATTGCAGTAAATAAACTAGTGAATAGTAAATAAGGAATCCTCATGCATTTTTCTGTTTCTTTTCTTTAATATTGCAGTCAATAAACAAGTGAATAGACCAGATTAAAATGTAGACTACAGCAACACAATAGACATCATAATAAAATAAAAATTTACATTACTTTCCAGAATGATAAGTTACAATAGCCCAAATATGAAAATGGGTAGAAAAGCTAACAGTCCCTTTTTTTTTCTAATCTTTACACAAAAAATAAAAATTACATTTATTTAAACAGAAACAGAATCATTTTAAGCCCTATATTTACATATGCACTTTCTCTTTTTTTTTTTTTTCTTTTTGCTACAAATCATAAGGTTACATTTCTTTCTTGCTTTTCTGCATTTAAAGGAAATCAGAAATCTGAATAAAAGTCTGCAACACAACAATCTGCAGCTCCTAGTCTTTTTCCCAAGCCACCTGCAAGTAAAATTTAGGACTGTGACCATGGGATGCTCACCTCCCAGCCTAGGCTTACCAGAAGCCACCCCCGAGCTAGGAGAATCAAGACCTAGACGGGTTACAACCAAGCAATACAACACAACAAAAGGCAAACACACAACACATACACTATCCCATCCCAAGCTACACTATCACCACATTTGTGGAGATCAATCTACGGGTGGAAGTGGACCAAGTACCATTGGGGAGACTACAGCCAAAATATAACACAAGCCACCTCATGGCAACACAAAATACTCAACAGAATTTATCCCACACACCTTATGCCCCCCAAAGGCTCAAAGCCATTTCTCTCCCCTTATGACCCCCAAATGCATACACAAGGCTATGCAGCAAGGGTCGCAAAGGACACCCTTGAGATCACTCTCCTTAAGGAGAGCCTCTCACCCAAGGCTGTCATGCTTCTTCCACCCCAAGATCATCCTACTCTCCGAAGAGTAAGAGATCTTGGACACTCCCAAAAACAAGAACACAAACACAAAAAAGAAACAAATATAGAAATGAAACCTACACATTATCTTTCTTCCACAACAATTTACATAAACACCTTTTTTTTACAAGCATTCCTTTCCTTCAACAAAACAACATAACTAACAAGAACAACATAAACAAGATGAGATAAAAACCAACCTTATTTTGCCAATAGGTATGCTAAATTTAGTTTTAGATGAGCTGCCCAATCCACACTACTTTCTGCAATTCTTTGGCCCCCAAATTCCTCTATTCCTAAAACTGGTTTTTCCTTCCAAGTTTTTCCAAAAATCTCCAAGGATGGAGAGTGGGTGATTAGCTCACTAAGCTTCCATTCTTAGCCTAAGAAGGCCTCTCTCACTCCTTCCAACCTCTTGGATAGAGTGAGAGATCTCCCATTGGGTTGGTCTTCCCTAGGTCTTACACACTCCCTAACCTAGGTGTCTAGAGAAGGGAAAAGAAATGGGGAAGAGGGATTACTATCTCCAAGAAGGTTATCCTACCAAGGATGGCACTCCTATAGATGGAATTCGTCCATCTTGGGAAAACCACTTTTTTGGGTGGTTAAACAAGTCCTAAGGGAAAGACACATGGCCAATTTTGGCCTTCACCCATAGGTACCCCATGAGGCCTAATAGAAAAGCTCTAAAATTGACTCTAGGAGTTGATTTGACCTTCAGAAAGTCCACCTGAAGTTAACCTACGGGTCAACTCTGAGTTGACCCTCCCTTGTGGCTCTCTAACCTAGATTTCTTGGTTCCTTCAAGGATAATTAGGGGATATAACAATTAACAAAAATAAAACTTTCAAAAAGGTGACATGACAAATTGCCAACACAACATACTACATAGGTGTCAAGTGACACTACAAAATAATTCCACATCACATTACACACATGGCAATTGTCCCTTAAACAATTAAACAATCCAATAAATACAAATTACACTCATGCAACATTTTACATTTACGAATAAAATACAGTACATACGGGGTGTTGTCTCTCCAAATAGACAACCCCTGGTTTTACTAACGCACATTGGCCTAGGCTTGATTCTCCCTAATATTTCCAGGGTCACATGGTTATTTTCCTGCACATCTCAATTTAAACATTAGTACTTCCCAAATAGCCTCATATAATATATAATCACATAATCAGAGTACAATACATTCATTCTACAAAGACTTGACATTATAAAATACGACTTGTCACAAATCAAGGCAATTTCCTCATAATCCTCAAAATTTGATCCATCTACAAGATATGCAAACATTTTCCTAACATTATATCAAATCCTGAAATTCAGATAATAACCTGCATCATCACAATATTACCCTAATCTAGAATCATATAATATTCTATAATCCACCAGGCATAGAAATGAAGCATCCACATATATCAATGTTACCAAAATCGCGGAACCATGAAAAGTTCTATATCCATAGTGTGTCAAAACTAGCATCCAAAATAGTTCCAAAATAAAAATAGCTGAAGAGATAGGATGGGTCGGGGTAGGGCCTCACATTTTATCGATATCACTTTTTCGATGAGAATGCTTCTTTTGGTGAATCTTCTTTATCTTGCATCGATGATATTGTTTCTTCGAAAGCCTTTTCTCATTGGTGGGGGCCACCTCTACTTTCTTCGATACCTTTTGTTGGTGGGACCATCCCTTTCGGTGAGTCTTTTTGCACCATAGTGTTATATCCTCAAAGACCTTTTCTTGTCAATGAGAACCATCTCCACTTTCCTCGATATCTTTTATCGATGGAGTTACTATCTTCGATGAGTCCTTTCTGAAGTTCATCGGAGTTTGCTTTCTTTAATTCCCTTTTTATATCGATGAGACATCGCTGGGTCTCATCGATACTGTTTGAATCTTAGATACTTCGATAGAATGCTTTTAAACTTGTTCGATAACTTATGGGTTATTACGGTATCAATGAAAATGATGATTTCTTCCAAAGAGAGATGGCTTCTATCGATGAAACCATGTGTATCAGGGACATGCCTTTTAGTCTCCTCGAAACTCATTCTCATTGAAATCTTTTTGCTGTTCGTCGGGTTTCATGTCGAAGAGACTTTGGACTTCGGTGACTTCTTTTATCCTCCCATCGAAACTCATATACTTATCAATATCATTCATCGATGTAGTTTGCTTCTGTTTTATCGATATCACTTTTTCAATGAGAATTCTTCTTTCGGTGAATCTTCTTTATCTTGCATCGATGATATTGTTTCTTCAAAAGCCTTTTCTCATTAGTGGGGGCCACCTCTGCTTTCTTTGATACCTTTTGTTGGTGGGACCATCCCTTTCGGTGAGTCTTTTTGCACCGATAGTGTTATATCCTCGAAGTCCTTTTCTTGTTGATGAGAATCATCTCCACTTTCCTTGATATCTTTTATCAATGGAGTTACTATCTTTGATGAGTCCTTTCTGAAGTTCATCAGTGTTTGCTTTCTTTGATGCCCCTTTTATATCGATGAGACATCACTGGGTCTCATCGATACTATTTGAATCTTAGATACTTTGATAGAATGCTTTTAGACTTTTTTGATAACTTATGGGTTATTACGATATCAATGAAAATGATGATTTCTTCCAAAGAGAGATGGCTTCTATGATTTAATTTCTCAAATCAAGATATTTTACTTAATTCAGATTTGATGCTCAACAGAATGACTGCACTATCACCAATCTATCTTGAAGATTTGACTACTCTTTAGATTATGATTATGACTATCATGATATTTCATGAGACTGCTCTATCCCCATATGAAACCCTTTGTTCCCACAAATCAATACTTTGAACTTGATTGCAACTTTATAGTGATCACTCTCTTTTTACAGTAAGCTTGCTACTTTCTCAACTTTTGATATATTGGAGGCTCCTAGGATGGTTTCTATCTTATAGTCACAATACCTTGCTATATTTTGTAGCTATTCTATGTTTATTTGTTTTCCACTCCTAACTCATAGTTCAACCAAATATTGTTCATCTTGGAATCAATGCACATCAGTTATAATCAGATTATATCAGTCTCCATGGTTGCAAGACCTGAAGAAGGAATTCTTATAATCAATTAGATGCATACTTTTGGGAATATAGAAAGACAAAAAAATATATTAGAACTGTATTTTTTGTTGAGTCATAATATGATGTGTTAATTTAGCTAAATAAGGGAACCAATGTTGTATTAGGTTTAATTCCATGATGATAGTTGAAGCTTGTTAGAGATAGAGGATTTGTAGCAGTTGGCTTGTTAGGTTATGTCACAATCCCATGAAGGTCCTTGTAAACCGTTAATGTCAGTAGACATGAGACTGTTATGTAATGAATTGGATCAACTAAACCTAGAAGTTCTGTAACCAATGAATCAACTTGCTCATGTGTATGTTAATTATCTTATGATGGTCATTTATGATCGTTATTCTTAGTAGACACTAAGCAGTTTGCTAGATAGTTGGTTAGTAAACCAGTGAGTTAGTTGGCTCAAGTGTATGCTATTTATCATATGATGACCGTTAATAACCATTATTGTTAGTACACATTAAGAAGATGGCTTGTTTATATGGTTGGTAACTAGTGAGTTTGTTGAGCTCAAGAATTGGATGTACAAGTCGAGCAAGGGAGGTGAACACTAACAACAAATTGGTGCTTGAAATGTTAAAATTACTCAAAATTGAAACTAATAAAATATTGAAATTAAACTAGAAGACAACACAAAATCTAGGCTCGAAAGTTCATAGTCTGTATATTGATATTAATTTTGAAAAGTATTACAAAACTCAGAGTATTCTCCATAAGACTAGAAAATCCCAGATATATTTCTACAGAGTTTTCTTACAAATTCTTGCAATCCCCCTTTTCATTAGTCCCGGTATCCATTTATATAATCATGGATGCATACAAGCTTCGGACCCCTTTTCAAAAAGAGTTTGTTACAGATTGAAAATACTCACCAAGAAACGGTTACAAGTCCTTTTCAGCATCTTCGGCCTCTTGCACTTTTTGCTCGGTTGAAACCTCTTGTAACTACTCTAGAGTATCTTCTTCCTGCATCGCATATTTTTTGGACCACTCTTGAAAAACATCATCGGTAGGCCATGAGTAGCCAATAATATTTTTCTTCAACTTTAATAGATTTTTCCAAGAGTTCCTTATTTTCCTCACTTCTGACTCCAAGAAACCATAATGTGATTTGATCTTTTCTATTTCCTCAATTGTTTTAACAAACAATGAGGTGTCATCTTTATTGATTATTTCATTTACCCTTAGAGACAGATTAGCTCCTAACTCATCCAGCCATACCTGTTTGTCCTTTATCTAATTTTGGTTGACAAAACCTCCAGGAAACAGTTCAAATTTGTGCTCAGTATACTCTTTTCTATATAGATTAGCCTTCCTTTCCACATTGGCTTTCCCTTCTGCCAGCTTTGTCAAACCTTTGGTCAATTCACATGTGGATTTGATAATGGCATCGGATCCAGCTTCATCATAAGATACACACATGAATTCTAAATCTACTTCCCTCAGGATCCACTTATTTAGAATAGGCTCTAGAATAGCCTTGTCCTAATTTAACTCATAAAGAGTGTCAAAAATTCTCTTCATATTGATATGTACCATGGGAGCATCAACGACATCAACAAAACTCAAAATTGTAGCCTTTATCTTCTCCTCATACTTATTTGCAAATAAGGCCCGAGCCTATTTCAACTTTTCCAATTCATGTTGATAAGTCTCAGCTAGTTGAAAACTAGAAGGCATAGGAGAAGGAGGAAATTCTATGATGGGACTAATAGGTGGGGGCCTTGCTGGAGAAGAAGAAACTACCAAGGTAGAGGACTCACCTCCTTGGTATTGTCCCATCAACTAACTTTGAAGTTTGGCAATGATAGTGTCCTTGCTGGCTACCTCCTTTTTGGCTTCATTATAAGCCTTTAAAATTGTTTCCAACCTAATTTGGAGATCAGACTTTTCTTTTGCTTCCTTCTCTGCTACTACTACATTGAACTTAGCAGTCTCTAAAACAGTACTAGCTACTTCTACTACCCCTGTATCCTGAACTCTTTTGACTATCATAGCTCCTAGAAGGTTAGACTATGAGGTATCTTTCCTTCTTCTACCTTCATCTCTTTTATGGGACCACATAACCAGAGAAGCATCATCTTTGCTGAATACTACTCCCTTCATTGGCTTAGTTTCCTTTCTGACCGCTTTAAGAACCAATGCATCAATTATATCCCATTCAGTGAGGATTAGCACACCAGCCTTATCCACCATCTCTCTTCCAGCCTCAGGAGTGATAGGTTTGAGCTCAACCATCATTTCTTATTTAACCTCTTCCTCCACTTGGGCTACATCCTTGAGAGGTTGTTCATTTACCCTTTGCTCACATCTGATCTTGAATTGATCAATATTTTGCTTCCATAGAAACTGCATAAAATCTCCTGATGTGACAAAATTGTTGTCAGCTAAGAATCTTCATTAGCTTTTTTGATAGTAATGTCCAATTCTTTTCCCTGTAGCTCACCATCAGTTGCATCCATTTCAGCACAGGGTGGCTCTTCTGGCATTCCTTCTTGAGTCTCATTGTAGGTGTAGGCAATTTCACCCAGACTCCCCAATTGTATCAATTGCTCAGCCACCACTTTCTCATCTCCTATATGAATAGGGAACTTAGATGGAGAGTACTTGGGGTCATCAGTTTCAATTTCTTTACCTGACCTCTACCTCTTAGGCGAATCTTGAATCTCAATAGTATCTTCAATGGCCCTTTTCCCTCTAGAAGTAGAAGGTTCACCTATTACTGGCATCATTACAGTATACTTAGATCTCTTGTGCATTATATAATCACCTAGTGGAATAGCCTTAGCAAAGGAAGGCTTGGCTAGGACCAATTTAGCCCTGTCAGGATCATTTTGCATTATGGCTTCTCTTTTTTCCTTCAGGATTTGCATTAAATCTTCAAAATAAAGAATTAAGAATTTAACCTTTTCTTCAAAAGGGGTAAAACTAGAGAGAGGATGATAACTAGAATCAAATTGATGGATAAAGTCAAGGGCTCTTCTGTATGCAATCCACTTCTCCTTCCTCAACTCCTGCTTATCTAGACTAAATTCATTCCTGATCAAATCTTCAGGGAATTGGAATTGGTGAGGCCTAATTTTACAAATTGCTCTCTTCCCGAACATGTCATTGAAGAAATCTTCAGGGTTGACACACCTTGACACTGTAGTTGATAACATGTATGGTTTAAAGAATTCTTCAAAATACTTCCATCCACCTTTGGTAATTACAAAATGATGAGCCATGGTGATGGTTGGGAAAATTGTCCCTTTACCCCTGTTATTTAACTCGGCCTCCTGCACTCCACCAATCTGTCTTAATAATTTTGCAATCCCTATCTTTAATGGAACCTGATAGGGTAGTAGATAAGGGGTACCCCTAAATCCAAACACTCTAAAAACAATAGAAATAGGATATAGATACATATCTCCCCAATTATGAACAATCTTGATATCCTCTACAAATTCTTTGGGCCTAAGGAATTCCAAAAGAGCCTTGGGAATCCTAGGGTTTTCTGTACACAAGAGATCTCTAATTTTAGATGCAAAGCATCTATCAAACTTTAGATAACTTGTATCCTCTCTATCCTAAGATAGAAAAGTACTCCATAATTGCACTGGCATCTCCTCTTTATCCTTGACCTTAACCAGGTCCATCTCTTTTGCATAATAATTAGCCCCTTTGAATAGAAACATATGCATCAATAAGGAATACCATCCAAATGGCTTGTCTACCTTACCATTCTTAATTCCTACTAAGCCTACATGGATAGCATCAAAGAGGAAAGGAGCGAAGTCAAATGTTATGGCCAGGGAAGGGTTCAAAATTTGGGGTATCATTAACATATAATGGATGGGCATGTTTTTCTCAGCATCTTCTCCAACAATTTGACACAGTGTCTAGTACATATCCTTAGCTCTCAAGGTAAATAAATTCAGGGAAAATGGCTCCATTGTGCTAGGGCCTACAATTGTTAATCCCCCTATTTTGACAAAAAATTATCTCAATGGGCCAGTCCTAAGATGATCCCTTTGTGCATTGTAAACTTGGGTTAATACCTCAAAATCAATAGGTTCAAGGTAGCTGGAAGAGTCACTAAGCTTGAAGACATTCCTAAATTCATCATCTTTGATTTTGACAAGGGCTGATCCCTTTATGTTTCTAATGCATCCGGTAGTAGGGTCATAATTATGTGCAATTAGGGTCAACAGATCTACATCCATGAAAACACCTGGGACCACAAGCTTCCCTACATCTAAATTCCAGATACTATTCATAGGGGAAGGGGCATATCTCTGACCAAAACCCACTTTAAACAAACTGAGACTGGATATCCCTATTTCAGGGTCCCTCAACCAATTTCCTTTATCATATAAACCATCCCCAATTTTCAAATGGGGGTTTTTTGGCACTAACTCCTTGGCCCTAGCCTCGACATTGGTCGACATGGTTAACTACTCAAGAAAGTCATCACAAATATTTCGGTCCTGGTAATTTACCTTCCCTGTTAATTCTCTTCCGGGTCCCATTTTAGGAGTATGCAACTAAGCCAATTATCAATCAAAGCAATTTTCTAATAGGACAAGACCACAATTCAACAATCTTTAAGAAATGGGTAAACAAAGAGCAAGAGAACCTGATTTCAGTTTGCAAACTTCTGCTCTGCACCAGCTCTCTCTGCAACTTCTTCTATGAAATGATACCCTCGTTCAATTGATGCGGGGATATATACAGCAATTTGGCTCCTTAACTACAATATTAACACCGCACGCTTCGGTCGTCCCTTCATAATTGAATTCATGAAAGAATTCAAAAATTTGGCTCCAACGGATCAAAATTGCTCTGAGTATTTTTCATTTTGCTCTTTTGTTGTTTTGCAGAGTGTAAAGCTCTTGCATGTTCATCTAGCGAAAAGACGCTAACCATTGGATCAGATAGAACTTGCACCACTTTTACCCTTTTGACTCTTCCTTGCTTGGAAACAGGTTGAAAATCCTTTTGCTATTTCTCGATGGGTAACCATCTTGCATCTTGACCTCACGAAGCTGCGCTAGCTATCCGATCAACTAAAACTTGATCGATCTTTACATTGTCCTAACCTGGCGGTTTATATCACTAACCGCGTTCAAAACGGTTAACGCTAACCATTTTCGCTATTTCACAAATGATAACCATCGTGGATTTAAAGGTTGTGAAATAACGCCCACTGTTAGATCCTTCTTGAGATGCCCTTCCTTTAACAACCTATTAGAACCGCCAGACATGGGCCCTCTGAATCAATGCCATTCACTTTGGCATTCAATCCCTCTTGAACTGACGTGTCAACTTCCTACTCGCTGAAAGACTTCAGCGGGATCCACTTCTGAAATGCCACCTGTGCCTGATAGGTCACCTCTTTGTCTTCAATTTATATCATTCTATTTGTTGGGCCCACCACTTGGTTGCCAAGTTTGTTCTTTGTTTTACGTGATCTGGAGGACATGTGTAACCTTTTGATTTGCGATCCCTACCTCCTGGACTGTTCACTTGGAATGCCATGTCATTTTGCCACTTCGCGAAAACTAACTCTCGAGCATCTTTGGGTTGCGAATCAATGCAAGCCATTGATTATTCTCTAAACCACTCACTCTTTACTCATTAGAAAACCCGCCGGCTTCTGGGACCCGCCACAACCTTTCGCTATTTCATAATAGTTAAAACATGTGCGCTTTGATCTTACGAAATAACGAGGGCCATCCGATCAGATAGAACATGATCGGTCTTTAATCTTCAAACGAAGCTTGGACATTGGGCCCACCAAACCCTTTCGCTATTTCATAGAAGGGTAAAACTTGGTTATCTTTATCTCGCAAAACAACGCGGGGTGTCAGATCTTAGGGATTTGCACTGCTGTTACTCTTTCTACTAACAACTTTACCTAGGCCCACCATCTTTTCACCATTTTGCAACTTGTAAACCACGAGCATCTTTAGGTTGTGAATCAAGATGGGCCATTGATCTCTTTCCAAACCGATTGCCCTTTAGCCAAGAAGGAATTCCTCATCACTGGGTCCCACCAAACCTTTTCACTACTTCGCGATAGGTAACTTTTAGGCATGTTGAGTTCACAAATCCACATGAGCCATCCGATTGACTAAGAGTTGCATGACAATTACAATGCCCGACAGTCATTAGAAAAGGCAATTTAACGGTGAATAAAAATTAAAACATTTAAAAGGACTGCCTAGGTAAAAAACAACAGGGGGAACACTTTGCATGACAAAAGGACCCATTACTTAAGTGAATAAAGTAACACGGAAATAGAATTATAAGGGTTTTTCTTAGACATTTTGAAAGTGATTAAACCTAAACCCTAAACCCTCTTTAGGACCCAAAGCAATAGAAGTCACAAGGCCATACCAGACCCAATAATTTCATAGACTTAGCCAATTATGGAAAAGAATACCCATTTTTTAAACAGTGATAACAGTAACCTCTGAACCTTTATCTCTTCCCTCAAAAATGAAACTTGCCATTTGAATTCCTTTCTCATATTGATTATCTTAATAATATTTGTTCAATGTTTTTTATCGTTAAAAGATTACCTTCTTTTTAGATAAATTAGTTAGATTCTTATTATGTTGAAGAACATTTAGTTAGTTTTCTCCTTCAACTGAAGTTGTTATGTTTTAATTTTTGAAATGCTCAATTTTTTATCTTAATATAGATCACAATTTATTTTCTTTAAGTATAGAATTAATGGAATATTACATATGGTATCAGAGCATCCAAGTTCGACATTGAACCTCAAGCTTTCCACCTATAAACAAAACTATATACATATGCAGGCGCACCATGGTTGAGATAATATGCATGCGTACTATATTTAAAACTATATTCGCAAGTAAATCTTTTATTCAAATCCACAATATGAAACATAGAGTTTTACTAGAAGAACACAAGTAACCTTATCTCCTTTAGATAATATCACAAGCAACTGCCTACAGAAAGATGCAATAATCCACAACATATACACAAAGGAAAGATGACTAATTATATTATGTATGTTCGCAAAATGGTACAATAGTAAGCCCGAGGCTATATTCTACTTCTTCTCTAATTATCCTTATTGTTACAAAAATTCCCTCATTTATATGAGGGTATACATTGTCACCAAGCATCGTGGCTTTTTAGCACATAACTATTAATTAGCACTTTTGTTAACAAGCTGGAAGATAAACAAGTTCAACATTCCTATGTGTTCAATGTACTTATCATCTTTATACATTAGAATGTCATTGTTTAGTGTCCTCATGTCACTTTCTATCTGGAAATGATTGGATAGAATATTGTTAACACAAAGTGACAAATCTTTGTCCCGATCCAACTTTTCTACTACTTGATTCTTCTCATCACTGAACTCTTGTTTCCACTGTTCCAATGATACTAACTCACCATTACTGTAAAAAGAGGGCACCCTAGGGGTATTCACATCATCCAACCTCTAATGCTCTTTCTTTAATTGATTTTCCAATTCATCATGGGACTTCAAGTGAGCCTCGACTTCAATTTTCTCACCTGGATTCATCAGACTGTTGTCATTCATCAAGCCTTCCAACCGAGACCTGAGCCTTTCATGCTCTTTCATAGCTTTGATTGTTCCAGTGTATGTCTTCCAATAGATTTTTGCAACCTGCATCATACATTTGAATCTATGGTCAACGACCTCGAGAACTAGCTTATCCATCTTTTGTTGTTCCTTTTTTAGTTGCCGAGATGTCTATTCGGCCCTATTCCTCCAATACATAGCATCTATCAAGGCATCCATGGCATCTCTGTCAACACCGTATGCCATCCCTATTTGACTAGTACCTATATCAATCTGGAGCAATCTTGCTTGCAGCCTCTATTTTTCTTCATCGGTTTTCTCATATAGGCTTTTGTATGTACAATTTTCTCGGACCAGAAACTCTATCTGATCTTGGTTCAGTTTAGCGACATCCAAATTTAGTTTGGCAGTTGTTCTAGGGTCAGTCTTTCCAACCTACTGCACCATCAAATGTCCAAAAGCTTCTTCTGTATCAACCAATATAGGTCTTTTATCTTTGGGATAGATAGCCCACTATAGAAGAGCCTTCTGATCTGAATCATATCCTGATCCTCTAAAGAGTTTATCAATCTCTTTTAGCATCATTTACCTACTTGGGTCCTATTTCTTGAGGAATCCATCAAACAACAAGGCAGAGTTCATGTCCCATCCAGAGTATAATAGCACACCAGCTTCCTTAAGCAACTGTCTTCCCTTTTGAGGTGTCATTTCTCTCATCACAAGATCCATCTCCTCTTGTAACTTTTGAAGCTGCTGCTCTTCTTCACTATTTCTCATGTTATTCCTAATTTGAGATCCTTTATGTTGATAGAGGAATGCGGTAAACTCCTTGGAAGCAATGAAGTCACTATCAGCAATGAAATCCTCATGCTCCAGGAATCTGATGTCAACCACTTCTCAGACATTCAGTTGTCCTGTTGCCAAGTCTATCAGTGTATCCTCTACATAACTAGGGGGTAATCCTCTGCATAACTAGGGGGGTAATCCTCTCGAGGAGTGAATGGAATGATGCCAGATGTGGAAGCAGGAGACATATGAGCCAAAGGCTCTGTATTCCTAATAGTATCAATGTAATCCCTAAAAACATGAGGTGAGACTCCCTCAAGTATTTCCAATTCATGCTCCACAAGTTTGTTGGCCAACTCCAAGGGGTCTTCAATCTTTTGTAGCACGTTCTCATCCATTTTCCTTCTATAAAGCTTCCATTTATAAGCCTGCATTACTTTCTCAAACTTTATTCGCTTCACTCTGGCCTCTTCTCTGCCAATGTTCTTAATGAGGTCATCTGGTAGGTAAGATTTATGCTCTTCAGCCTTCAGTTTTTGTGATGACTGGGCTATCCTTATGTATCCTTCAGGATCAAAATTGGGCCTTGGATCCCCCATAGCCATGCCATAATAATCCAATTTTGTTTGCAGTAGGCCATAACTCTTTGAACTTTTCACAATAAAATCTGAAAATACTAACAACCTAGGTACAATTGATTATTTTCCATGGCTTGTCAGATGTTCTGTACTCACTATTGATAGTTGCCTCACAATTTCCAAACAAGCCACTCTGTTAGGGATTGTAAGCGGTAGTAAGTATGGTCTCCCTTCAAACCCGTATACCCTGACTTGTGTGCAGTCTAAAAAACAATGCCAATCTCCCCAATTGTGTTCAATTGAGGGATCTTCAACAAAATCTTTTGGTCTTAGGAATCTTTGAACCTCTGGTGCAAGGGCATGATCGCACGGGCATCCCAACAGTCTATATAATGGCTTGACAAAGAACTCCTCAAAATGCCAATATTGATTATTCACATACCTCTGGTCCCATGAAGAAACCCATAGTTGCATTGGTTTTCTCATTCCAGCATTGTCATATGTCCTAACACATAACTCTTCTGGCCATAACCCTTCATCTTGGCCCAAATACAATAGCATATGCATAAGGAAGGAATAATTCTTGAAATGAACATTGATGACATCCCCATTTAACTTTTCTAACCCATGATTCAAAAGCTCAACCAAATAAGCAGAAAAATCAAAGAAGCGGGGGTCCTTAGACTGCAAATTGGCACAAATGACCATGGCTGCAATATCCATCAAAGGATGGGATTTTATCCCTAACACTTGGGCAACACAGTAATAGGTATACTTATAATATGGATGGAAAGAGTTGACATCATAGGGAGCTTTGTCATCCTGACCTAGTGGCACTAAGGACCCTGCATTCCTAGGTCTATGTATAAGGAGTCTCCACGTTTTGTAAATGTGCTCTAGGTTAAAATATTCACTTGTTAACTTCTTGAGGTCAATCAATTCTTCAATTCCCCAATCCAACTTGAACACGGTGTCGATAACCTCCTTTGTGATTGCAAGAATTGGCTCACCCATGTAGTTATACATGGTCCTAGTTTTAGGGTCATAATTGTTTGCCAATGCCTTCATGAGCTCCACATTCATGAATACATTAGCCACAAATAACCTTCCTAAGTTCAATCGCCATAAATTGTTGATAGGTTGAGGGGAAACTCTTCTATTGTACCCATATATAAATAGTTCATACCCTCTCAACTCTGTCCATATGTCTCCAAGATCCTCAAACCAGTCCTCTAGGCCTTCCTCATCAACTCTAATCTTCTTGGACCTCAAACTAGATGATGGGCATTGGTCAATCAGGTCTTGGGCCAAAGAATGCCCTTCCCTTTTCTATCTTTTAGGTTTTTCTTTTGCAGCGATAAGTTCTTTTCCCTTTCTGGTCTTATTAGTTTTAGATGATCGATTCCATTTGAATTTTGAAAAAGAGGTCTGTGTGCAAACAACTTACTTGGAATTATTGAGCTTTATCTGTGAATTCACCCAATTCCTGCTTTCAGTTCATCGCCTGTGAATTCCTTAATGTTGTGTCCTTTGATGGTTGATCCACTACTTATGGCGTATTTAATCAGTTAGTAATGGCGCTTTGGACAACGGTCACTCGAGCACACATTTGAATTTAATGGCAATGTGACCTTCCCTGGGATTTGTTTATGATTTTTGTGGCAATCAATAATCATTTTGATGAGGATATGTCTTTCGATCATTTGTTTCTTTATTCCATCAATCTCTTTGTTTCTATCGATAATACTTTTGTTTCGAATATTACTTCAATCAAGTATTTTTTCCCTTCATCGAAATATTGTATTCGGTCAGTATGGCTGTCTCCTCATCGAAACATATCTAATATCCATCAGGTCTTATGTTGAAGAAACCTTGGGCTTCGGTGTCCTCCTTTATTTTTCCATCAAAATACTTCTTTCATCGATATCACTATGCCCCGTCGATGAATGAGTCTATTATCTCACCGAAGCTTTTCTTTCTTTTCCCTTATCGTTCTTCACTGATAAAGTTACATCAGCAAAACCATGCATATTGAGAACATGCCTTTTAACCTCCTCGAAACCTATATCCTCATCGATATCTTTTATCGATGTATCTTCCTTTTGTCTGATCGATATTATTCTTTCGATGAAAATGCTCCTTTTGGTGGGTCCTTTTTTATGTTGCACCGATAGTATTATTTCCTCGAGAACTTTTCTCGTCGATGAAGACCCTCTCTTCTTTCTTCGATATCTTTTGTCGATGAAGTTTAATCTCCTCGAAACCTATATCCTCATCAATATCTTTTATCAATGTAGCTTCTTTTTGTCTGATCGATATTATTCTTTCGATGAAAACACTCCTTTCGGTGGGTCCTTTTTATGTTGCACCGATAGTATTATTTCCTTGAGAACTTTTCCTGTTGATGAAGACCCTCTCTGATTTCTTCAATATCTTTTGTCGATGAAGTTATTATCTTTGGTGAGTCCTTTTGGCATCTCCTTCCTTCGATGGCTCTTTTATATCGATGATAATTATTATTTTTCTTATAAAAATGATCATCGTCGGAATTACGACGAATACCAAGCTTTCGATCGACGACTTCTTTGACTGTCGGTAGAGTCCATTGGATTCTAGAATTTTTGATGGGCATGGCATCGTCAACCAATTCGACGTCAATTTTTTGATGGTGGATTTTGTCGACACTCCGATGAAAATTTGTCGAAAATCCAACAAACGACCGTCGGAAATCAGCTCCGAATGTACTAGTGGTAGAGATACAAATTTCGCCACAGGGAGTTTTCATGGGGACTAGTGCTTGGCTGCCCCGAAGAAGTGAGTGTTGTGGAGGGGAGCCAGTGGGGTCAAGAATCTTCATATCCACTTTGAATAAGCGTAGTTGGGAAACCAAGTGAGATCCAACAACTATTGTCCTCGTCAGCCTTAGGATTTGTGCTTGTCTTCATTGTCAAAGAATCAATAAAATATTATCAAACAAACATTGTGTTTGTCGTGTTTTCCAAGTGTATGCAAAAAGAGAGAGGATATTTTACAATCACATTTGAAATTGAAACACTATCATTTTTGGACAAAAACACCTTCACACATTGGGTCTTCACTATTTTGTTGTGTTTTCTTGCCACTAAAAGTCAAAACATTGAGATTTAGTCACATTCAACAACTTTACAATCAGACAGAATTGCAAAACATTTTTAGAACCGTGTCTATGTCAATTGAAACTGTGTTTGTGTCGGGAAATTGTGTCTGTGCAGAGCAGAATCACATCTGGGTATCATAGAAATATATTGTCACCTTACTAGAGAAAACTGTAAAACCATGTTTGTGTCAGTTCAAACTGCGTTTGTGTTGGATTTCCACATTGTGTAGAGTAGAATCGCGTCTGTGACTTTCAATTTAAAAATTGTCATTATCACCAGAAACTGCATCAATGTTTACTTTAACCATGTCAAGGATCAGGAATCACATCTGGGTTTGCTAAAACTGCATTTGTGTTCACAACTAAGAAATTATAGGAAATTGTCAAGAGAAAAATGACTTGTTTTTCAGACTCAAAGAGCTTCTAAGTCTGCTTCCTAATAGGGCTTCATTTTTCAGTCAACCTGTCTTGGTCATGCATAGTCAACCATTTTCTTTCACTTGCATTTCCCTCATACATTTTTTTTCTAAATTTGAGTCAAAAGGTTACTTTTCTTGTCCTTGTCACACTTTGCAAACATACTACAACACAACACTAGGTGATCCTCATATCAAGATCTATCATCTTAGGGTCTCATTTGGTCTTCTTGAGTCAAGGTCAACTTACCTCATAAAGAGATCCATCATCTTTTTGGAAGCCACACCTTACTCTAAAAAATACATACTTTGGTCTTACACTTTTGGATATTGCAAGTTTAGCCTAGATTCATCTACATATCGTACACCTCTTTTTCTTCCATAATATTTGCATTTTCATCTTATCTTTCATTTTGGTCAAGACTTTAGTTTATGGTTGAAACCCACTCACAAAGGTCTAGAAAGGAAGATGGAGAAGATTTAAGGTCTTTAAACATGAGTACCTATGAATTTAATGGAGACGAATTTTATAATCCATTTGATAATGGAAGTAATATACTAGAACAACAACGGAAATGATAATGACAATGGAATTGCATCTGTGGATTCTGCAAAAGTTGAGGAAACTATTATGGATCCCCATTTTAACAAATTGGTTCAAGAAATCATGATTAGGAATAGAAAATACTTCTTGCAAGTCATGACACAAAGTGGAACAAGACTACCCCATGATTTTGATGTGTCACAAATTTTGGAGGATGATCCAAATCAAGAAAATCAAGCTAATACAAGGATTAGGAGGCCTAATAATGGTAGTGTAGTCACATAAATCTGTCCATTTTAATTAAATGAATATTTTGTATTTATTTGATTAAAAATCCACTAGCCAATAGTTAATTAAATTAATATTTAATTAATTCATTAAACCAAATTCAAATCAATTAAATGAATAAAATCTATTCATTTAATTAAATCCCCCTTTTTCATCTTTTAAATAAATTAAATAAAAGATTTATTTAAATCATTTATCCCCCCCACTTGCATTTTCCTACAAATACAACTTGCACACATTTATTGAAATAAATTAATTTATTTTAAATAAAAATCTTATTTTCCCTCACCCACCAAATCCAATTGCATTCCTAAACCCCCTTCTAGATTCTTCTAACCCATTCCTAATTAGCCTAATCCATCCCCTAATTATTGTCACATTCCTAAGCAACTTTAAGTCACTTCTCAAAGACTCCAAAGTCTTTGAAAAACATTTAATGCTTTGTGTGTTCAACAATTTAACCTCCAAAGTCTTCCAAAACCACTAATGGCTCTTACATGACCATTAATGGCTCTTACATAAATATTTATGCTTATTTCAACTTGCACTCATGTGTCTCCTTAAGCATTTATTGCTTTGACCATGGTTATCCCTTTTGCCTTTGCACAAGAGTTTATCCATTGGATAAAAGCTTTATTCTTTGAATAAAGAGTTTATTCATTCAACTAACCTTGACCTTAACTCCCAAGGTCATGTCAAGCATTTAATGCTTATTCCCTATCCTCTCAACCTATCTCACATTGACACTTGTCATCTAGGGATTGGGTTGAAAGCGCTCACATGGATTTGAAATCATTCAATCCTCCATTTTCCCTATAAATAGAGTCCATTTCTTCATAATCCAGATCCTGAAAACTTGTATGCATTTAAGCTATAGGCATTTTGAGAGAGCATTTTAGCATAATCAACTAATATCTTGTCATTTTGGATAAAATAAATCATTTTAGTATCAATAGCATAGTATTAGCTTCTTTATTCACATTTAGAGCAAATACTTCAATCTCAAACCTCCATAAGCATCCATAGTGCAAAAAGTTGTTGAGAGCTACACTATTTTGGAACTTGAAGAGGAGAGGAACAAAGGAGAAGAAACCAAGAGCATGTTAGGAGGCATTTGGAGATGTCTCATCATATTTACCTTCTTAGTTAGATATTTTATCATGCTTTTGATATCTCTTTTGATATGCTTGTGTAGGAAAGTATTTTGTTTATGATTTTTGACACTAACAGTTTGTCTTTTCTTATTGTTTGTGTTTGGTTATCACTGACTAACCTTCCCTTTTTGCAGAGCATCATTTGATGAACCCAACGTGAATCTAAACACCTAATTTTTTTTTTTTTTGACAACTAACATGATTGAATGTTGAACTTGACACACAGGTTGTGCTTTAGCACTATTGATCACGTTGTAACGCTATTGCAACTTGTTGTTCTAGCACTATTATTCTTACAATAGCGCTATTGTACCAAGTTTAGCGCTATTGACATTGTTTGAGTGCTTTTGACCTTGTTTGGGCGCTATTGAACATGTTTGAGCACTTTTGCCTTCCCTGTCATTTTTCTTCTTTTAGCGCGTTTGTGTTAAATAGCGCTTCTGTTTAAACACAGAGTAGTGCTATTGTAACAGAATGTTGTAAAAATGACCTTGTAACTGAAAAAAGAAAAAATCTTAGGCTTGTGGAAGCCCACCATAGGTTTGGTTTTTACTAACTATTTGTCTCTTGTGTAGGTCTAAAAACCAACCTCCTCAAAAATCAAAAACTTCTTTTTGGTGTTTTAAAATTGAACAACACAAAATTTGCTTTCTTGCAAGCTTAGGATCAAAATTTGTGTTTGGTGCTCTAAAATTGAACAAAACAACTTTTGTTTATTGCAAGTTTAGGCTTAACTTTTCATTTGGTGCTTAAAATCAAAACAAATCCATTTCTAGCATCAAACTTAAGCAAAAATTTACAATCCACACTTCAAATTTTTGGTGCAAATAAAACTTACAATCCACTTGTTTCAAACTTTTGCAAAGCGATTTTTCCTTCATACGTGCTTCAAATTAAGTTGACCAGGATTTTCAAAGTTCTAGTTTACTTGAAATTTTGCATTTGAGGTTAAAAAGAACACCATGATTGTTGGAGCAACATCTCCAAATAGTTAGAACACATTGCGATGGCAAGTTAAAAAGAACAAGTGTTTTTCGTGCCTGACACACTTGTGCAAAAAGTTGGTCAAGTGGTCCTACTTCTAACACACACTATCCTCTCCCTTGGCTTTCGTGGTCCTAGGTGCAAGAGAAAAGTGTTAGTAACACTCAAAAATTTTATCTTTTTAAGAGAGGCCTGCCAAGAGACACATCACTCTTGGGAACGACCTCGCGTGGTAAATCCTTTGAGCCGCTATAGAAATCAAGTGAGAGCGAAAGCTGTAGCCTTGGGTATAGTTGTTCCTACAACGTAACTTGCCGAAAGGACAAATGGGCCCCACCACAAGTTACAAGGCTCTTAAGTGAGTCACTATAGAATGAACTTATGTCCAAAGACATTGAAAATGACTAAACACCTTTAAGTAGTAGCCCACCCATTCTATTGATTGAGAATATTTGAGATACAATTCAGTGCAAGAGCATAGATGGTTTTGCTCCCAAGATACTCACCATACATATTTCCTTGAGTAGAAACATAGCTTTTTGAAAAGTCACTTGTGGCTTGATAAAAGTGGTGACCCCCCCATCATAGGGATCATCTATTTGTTATACTCATGCAAGACTTAGTATATCACATCCTTACCTGCCACGACGGGATTCATAAGGTATGTAGTACCAAAGTCGAAGAAATATCAAGATGTGGGCTGAATTTATCACAACTAGCCATTTGACCTTAGGGATACAAAGTGTTTGAGGTGTCTTCATTTTAGTCAAGACCAAGTACAAATTGAGCTGACTTCAAGTTTTTGGAAAGAAAATCACCTAAAATACACTTAAAGGAAAGGGTCATAAGAAGTCCAAAGATTGGGTTGATCTAGACCCATACTCATTTGTGCCTTTTAAGGCAACATTCTTGTGTTTGTGTACTTGCTTTGTTTTCTTGTCAAAGAAGAATCAAAAATCAATTCCAAAACAAGTATTCATCCAACCAAACATCTTTCAAAACAACCAAAAATACCAAGAACAAACAACAAAGTATCAAAACTTTATGACCATTCTTCACATCTTGCGAAAGAAGAATCATCATCAGAACATCAATTTGAAAAGAAGACCATTGAGCTCAAAGACTTTAATCAAAAGGAGGAAATTCTTCTATCTCAATAGACAAATCTTTGTCTCTCAAAGAGTTTTTCTATGTCACATGCGTCTCTACCTTCAAGGCATAACAAACAAATTTGATTCAGAATCATTAAACCGCAGAGCTTTTATGCAATATAGAGCTTTGAGTTATCACAAAAACCAAGGAGGCAAGATTAATCCCAACTTCTTCCCAAACGTTTGTATCACATACAACATAACTCGAGAAATGTCACCAATGCCCGAAAGGGAAGAGGTAGAATTTGTTCCATTTGTGACACAAAGATTTTATTGAAGTTAAAACATTTCATCCATCATCTCACTCATACATCCTCACTTCATCATCAATCCATTCCAACTCTCAAAACATTAAGAGGTTCTTGTCCTATATTCTCTTTTAGATATTGTTTGAATCAAATGCATCACATCACTTTTTAGATTGTTTCTACATCTAGGATAAGCTCATCCTAAGAAACACATCTACGCAGGTTAAAACTAGTTCATGAGTGAATCCTCTCAGTACTAGGTAGTTAAATCTATAACACATCTCAGATTTCTCTACACCTTATCACATCAAATCTTATCAAACAAACAAGTAATTCAAAGAAGGAATTTCAGTTACATCTACCTTCAAAAGTGCTAGAGATCTACATGCAACATAATTCACCAAACATCAATCTTTCATTTCATCAACAACTCATCATCATTTTTGCTCAACTTCAACAAAAACTTGTAAACAAAATGGCTCACACCCGATCACACTCAAGGCAACGAGAAGCATAAATTGAAGAAGAGGAGGAAAATATCAATGAATTTCAAGAAGCACTTGGAGGAAATGTGAATGAAAAAAACCCAAGTACTCCTACTCCGGCAACAATAGAAAGGGCCCAGCATAACCCTCTCTTTAATAGACTTTTTGATGAAATACTCAGGAGCAATGCAGATGCTCACTTTTTAAAGCTTGCTCAAGAAGGAGCCAAACTCCCCTCTGACTTTGATCTTGCCCAATTAAGACAACCATTAGAATGACAAAGTCACCATGAAGAAGAAAGAGGTAGAGATCCCATCAGATATAACATTCCTCGAGGTAACCCACCACCTCCTCCTCCAAATGAAATGGAGATGTTGCGACAATAAGTTGAAAATCTCGCCCAACAACTTCATAGTGGTGTAAAGACTAAGCAATTCTCACTCAATGACATATATCCCTATCCCTTTGATAGGAATCTTTATATGCCACCCTTTCCATGAGGATTCAAAACACACAAATTCGAAAAATATAGAGGAAAGGGGGATCCTTGTGATCATGTCAAAGAATTTCATTCAACTTGCCTCAAAGTGGCATATGAGGACACATACCTAATGCAACTTTTTCCCCAAAGCTTGGGAGGAACAACCACATCATGGTTTTCCTGGCTACCAGGTGGCATTAGGACCTTTGAAGAACTAATTGAGAAGTTCTTAGCACATTACTCTCATAACATTAAATGTGACATCACCATGGCTGATCTGTGCAACACTAAACAAAAACTAGGTGAACTATTCTCAGTATTCTTGCAATGATGGCGTCAAATGTCTAACAGATGTTCTCTTCAGTTACCTGAATGAGAACTAGTGGAAATATTCATTTCCAACTTAAATGAAGAAATGGAGTTTCACCTGGATGTCAAAGACACAGACTCCTTTAATGACATGATCACCAAGGGCTTGAAATGTGAGCAGACCCTCATCAAGAAAGGACTTATCAAAATATATAATGAACCAAAAGATGGTCCTCACCCACGCTTCAACAGTGACAAACCAAGTTTCTGGAACAAAAACAAGAATATCATCAACGATGGGGTTGTGGATGCCAGAACTATCAAAAGTGCACAGCCTGTAGTTCGATTTGCTGGACAAAATTCTCCACCTCAGACTAACACAATTGTTCCTTCAAATCAAGGTCGCATCACATCTCACGATGAACCTAGACCTCGTCAACAAAAACAAAAACAAACATACACTCCCTTAGGGGAACCCATCGAAACAATATTGCGACAACTAATTTCTCAAAATTTGGTCACTCTACCTAAAACATCAAACTATGAGCCTCAGGTCAAACCTACATGGTGGAGAGATACTGAACATTGTGATTTCCACCAAGGGAGAGGACACAAGAAAAGTAATTGTCACAGATTGAAAGATCTTATTCAGGATCTTATTGACCAAGGTGAAATTGAAATCGAAGGGCATGACCCAAAAACAACAAACAATGATCATCTGATGTTCAAAAATCCACTTCCATCACAAGATCAAAGGGGTCCTTCCACTTCTAGGAGAGGCACTGATACCACTGATTATACGCAGGCTGCGTATAATTATACTGTAAATCACCTGTATGATGCCAATGAACAAATTGTAACTATAACTATCAAGAATCCCAGCTCAAATTGCAATGTTGTCACATGTCGCGACAAGGTTACCATAAAGGCAGCTCCACAAGGCACCACCTCCATACCAAAGCAGTACAATCTTGTGGAGCAATTAGACAAAACACCTATGCTTATATCCATTTTAGAGCTCTTGCACCTATCTCCATCTCATAAAACAATCTTGGATCAAGCTCTCCAAGAGGCGTCAATCCCTGCAAACCTGAATACAGACCAATTTCAAGCCATGGTTGGAAGTCTAAAGTCATCCCCTTGTCTCACTTTTTCCGAATGTGACAACTCTTCCTTCCAGCAACCTCATAACGCCTCACTACACATTGAAGGATTTATCAACCAGCATAGGATCAAGCGAGTCTTGATTGACAATGGAGAAGGCCTGAATATTTGTACATTGCAGTTGGTCACAACATTGGGATATGCCATAGAATTAGTGGATCCCTGTAAGAAGATCACAATCAAGGCCTATGATGATGCAGAGCGTTCCTCCAAAGGAGCAGTGGTACTACCAATCTGAGTGGGCCCTGTGGTGAAACACATCATCTATTAGGTTTTGGACCTTCCTCTGCCATACAATCTATTGTTAGGAAGACCTTGGATACATGCCATGCAAGCCGTTCCATCTACCTATCATCAATATATCAAGTTCCCACATAATGGTGTAGAGATCACAATCCTGGGTGATGCAAATCCTTTTGCATATTGTCATAATATCAGCCATCAACTAGAGATTATTGTTCCTAATAATAGAGAAGCCATCTCCTCCACATCATATATAAGTCCAGCCTCTCTTGCCAATTCAAACACCCCTATACCCAAGCAAGAAAAGCTTAAGATGAAAATAGTAGAGGAAGGTCCTGGGGAATACAACTTAAGTCAACTCTTTTGTGTGGGAAATGCCCACTTCTCCTAGAACACATGGCAAACCACAACAGTTACTTCAGCAACCACTGATCATGCCAGCATGTGCTTTGACACCTTTCATCCTTCCGAAGAGTCAAGAAGAAGAAACCAAAGATGAAGACTTAGCGGAATGGATCTATAAAGATCCCATCACCACTGATATGCTGCAAGCTACACTTCCCATGGATCAGTATGGCAAAGGCCTCCTCATTATGCAAAGGATGGGTTATGATGGTCAGAGTTCTTTGGGATCTTGCAAACAAGGAAGACATGAGCCATTGCTGCCAGAATTAAAGCCCAAAGATAATACAGGCCTAGGCTTTGAAAAGGCAATCTTTCCTATGCTCAGATTCAAAGGAAAACCCATCAAACCACTATATCAGCCTATTGCAAAAAGGACACCTTTCATTATCAAAGAAGCATCAAACACCATCGCAACTACCCCACTGAGGCTTGAAATCCCAACACAATCATCTACAATGCCAATCATCCCACCAAACAAACCAGTAATCCCATCAGTAGTAGTAATAACATCAATAGCACCTGTAGACACCTAAAATTGTCATGTCTAATTAAATAAATATTTTATTTATTTAATTATCTAAGCCTAATTCTTCTATTAATTAAATAAATCTTTATTTATTTAATTAATTCATTTATCCTCTTCTAGCCTTATTTCTCATTTAAATAAATACATTTATTTATTTAAATTATCCTCTTTCCTAAATTAAATAAATATTTTTATTTATTTAATTATCCTATTTCTTCTATTAATTAAATAAATCTTTATTCATTTAATTAATTCATTATCTTTTTCTACACATGACACATGTCATTCATCTCTTAATTCCTACACTACCTACCTCTTTCATTATTTTGGTATTTCTTTTACCTACCCTCTAATCCTAGCCGACCTCTCTTTTTACACCTCTCAATCTTAACCCTCCATTTCATATTGTGTCTTCTATTTAAGGAGATGCTTCCTTCATTCATCCCTAATGACCTAATCACTCAGCCTAATCGACAATTTGGAGGACTCGACTACACTACGATCCTACTTGCAACCACATTCCGTTCTTTGTTGAGCTCTTGTGCATATAAAAATCTGAGAGCAAATATATATCAAGCAAGATCAATGGAGATAGGAAGAATGGAGATCCAAACCCTATTGGACATGTGATGGTATAATCTTTGTGATTTCATTTGATTTGCATTGTCTTAGGTAATCTTCATATGTTATGGTGGATCTTTGTTGTTGTTAGGCTAGGGTTTGGTGGTTGAATTCATTTAGCCTTTCAATATTGTTATTATTGTTATCCATTTTCACCATGAACAGCACCATTAGCAGCAACAACTATATCAAAACCCACAACAACATCTACAACACCAGTAGTTCCAACAAAAGCAACTGAGTCAACACTACTAATACTACCCATATCAAATTCTTTGATCCCTATCATCCTTCCTGTAGCTCCGATCATTTCATCTACAAAGGTACATCAAACGATCACACCTGCAGTGTTTAAGACAAAGGACATCCCAGTATGGTATAGTAATTGGATGCTAGAAAGTGATTCAAAGACTGACTCACATGAATGGGAATTTGATTCCATATAGCTTAACACTTCAGATGAGGAAGACACATCGATACCTCCACCTCGCAAAGACATCACTGTTTATGGAGAAGCATAGATAAAGACTTCTTGGGTTCCTAAGTTGGAAACTTCTTCCACAGACCCTACGTCACATCCTACGCTTGATTTTGATAGGGAGACTACCATCAATGACCTTCACCATAACGTCTTAACTCTCACTGATACATCTAATGAACTTAACCTAATCGATGAAGTAATGCCCATTGTCCATCCTAAACTCATCGAATGGAACCAACCAAATCCCCCATGTCTTGACCTCTTCCAAAATGATGAGGCGATCATTGACTTTTTGGAATTAAGGGATAACCTGCCAAGCGAGGATCACAAAGCTGGATTCGCCATAGAACTTAATAGCGCAACATACTTCGGGGTGGATGCCAAACCTTTCAGCTGCAAAAATATAACAATAAAACATGGATCTTCCAGTGAAAACCACACTGTGGCACTGTTTGATCCTACAAAAGTAAAAAGAAAGAGCATATCCAATGGTGAAAACCTCTCTGAGGCACCTAAGGATGAAAGGTTTAACATCCTTCTCTGTAGCACACAACGAGAAAAATCAACAATTCTCATTAAAGAAACCAAAGAATACAATGTGGGGACTCCTGAAACTCCTCACCTCATACATCTGGCATCTCTTTTAACTCCAGAGGAATAACCTAGGTTTGTAGAGTTCTTTCAAAAGAATCAAATCAACTTTGCATGGTCATATGCAGAAATGCTTGGGCTTGATCCTAATTTAGTCATGCATCACCTCACCATAGCAGAAGGAGCCAAACCTATCAAGTAGAAGCTTCGCAAGATGCATCCTCAGATTGCAGTACTAGTCAAAACAGAACTCAAGAAACTCCTAGATGTTGGTTTCATTAGACCAATTGATTATGTAGATTGGATCTCCAATATTGTTCCTATCGGCAAACCAAAAGGGGGCATCCGCATTTGTACTGACTTCAGATATCTAAATAAGGCATGTCCTAAGGATGACTTTCCCCTACCAAACATCAACATCATAGTGGACCTAACAGTAGGACATGCCATGCTTTCACTCATGGATGGCTTTTCAGGGTATAATCAAATAAAGATCGCACCAGAGGATCAACATAAGACAACCTTCACATGTCCATAGGGCACATAGTGCTAGAATGTAATGCCTTTCAGTCTCAAGAATGCACGAGCAACCTATCAATGAGCAATGACCACCATCTTCCATGACATGATGCATACTATGATGGAAGATTATGTTGATGACTTACTAGCAAAATCACTAACCAGAGAAGGTCATCTAGACATATTAGATAAAATCTTTGATAGACTGGAACAATATCATGTTCGACTCAACCCAAAGAAATGTGTCTTTGGAGTAACCTCGAGGAAGCTTCTCGAATACATTGTCTCAAGCAAAGGTATTGAGGTCGACCCAGCAAAAGTTAAGGCAATCATGGACATGCCACCACCAAAGAACATCAGTCAGCTAAGGACATTACAAGGATGGCTACAATCCATCCAAAGATTCATTACACAATTGGTAGATAAGTGTCACCCCTTTACACACCTACTACACAAAAACATCCACTTTCAATGCGATGCCAGATGCCAGCGAGCATTCCAAATGCTCAAAGACTATCTCATGAATACACCATTGCTAATCCCACCAGATCCAAGTCGGCCTCTACTACTCTATATATCAGCAACAAGTACAACATTGGGTGTACTACCGGCACAACATAATGCAGAAGGGAAAGAGTGTTTTGTTTACTACATCTCTCACACACTGGTTGGCTATGAACTCAATTACACACCTATTGAGCAAGCTTGCCTAGTAGTAATCTTGGCAGCCACTAAATTGAGGCACTATTAGTTAACACACAAGGTACAACTCATTGCAAAGATTGATTCTATCAAGTATTTACTCAGTAAAGCAGCATTAACAGGTCGCTTGGCCAAATGGGTGATGATTCTCAGTGAATTTGACATCAAGTATGTGGATCATAAAGCTATCAAAGGACAAGTCATTGCAGATCAGTTGGCCGATGCACCCCTCATAGGTGATCATCCTCTCATTTCTAATTTTCCAGATGAAGAGATATTCATGATCACAATAGCACAACCATGGAAACTATACTTTGATGGTTCATACACTAGGCATGGCTCGGGGGCAAGCATTCTGTTTATCACACCTCAAGGTGACAGCATCTCGAAGTCTTACAGGCTCACATTTCCATGGACAAACAACATAGCAGAGTATGAGGCCTTGATCACAGGACTCAGGCTAGCCATACAATGGAAACTACAAGAACTACAAGTATATGGAGACTCACAACTAGTCATTCGACAAGCAACAGATGAATATTAGACTAAAGATGACAAGCTCATGCCATACAAGCAAATGGTGGATAGTCTAAAGACATCATTTACTACAATTACCTTTGAGCAGATACCAAGAGATTAGAATCGAGCTGCTGACACTATGGCTACTATCGCATCTCTCCTAGATCTTCCGCAAAATTCAACACGCTACAAGTTCTTGGTAGAACAACTTTGGATCCCTGCTTATGATATCCCCAATTTTGAGATGATATGTCACCTTGTCGGTTCTAAATCCCCATGGTACGGTGAGTTCTACACCTATCTCCGTGATCACACCCTTCCTCCTAACCAATCGAATAACCAACATAAAACTTTCATTCGCCAAACTGCTCGATATACCATTATCGCCGAAACCCTATACTGACGCAGTCTTGATGGTACTTTCCTTCGATGTCTGGAACAAGATGAGATAACAAAGGCCTTGGAAGAGGTACATGAAGGAATTTGTGGAACTCATGCAAGATGTTCGTCACTAGCCAAGAAACTCCTGCGTAATGGATACTATTGGCCATCTATGGAAAAAGACTCCTACTACTTTGTCAGGAAGTGTGAGATATGCCAAATTAATGGAGACATAATACATGCACCAGCACAAGAATTTCAACCCATTATGACACCATGGCCTTTTTATTAATGGGGCCTTGACCTTGTGGGTAAAATCCATCCATCTTCATCCAATAGCCATAAATTCATTATTACCGCCACCGAATACTTCACAAAGTGGATCGACATTGTTCCACTTACCCAAGTTACTAGCAAGCAGATCGCCTCATTCATCCTCAATTACATCATCTACTGGTATGGTGTACCCATGTCCATCATCATAGATAATGGTCTTCCTTTCAAAAATTAGGATGTCCGTGAACTCTGTGAGAAATTTCACATCCAACACCACTTTTCCACTCCTTATTACCCACAAGGAAATGGTCAAGTCGAAGCATCAAATAAGAATATATTAAGAGTCCTAAAGAAGACAGTCAATGATGTTGGTCGTGATTGGCATGTTCAATTGAATCCAGCACTATGGGCATATCGAACTAGCATTCAAACCCCTACAAGCACAACTCCATACTCATTGGTCTATGGTGCAGAAGCTATTCTACCTATTGAGGTCAAGATACCATCCCTACAGGTTTCCTTGCTCAATCTCATCGATGATGAAACATACAGAGTATCCCGTCTTTAGGACTTAGAGCTACTTGATGAGAAACGACAAGCTGCATACAACCACCTCAAAGCCTATCAGTACCGCATGAGCAAAATCTATAATCATTGAGTTAGACCTCGTACATTTGAGGTAGGTGATCTTGTTCTTCGAGAAAATCCTCATAATCAACCCAACCGAGAACATCAAGGAAAGCTTGAATCAAATTGGTTGGGTCCATATGTTGTCACTGCTGTATTTGGGTTCGGGGCATATTTGTTGGCTACTTCAGAAGGAGAACCGCTAGCAGATCCGATCAACAACATACACCTCAAATGGTTTTACACCTAAAAAGTTGCACAGAGCATCAGGCTCCCATATATACTGGCAAAAATACCACAAACATCCAGATAAATGACCTGAAGAAAAAAAAAAACACCAAAAAAGAGTAAGAGAAAAATCATGGATCCAAACGGTGAACAACCACTTCAGTGGCACCTTAGGTAAGTACGATGGTGAAAACCTGGCAAACAGGCGCCACTCATAAAAGCTATGGCTCCATTATCTTTCAGACTTGTTGTGATCACATCTACTTCATACATACATCCATCCGTCCAAAACCATGGCTTTTTATTCATCTACAATTAAGAAAGTACTCCATGCATCTTGCATCCCGCTTTTTCATAGTCATGTCTACACAGAGGGCATTGCCCTTAAACCTTTTGATGAAAGTGGATTCTGCATTACTTGTGATTCATTGGTTCTTCATTCAAAACTGTCTCACAAAATACCAAAAACATTCAAAACAATTCAAAAAATACCAAAAACATTCAAAACAATTCAAAATCCAAAAACATCAACAATCAAAACAAAAGCAGGGCAACACATTGTACATACCCATCTGGGCCGATACTAAACAAGCATTGCAAAATACTCGCATGATGATCACTTCTCAAGTTGACCAAAACAATCAACATCAACAATCAAACTGTCTTCAACAAGGATGCATCCTTCCTTACCAAAACAAAGACAAAATGACATTTTCTTTGACAAGAAAATTGTGTTAAGCTATCAAATACTTGGTTGATTTGTGAGTAATTCATTTATTTATCTGTATCAGGTTCTTATAGCATTGTTTGTGTATCTTCGGTGAATTATTCCGATGAAGTTCTGGGGCATGTACTAATGGTGTCTACGTGGGAAGTTCACTAAGCTATGTGATCTTATGAAAAATGCAGTCATAGATCATTATGGCTTGTTGACTATAGTGTATACCTCGACCATATGAGCATGAACCATTACCAAGGATCCATATTCTTTATTCTTTATGTATATACTGTTTTGTTTGCATGAACAATGCTCCTTCTTTGGTTCCTCCTCATCCAATTTCGATAAAGGTTTTATCTCTTATTAAGGTATGAACTTGTCTCAGGATATGATCAGCCCAAGATCAAGGAGGATGATCCAAGTCATGCATAAACAGAGATGATCCTTGTCTGTTCTGCAAGCAATACTTAGGTCAACGTGATCCATTATATCAAGTTGCTTGTATTAACTTGCTATATTAAAATTCATGTAAGAACTACTCAGGTCATTTTGAACCATTATGTCAAGTTGCTTGTATTTTCTTACAACATTTTAAAGCTCAATGATGAAAATAGAGCACTATGGATCACCATTTCATCTCATCTGTTTATATGTTGCATTCTGTTGCATTCCACCCATCCATACATTCATAATAGATGCATATCATGCATGCATAGTAATGACAATGCATACTCTATTTTTCCTCTTCTTCCATAGGAATGAGTCATAGGTCCTCCATTTCTTCTATCTAACATCGAACAACCCCCACCCTCCCCATCTTGATAATCAACGTCACATACCCTACATCATTTCCCATCAACCCAATCAAGCCAGTTACTCTATCGACATAGGCACATCGACTCACGCACACCTAGACTATCAACAGATACTTTGATCAAGTATCTTCGAGTCTCAATAGGTAATCGATCATGGTAATCCTAGACTACATCAGGCATTTATCATAATGACCTAGTCTCAACGGGGCTGCCATGATTCCCCACAACCTTCCATCCCATGCACACACTATCAATTGATCAACCAATCAAACATAATCCAACGGACAATTACATCAATTATCTAAGTCTCAATGAGTATTTTGATTCAGATACCTTGACTTCATCGGGCAATTACATCAATTGTCTAAGTCACATCAGGTCACTTTGATTCACTTACATAGACTTTATCATATCCAAGCAACCAACAGACATCAACTGTCACACTTTGACTCAACTGGGGCAATTAAACCGATTGCACCGGATTGTCCAACCAATTTTGATCAATTGTATAGCATCAATCGAAAACAAAACCACCACATTTTCATCGTATCTCCTACATGACCTCAGGGTACTCACTGGCTTGATATTTCTCCGTATTCATTCCGATTTCTTCCATTCTTTCAATAGTATTGCTAAATTCTTCTCTTCTATCACTCCACCAATTTTCATTCTTTTTCGGGAGATCGCCCAATTTTTCAAAAAATTTCGGCCCACCTCTCGAGGGGACATACCACCCATTAAATTAACATTTTATGGGGCATATTCTTCACAGCTATTTTTCTTTCTTTGAAATGATGCGATAAACCACACCATCTCAAAGAGGGGCAAATGTAGTCACATAAATCTGTCCATTTTAATTAAATGAATATTTTGTATTTATTTGATTAAAAATCCACTAGCCAATAGTTAATTAAATTAATATTTAATTAATTCATCTTCAAACATTCTCCTATTAATTAAATAAATTATTCAATTTATTTTAATTAATTCATTAAACCAAATTCAAATCAATTAAATGAATAAAATCTATTTATTTAATTAAATCCCACTTTTTCCTCTTTTAAATAAATTAAATAAAACATTTATTTAAATCATTTATCCCCCCCACTTGCATTTTCCTACAAATGCAACTTGCACACATTTATTGAAATAAATTAATTTATTTTAAATAAAAATCTTATTTTCCCTCACCCACCAAATCCAATTGCATTCCTAAACCCCCTTCTAGATTCTTCTAACCCCTTCCTAATTAGCCTAATCCATCCCCTAATTATTGTCACATTCCTAAGCAACTTTAAGTCACTTCTCAAAGACTCCAAAGTCTTTGAAAAGCATTTAATGCTTTGTGTGTTCAACAATTTAACCTCCAAAGTCTTCCAAAACCACTAATGGCTCTTACATAAGCATTTATGGTTATTTCAACTTGCACTCACGTGTCTCCTCAAGCATTTATTGCTTTGACCATGGTTATCCCTTTTGCCTTTGCACAAGAGTTTATTCATTGGATAAAAGCTTTATTCTTTGAATAAAGAGTTTATTCATTCAACTAACCTTGACCTTAACTCCCAAGGTCATGTCAAGCATTTAATGCTTATTCCCTCTCCTCTAAACCTATCTCACATTGACACTTGTCATCTAGGGATTGGGTTGAAAGCACTCACATGGATTTGAAATCATTCAATCTTGACCCTTGTTGAGATTGCTCAAACTCAACCATCCATTGCTCCATTTTTCCTATAAATAGAGCCCATTTCTTCATAATCCAGATCCTGAAAACTTGTATGCATTTAAGCTATAGGCATTTTGAGAGAGCATTTTAGCATAATCAACTAATATCTTGTCATTTTGGATAAAATAAATCATTTTAGTATCAATAGCATAGTATTAGCTTCTTTATTCACATTTAGAGAAAATGCTTCAATCTCAAACCTCCATAAGCATCCATAGTGCAAAAAGCTGCTGAGAGCTACACTATTTTGGAACTTGGAGAGGAGAGGAACAAAGGAGAAGAAACCAAGAGCATGTTAGGAGGCATTTGGAGATGCCTCATCATATTTACCTTCTTAGTTAGATATTTTATCATGCATTTGATATCTCTTTTGATATGCTTGTGTAGGAAAGTATTTTGTTTGTGATTTCTGACACTAACAGTTTGTCTTTTCTTCTTGTTTGTGTTTGGTTATCATTGACTAACCTTCCCTTTTTGCAGAGCATCAGGTAGTAATAGAAGAGAGTATCTCGTGATTGAGTCACCTTCCTGCCTATTTCAAAAACTTGAAATTATAAATACATACACTCATTCTCATGCTAGTTATGATAGAACCTCTCATGAACCCCACAGTCATCCTTTCCCATGGAGAAGAACTACTACTACACATACCCAAGATCATACCAATGCATATAGTTACACCCAAGCTAACATTCAAAATCATGACACAAGGAGACCCCGTGTCAAATTTGGGGGCAATACTCAAGATCACTCTTATGATACCTCCTATCATCATGGTCATGACATGTATCGACCTAGACCTAGTGCTCCTCATTACAAAACCATACCAAGTGGTCCATATGCAAGCTACAACTATGTCCCTCCTCCATATGGACATATCTATGATCAATACCATCCATATATTGATTATATCCCTCCTCCTCCGCCCGGTGACTTAGGCATGGGACTAGCTAAAAAAGAAAAGACACCACCCAAGAATGACTTGCAACAACAAATGAAGGATTTGTAAAAACAAATGGTGGACATAAATACACCAAAGCAATAGTATGCAATGAAGGATATATGTCCTTACCCATTTGATATAAGTATTCCAATGCCTCCATTTCCTCCATATTTTGTGACACCAAAGTTTGAAGAATATAAAGGCAAAGGGGATCCTAAGGCACACATAAGATAGTTTTGTTGGAAATTGCCACTCTATTGGTTGGTTTCCCTATGTTGTCATTTATGGCAACATGATTTTGTGTTCTGGCTTCATATGGTGTACCGACAAGAACTTCATAGATTTTACACTGGCACCAACACTGGCAAGACAGAAAGATTTCTTTGGTCACCGACAATGAAGGCCGACATGGTATAGTAAAGGTTATCGATATTGGAGGGTGACTTATCTTAAATCTGACATCGACAACTTGCTTTAATGTTTATACATTTATGTTATCTAGCTGACATGTAATCTGATATTGTATATATCTTTGTAAGCCGACATAAGGCATAAATTTGTATAGGGTATATAAGGCAGATTGATTAGATCATTTTGACATAAGAACAAGGAGAATGATAGGGAGGCAGTGTAATGTAACATGATGTGAAATATATTAGAGAGATTATGTAGGTGAGGAATTTATTGTAAGGGTTATTCTAGCTAAGGAGTTTAGGGTTTCAACCAGAATAGACAGAGCTTAAACCATAACTGTATTCTGACATAGAAGATGTTATCTTAGCAGTTCACATTTCTCTGGATTGTTGCTTGGAATTTTATGTAGTCAGTGAAGCTCCTATTGTGATTGAGCAATGCGCTCTAGGTTGTAAGCCTTCCTACAAGTGCAGGCCCATCATATATTGTAATATCTCTTCATATGGCCAGTGGATTGATATTGTGGGTCACAAATCCCATCATGGTTTTTCCTCATTGAAGTTTTCCATGTATTAATCTATATTATGGTTCTCATTTATGTGTTTGTCTTATTGGTTGCTTTACTTCTTTCAATTCTATTTATACTGGTATATTGGTTGGTGCATAAATATTTTGTTAAGGCTAAAATCTACTATTCTGATATAACACTGATTCACCCCCCCCCCCCTCTTAGTCTCATTGGTTTCCAATAATTAGTATCAGAGTCTTGTGCCTCGAAGGAAGTTTAATAGCTTGAGGAAGATCATGAAACCAGAATAATTGAATATGGCTTTGGAGAAGCAGCTTGAGATGGAACTTGAGGATTATGATGCTGAAAGGTTGAAGAACTTAAAGCTACAAGATGAGTTGAATTCTGCTAAGGAATTCATTCTTGTCCTACAGGAGAGGCTATCATCTATTCAATCCAGGAGGATGGAACTTTTGCAAAATCAAGATGTTGAAGAGAAAAATGCACTTAAGGAACAATGTCAAAAATTGAGTCAGGAGAACATGGTTATGAAGAATGAAAAGCAAGTTATAACTATGAGGATGTCTAAGGAGATTGAGGACATAAAGAAAAAGGAAAAAAATCTTTTTGTATCCGTGAAGAACAAGTTTGAAGAATGTGGTAGGTTGGTTCATGAAAATGATATGTTGAGAACTGATTTGGTACAATACCAGAGCAATGAGCAAGAGCTTGAGAGACAAATGATAATACTATGAAAAGATTTAACTATTGCAAGTGAGTACAAATAAAAATTCAAGATTAGCTCAACACAACTTGATGAGTTATTGAAGAGACTGAGGCAGATTGGAGATTCCAATGGACATGGATTTGAGCAAGGACAAAGTTTTGATACTGCTAATGAAGATCAAAACCATATGACACCGATAAGGTAATTCAATGCTTATAAATTCAATGGTAGATGTTTTGTTTGCAATAGGTTTGGTCACATGGCTAGGCAATGTAGAAACAGAGAAAATTAGAACCCTGGTTCTGCTCCCGACAAATGTTCTAAATGCAATAAAATTAGTCATAAGACAAAAGATTGCAGAATGAATTTAAAATGCTATGCTTGTGGAAAATTTGGACATATGGCTAATTAATACAGGTCAAGCAATTTCACTGGTTTCAGCAAAGCAATTCAGAAGAACAATGTTACATGTTATGCATGTAATGAAATTGAACATATTGCTAAGTTTTGTAGAAGCAAAAATCCACCGGTTAGTAATGGAGGATCAAATGAAAAAGGAAAAGAGAAGGTTGGTGAAATCCAACATGATCAAACTCAAAGATTGGTTAGGAAGACTGAAGAGCAATCATCAGATGGGAATGTCCCGGTTACCTATCTGTCATAAGAGGTTGCTCTTGCACCAGCAATGAGCCTTAGGGATAGGAAAAATTCTTGAAGATGTTGCATATGCCCCGAGAAGAGGTTCTGGAAGATGTTCTAGATATTGGAGAGGATTATCCAACATGGATATGTTCCGAGTGAGATCTGGTATCTTTCACCGGCAGTCATTTATGTCAATGGAAGATTAGGGTTTTTGTCAAAGGATAAAAGGTCGAATACACTTCATTGTTAATCACCCTGCATTTAGAGTGATTTTAGAGCGATTTAGAGTGACTAAGTGCAATCAGAGGCTATTCAGAGATAAATGGATTTCTTTGTGAGCAATCACACCGACGTCTGGAAGAATTTGTTGGAGGTTTCTACCGAGAGTGAGCAAAAGGTATTTTTTTGAAACATGGAAGCGAGATCATCTTTTGTTCCTATTTTTGTTGCAAATCCAACTATAGTGAAGGTTAAGGACCACCCCAGGCCAATTTTCAAGTGGTATCCACATATGGCTACCAAGGAAGATTCGGTTAGAGCATTTTCTCGCGTTCTGGAGGGAGTGGTGTATGTAGAAGATGTTAGGGCATACATTCACTATCATATAAAGGACTTAGGAACTTTAGAGATGAAGGGGATGTATATGAATGAACTAATGGGAGAATCTGGAAAGATTAAACCGACATATCAACACATTGAAGATCTAGGATTTACAAATTTTATGGATATTCCAAAGTTTGAGGATGAAATAATCAGATATGTACTAAGCATAGTACATGGGAAATTCATATGGCTAGATAGACCTTATAAAATCACTAAGGAAGCCATCCAGGCAATTACTAGTTTACCATCGGTAGGGAAACATCTAGATAAGAAAGTGTCAAATGACTTCGTGAGGAAGATCACTGACACCCCATCTGACAAGGGATTGATGAAAGTGAGCACTATCACTGACACCAACATCACGTTTGACAACATGGCTATAGGATACAAGGTATCTCAATCAAACTGACTGAATTTTGTTTCTAGTTCATGTATTTTGGCTGCATATAAGATGATGAGAGAAAATGTAAAGTTATATCTTTGTCATTGGATGCTTGAAGAGATTGATCAACTTAGGGAAGATTAAAGGTGAGAAGAAGGGCACCATCTGGTATGAAAATTTGTTAGTCTTCTTAATGCTATACTTTCTGAATGATACACCTGAATTTGGTAGGAAGAAATGGGCTTTTGACATCCTGGTAGGAAGACAGTTAAAACAATCAATTGCTGCATTAGGAAGTCAAATAGATGATAAGATATGGGGTTATTTCAAGGCTTTTAAAAAATCTATGAGGTCTAGGATAAGAATACCTGAGCATATAGTAGAGAAATACTGTACCGACATATGTTTCATGGTTAAGAAGGATGTGACTCTCATGGAGGTAGTCAAGCCCTAGAAGATTTGGATAGAGGAATGAGATATGAGGTAGATGCACAGATTCTTGACACCTATGCAAAAATGCTAATTGATGCAAAAATAGATGAGGTAGAGAAGCCCTATGGAACTGCACAATAGAAGACTCTAGAGGTTGAAATAGAGTTCAATCGGAAGAGAAGGGAAAAACAAGAAGGAAAAGAAAGAAAATTTGTGCAGGAGGTCTCAAAGGACATAAAGGCACTTATTGATGTTGTCCTGGAGAAAGGGAGAAAGAGGAAGGATCTAGTAGTTCACATTGAACCTATTACCAAAGATTCTGAATTAGAGGATAACATACCATTAACCTTCAAGAGGATTGTTAGGAAGAAACCAGGAGAACCTAAGGTAGACGCAAAGAAGCAACCAGTTAGAAAGGTCACAATCAAGTTACCGGCTCAAAATAAATCACCTAAGGCTACACCTACAACTGCATCTACTCCTGTCAAGAGGAAGAAGAAGGATGACACTGATTCTGGTAAGGTTACACCTAAAACTTGTGCAGTGATTGTTGATGAAATAACTAAAGATGGCATGCTGAATAATGTTAAATTTTATTATGAAAACTTAGAGGATGATGAGAAAAGAGAAGTAGAGGAAGCAATTATGTTATATTTGGATATCTATAAGAAAGCCTTAATAGAGATAGAAAATCAAATACTGGCTACATTATATAACATGTTAGATGCTAGAATATTATTTGCTATACAAGAGGATAAGAACATTTAAATGCAAGAACTTTTATCTATCTGTGTTAGTATAACTCCAGATGAAATGGATTAGATAATTGAGGCTGCAGATAGAAAGGTTTTTAATAACAAATATAGGTTAACTAGCCTGATGTTAGGGAGAATGAATGAAGTAATAAAGGAAACTCAGAAAGCTTGGATTAAATTTTTGGGAGAACACAGAGGATTCTTTACTTAACCAAAGATGAAGACCAACACTGTAGACACCCTAGTTGAAGGGAAAGGAAAAGGGATTATGGGTACTCCACCCTCTATTTTGAAGAATATCAGGATAGTGGAGATTGAGCCACCGGTAAACACAAATGTACAGACAAATACTGAAACATCGGTTAATATTGAGAACATTGTACAAGATACTAACATTGAGGATAATTGTCCTCCAGATACTAATGTACAGGTTGAGGATATTGTTTCTAGAGAGGAACTGACAGTTACACAAACTGCACCAAGTGGCAAAGCCACTGGTGCAAGTGAGGAGGTAATAAAGGATAAATCATCAGAGAAAACATGGGAATCCAGTAGGGAACCAGTTGTTAGCCCATCATTGTTGACAATTGACACTTATCAAGTTGAAAATAAAACCATCACAGAGATGAGTCCCATTGAACTAATGATGATGGCTTTTCTTAAACCAATGAAGGAGGGAACCATAGAAAAAGGGATTATAGATCAATCAATCACTGTTCTACACAGATTGGTCCCAAAATGTAAGATTGAAAATGAAGCAAGCCCTTTTGATAAGCTTAAGGTAATCATTGAGCACATATCAAAAGACTTTCAATCCTTACAATAGATCTCTAACCGTCAAGAACTTGAAAGATTCACTCTGGCTAAGAGAGCCGCTTTTGATCAGATCATTGAGAGAGAGAAGAAAAAGATTGAAGAGAAGTTAATTATAATTGAAAATTATTTAAAACAATGTACAAACATATACAAGGTATGTTGCAATACTGAGATACTTACAACAAATATAGATAAAAGGATAAAAGAGATACAAGAGAATATTGCTAGTATTGCTAACTCTTTTGATGGATTAATTTCATTGACAACATCAATTGATGGTCAAATTTTGACTTTGGAGAACCAAATTTTTGCTCTTGAAAAGGAAAGAGATAAAACCATTCGGAGAGCCAGAAGTCTAAGAGGTTTGGTGAGTCCAAGATTGGATTCACTCTGTGTACATAAGAAGGAATGCATGGATATGCTAGGAAAGCCCACACCGGCAGAGGTCAATGAGAAAGAATCTTCTGCATATTTATTGAGTGGACTTGCATCTATCTCTGACACATTCAAAACTGGCTGGGATACTTATGTGGAATTACTAGAGAAATCTTATCCGGAAATCTTGAAATTGGTCAAGCTCTGATAAGACAATTTTGGAGGTATTCAGTGTACAATACTTATTCTTTGACATTTTTTTTTGTTAGCATTGATAAAGGGGGAGTAATATAGATGTGAAAAAGGATAAAAGGATTGCATACATTAGGGGGAGTTACAAAGTTTTTGGAATTTTAGAAATATGGAGTATTTTGCATATTCAGCTCAGGGGGAGTAGGGCAGGATGAAATTGACAGATGAAACCATGACCGTTTTTCACTTGAGTGTTGCCATCAATGCCAAAGGGGGAGATTGTTGGAAATTTACACTCTGTTGGTTGGTTTCACTATGTTGTCATTCATGGCAACATGATTTTGTGTCCCGGCTTCATATGGTGTGCCAACAGGCACTTCACAGATTCTACACCAGCACCGACACTCACAGAACAAAAAGATTTCTTTGGTCACTGACAATGCAGGTCGATATGGTATAGTAAAGGTTATCAGTATTGGAGGCCAGCTTATCTTGGATCCGACATCAACAAATTTTTGTAATTTTTATACATTTATGTTATGGCTGACATGTAATTTGATATTGTATATATATTTGTAAGCTGACATAAGGCATAAATTTGTATAGGGTATATAGGGAAAATTGATTAGATCATTTTGATATAAGAACAAGGAGAATGATAGGGATTTAATGTATTGGATATGTAAATATAGCATGATGCAAAATATATCAAAGAGATTATGTATGTGAGGAATTTATTGTAAGGGTTATTCCGGTAAAGGAGTTTAGGGTTTCAATCGGAATAGACAGAGCTTAAACTGGAACTGTATTCTGGCATAGAAGATGCTATCTTAGCAGTTCACATTTCTCTGGATTGTTGTCTAGAATTTTATGTAGTCAGTGAGGCTCCTATTGTGATTGAGCAGTGTGCTCTAGGTTGTAAGCCTTCCTGCAAGTGTGGGCCCATCATATATTGTAATATCTCTTCATATGACCAGTGGATTGATATTGTGGGTCACAAATCCCACTGTGATTTTTCCTCATTGAGGTTTTCCACGTATAAATCTATATGTTATGGTTCTCATTTATGTGTTTAGTTTATTGGTTTCTTTACTTCTTTCAATTTTGTTTATACCAGTATACCGGTTGGTGCATGAATGTTTTGTTAAGGCTAAAATCTACTATTCTGATATAACATTGATTCACCCCCTCTCAGTGTTATTGGTTTCCAACAAGTTTTTTTACAACTTGCATTGAGGTAGCAGGAGAAGAAACATACTTGATGAGATTGTTCCCACAAAGCTTAGGTGAACAAGCAATTGAATGGCTCTCCCAACATCCACCTAGAATTAAGTCATGGAGTGATCTAGAGTGATCTAGTAGAAGCTTTAATACAACACTTCTCATACAATATTAAACTAGATGCGTTAGTAGCTACCTTATGCAATACTAAGCAAAAAATGGGGAGTCCTCTTAATTCTTACAATGATGGAGAGGTCTTGCTAGTCGATGCTCTTGTGATATTCCAAAAAAACAAATGGTAAAAATGTTCACTCAAAACGTCAACAAGGACATTGGATATGAGTTAAGAAAATATTGTTTATCTACCTTCAAGGAGGTCATTGAGAAAGGATTGGCAACTGAGAAAGTCCTTATTAAACAAACTGTCATTAAGATATTCAAAGAAAACAAAGAGGAATTAAATGGGAAAGACAAACCCCGCTTTTGGAATAAGATTAATAACCCAGTTAATGATGGGGTAGTAGATGAAAATTTTGTAAAACCTAAGATAACTTTCCCCAGTGCAAGTTCTCTAATATGAACAATCAAGTGGACAATCAAAGGAAATCAAAGCCTTAAAGAAAATACACTCCATTAGGAGAGCCAATTGAGACAACATTCAAGAAATTGGTTGCAAACAAGCTCATAACACTACCGAATAATCCACCATATGAACCAAAAGTAAAACCTAATCGGTGGAATGATGATGAATATTGTGAATATCATAAGAGAAAAGGGCACTTAACTAGCAATTGTCACATATTGAAGAATATCATACATGATCTCATTGATAGAGGTGACATAGAAGTGGATGGTCATACCTCCAATGAGGAACATGCGATGTTTAAGGAGCCATTTCTTAAACATGATAAAGGAAAAGCCAAAACTATAGATAATCAAGATAAGTATACCAAGATGCCCAATGATTATGAGTGTACTATTAATCACATTTCAATGGATAATCATGTTTCAACCATTATCATAAAGGAAAAAACTCCCAAAGGTTCTACCCAAAGGAGTAAAGTTGTTTTAAAAGGTGTTGGACCATCTTCCCCATCCTCTGAAAATGAAACCTTTGAATGTAATGTCACAACCCGTTGAGGTAAAGTCACCTTGCAAGGTGTTCCATTCAAGACCGTAACCTCATCATGTACCAAGAATGAGTATGACCTTATAGATCCTTTAGGGAAGATACCTGCCCCATTTCCATTCTTGAGCTCTTACATATATCCCCCTCACATAAGGCCATCCTTGATAAAGTATTGAGAGACACTTTTGTACCCACTGATCTAAATGCGGACCAGTTTCAAGACATCTTGGGATACCTTTCCATTCTGCATAGCCTCACATTCACAGAAGTCGATGATGCATCCGTAACCTAGCCTCATAATGCACGTCTACATATTGAAGCCTTTCTACATAAAAACTAAATCAAAAAAGTCTTTATAGATGGAGGAGAAAGTCTTAACATTTGTACATTGAAAACCATCAAGCAATTGGGATATTCTGAAAAGGTTGTGAATTCTATACATGCAATCACTATGAAGGCATATGATGACAAAGAGCTCTCATCCAAGAGCACAATCACCTTACCTCTTAGAGTTGGGCTAGTTATGAAGGATGTGGTATGTCAATTCCTTGATTTAGAGCTCACTTATAATATACTCTTGGGACATCCATGGATTCATGAAATGAGAGCCATTACCTCAACTTATCATTAATGTATCAAGTTCACACACAATGGAGTTGAAGTGACTGTTAATGGTGATTTGAACCCATTCATCTATTGTAATAACCTGCGGCCAAAATAAGAAACAATAATACCAATCAATAGAGAAGCAAATCCATCATCCACATATATTGATCCTAAATCATTAAAACCTTCAACATCAAAACAAGGTGAGCATAAAGGGAAATATCAAGACAAAGGCATGGGCGAGTACACTCTAAATCAAACTATGTACCTAGGATAAGTAATGGATTCTCCAAGAGAGTATGTACAATCACTTCCTTCTAAAAGGGTACCTATCATTACATTAAATGGGATCCTACTATATTCAAGAAGTGGGATGAGATGGAAGAAGAGGACTTCTACAAAATGCTTTACAAAGAATCTGAAGAGGATACATAAGATCACGTCAAGATACCATGTGAAAAGTATGGTAAAGGATTCAAGTTCTTGCAAAAATTTGGATATGATGGTAAAGGTCCTCTTGGGTTACAAAAGAAAGGAATTGTTGAGCCATTGCAATTAGAGTTGACATTAAAAAATCAGCACTCCAAAGGACTTGGCTTCATACCTCTTAGGTTAGGAACTCATAATTCTACAGAAGCATTGCAAATCACAGACTCTAATGATCAACAAGAAAATTGCTATTCTACTAACTCTAATCAATGGGAATGGGATTTAGATAAACCGTCTAGTGATTATGAGCTCATTGAAACATTTAGAGAACTAGGTGAACCCATGAAAGAGGAAGAGTTCAACAGAAAATTCAAGGTTGGTCAAACTATTTCAGAGTCTACATCACAAGGAAAGAATGATAAAGGAAAAACTTCTGAGGATCCCAAATAGTCCCCGTTTCTAGGTTCCAAGCCAAAATCATATAGAGTGAGGACTCTTGTTGCTGAATGCACTTCTAGTGATGTCAATTTAGATTCGTTTATGATTGAGATAGATGAGGAGAGTGCTAGCGATGACCTCGACAATTAACTTGACATACCTGAAGACACTTGTGTCTTTACCCTTACTCTCACTGATTTTGAGAACATCGATGGTCTTCCCCTTGTTCATCCACAACTCATTGATTGGGACCAAAAAGGACCTTTATAACTACACACATTTGAGAACTATGATGCTTTCATTCACTATTTGGGCATACGAGATGATCTTTCGCTTGGGGACCATAAAGAAGGATACACTATAGAAATTAATAGGATGGCATACTTCAGTAAGGGTATTGGGCCTTCTAGTCACAAAAATATAAAAAATAAAAACAAATCATGGGTCTTATGGTGAAAACCATGTTGTGGCATCGTCTGACCCCGAAAAAGTAAAAATAAAGGACATATTTGAGGGTGAAAACCTCTCTGAGGCATTCGAAGATGGAAGGCTCAACATTCTCTCGATGACATCATATGAAGAGAAACCATCCATGTTGGTGGAGGAAACTAATCAAGACAAACATTGGCACATAAGAGATTCCACACAACATATTCTTAGCACAATCCCTAACAAAAAAAGAAAGACCAAAGTTCATAAGTTTCTTCATAGAACGACAAATCAATTTTGCATGGTCATATGCGGATATTCTTAGATTGGACCCCAATCTAGTAATGCACCATTTGATAGTTACACTAGGAGCAAAGCCAATGAAACAAAAATTAAGAAAAATGCATATGCAAGTGGCACTATTAGTAAAGGTAGAACTAGAGAAACTGTTGGATGTTGGATTCATAAGACCGATCGATTACCCCAAGTGGATTTGTAACTTAGTATCTATCAGCAAGCCAAATCGCACCATCAGAATATGTACAGATTTTAGAGACATCAACAAAGCTTGTCCTAAAGATGATTTTCCATTGCCAAATATTGACCTTACAGTGGATCTTACAGCAAGACATGCAATGTTATCTTTGATGGATGGATTTGTTGGCTACAACTCGATAAAAATCGCACCTAAGGATCAACACAAAACAACATTCACTTGTCCTTGGGGAACTTTCTGCTAGAATGTCATGACCTTCAGACTAAAGAATGCAGGTGCCACATACCAAAGAGTTATGACGACCATCTTTCATGATCTTATGCATGTTACCATGGAAGATTATGTTGACGATCTCCTGGGTAAATCATTAGAAAAAGAAACACATTTGGACATCCTTTTAGTGGTTTTCGATTGATTAGAAAAATACAAAGTTAGATTAAATCCTAAGAAGTGTGTCTTTGGAGTAACCTCTGAGAATCTCCTTGGATACATTGTCTCAAAGAGAGGAATTGAAGCTGATCCAACAAAAGTTAGAGATATATTAGAAATGCCACCACCAAAGAATATTAGTCATCTTCAATCTCTGCAAGGTAGACTCTAGTCTATATGAAGATTCATTGCTCAACTTGTAGATAAATGTCATCCTTTTCAGCACCTACTCCACAAAAACATTAAATTCAAGTGGGATGATAAATTTCAATAGGCTTTTTAGATACTCAAAGATTATCTCCTAAATCCACTAGTTTTGATGCTGCCAATTCAAGGGAAACCCCTTTTTCGCTATATATTAGTTACACAAACAACACTGGGGGCACTCTTGGCACAACAGGACAATAAAGGCAAAGAAAGAGAAGTGTACTATATCAGTTGTACTTTGGTTAGGTATGAGCTTAATTACACACCAATTGAACGTGCGTGTCTGGCCATAGTGTTTTCTTCACAAAAATTACACCATTACATGCTCACTCACAAAACTAATCTCATTACAAGGATAGATCCACTAAAATATCTTCTTAATAAGGCAACACGCACTGGCAGATTAGATAAATTGGTTATGATCTTAAGTGAATTTGACATTGAGTGCATTGACAAAAAAGTCATCAAGGGACAAGCTATTGCATATTAGTTAGCATAAGCACCTATGATTGATGATACTCCTATGACTTCAGAGTTTCCGGATGAATCCATTTTGATGGTGATACACACAAAGCCAAGGTAATTATATTTTGATGGTTCATACATGATGTATGGCACAAGAGATGACATCCTCTTTATCACACCTCTCGGGGATTCAATTCCTAAATCTTATCGATTATAATTTTCTTGCACCAATAATATAGCAAAGTATGTGGCATTAACAATAGGTTTACGAAGTATTAAATGGACTAACTCTTTTTTGAGATGTTTGTGGCAGATCTCTCTTCCTCACATCTTGTGGGGACTATGGAAAGAAAGAAATAAGCGAATATTCAGGGATGTCTCCCTCAATCAGGATATTGTGTTCCAGAAAATTCAATGGTCGATTCAGGAAAATATAAGGATCATTGAGGGTCCTTGTTACTCGAACAACTCACTGGAAGCAAACATCTTGAGCGTATGGAATATGAAGATTACTGATGGTCCTAACAACCACAATAAAAGGCTTGAAGCTAAATGGCAAACCCCTCCTCAAGGCTGGTTCAAAGTTAATTTTGACGGTGCTGCCAAAGGTAAGCCTGGTCCTTTAGGTTGTTGAGCTATACTTAGAGATGATAGAGGAATTAGCAAGGAAATGGTTGCTATCCATATTGGAACCCAAACCAACCATAAAGCTGAAGCAATGGCAGCTCTTTAAGGCATCCTCCTAGCTAAAAAGTGGAATTGCCCCTATCTATGGCTAGAAGGGGATACAAATAATATTATAAAGTGTCTTAAGGGGGCTTCAAAACCTTCATGGATGATTCACAACATAATCACCTCTACTATTGATCTTATTAGCACCTTTAAAAAATGCCATATATCCCACATCTACCGGGACACAACGACTCTGCTGACTAGGCTGCCAACGTGGTGGTTAAAAGTGAGGAAATTACCACGTGGATGGGTGAATGCGGACTCCCCAAAGACATTAGACAAATCATTAGTAATGAGCGATATAGAAGCACTCCAAAGATTCTTGATGGACAGGATAATTATGAAAAGTACTAATGTGAGTACTTCGAGTTACTATAATAATGAGAATATCACTCATTCTAACATCAATGCCATTAACTCTCATGCTTTCTTGGTAACTATTATAGTTCCAAAAAGCTCTTTGGTTTATCTGCTCTACAAGCTTCAAAATTTGACCATGGGCAGCGACAACATGGGTGGAAATAGGAGGCAATATGAACCAAGTAGCTGTAAAGAATGGAAACAGAAGGAAGAGGTTTGGGGTATTCTGCAGTAGGGTGGTCTCTCAAACTTCATGGAGAGACTCCATGGTCGAGATGGTATGGTTACCAGTCTTTTTTACAAGAACTGGAAGAAGGGAATGTTAAAAATGGGCAATCAAATGGTTGAAATCGATGAAGACTTGATTGCTCAAGCTACGGGCCTCACTAAGGAAGGCTGCAACTTCTAAAAAGATAGGAAGGTTAGCATAGAAGCTATTGAAAGGTACCTGGAAACTGAGAAAGAGAAAAAATGACTGGTAAAGTTGAGCAAAACCTACTACCCACCCAGGGCTTTTGCTAAACCTTGGCGGGAGATCCTCTTTGTTTTAATGCGTTATATCACTCTAGATGGTAGGTTTACGAAAGTTTATGGTTATCACTTTGTTCTGTTAAACCACTTTAGGCACAATGATAAGGTTAATTTCCCTTATTTCTTGCTTTGCTCGATGAATGCATCCCTAAAGACCTATAAGGAGAACCCTCTGGGTGATTCTGCTATGCACCAAGGCCTAATGGTCCTAATTTATGACCATTTAAAAGCCAACCAAATAGCCCGGATGCAGCCCTCTATGGATTCCGAGGAAGAGATGTTTGACTCTGCCTTTTTTGAGGAGGGGGAATCCGACAGTGACTCTTCAATTGACATAGAGGATAGCACTAATGTCTTAGAGTACGAAAGTGGGAAGAAGAGGATATACAGTAAAACAAGACCCTCTTCCTCTGAGGGCAAAAAGCCAAAAAGCAGACCCCTGATCAACATCTCTTCAGAAGAGGAGGAATCAGATGACTCTGAAAAGGAGAACCCTAAAGGGTTGCCGAAGAAAAAAACAAAAGACCATACCCAGACTAGGAAAAATCACAAGAAGAAAGAGGAGACTGGTAAGGATCCGACAGCCAACAAGCAAGCTAAGGCCCTGGAAGCTGATTAGAGTCTAGAAAAGGAGACCATGGAAGAGACTCTTAGGGCTGCCGATACAATTTCTGCCCTCCACATCCCTAAAGAGGAACAAGTTACCCCTAGAAAAGTTGCCCCCCAATCTGGCCCTCCTCCCGTGGGTTTGCATGGTTTCATGGAAACTATGGAGTGGCTCATTAATGGCTATAAGAAAGCTGAGGTTGAAAACAAAAAACTCTGCAATAGAGTCTTGATCCTGGAAACCATTAATACTAGGGAAGGGAACACTACGACCAACTATATTGAGGACCTAAAAAATACCATTGCTAGAGCTGAAGACATTAGAGATGCTTTTAACCCCAGGTTTGAGAAGATTGAGAAGGATTTGCTGGAAAGGAAGAGCCTTGCTGACACTAGTGATAAAACCCTCTCGGATATAGTTACCAAAATTGGTAAAGTTGAGGAGTGTCTGAAAAACATTGCTGAACAGAGCCTAAGTATCCTGAAGATCTCAGCTAACAACACACACACCCTCATCAGCAAACTGGATGATGAAAAGGAAATCTAGGACATAGACCCGGAAGCTAAAGGAACAGGGGAAGCTCAAGGTCCCAGAACCCGAACTAGAGGCAAGAGGAAGGAAAAGAAACTGAACAAGGATCTGGAAGACCCAAAAGTCATCAGGGCCACCTATGACAAGCTGGTGATTAAGGCGGAGGATTTGTTGAAGAAAATTACTGTGTAGTGCCTTCTTTGTTTCTTTGTTGTTTTTTGTTGTTAAGCTGTTCCTTCTATTTGCTGGTCTTTTGGCTAGTTTTTTGTATGCGGTCTTTAAAGCACTGTTCTTCTTGGTGCTTTTTCTCTATCTATGTTGTAAAGGTTTCAGGTCCTGAAAACCTATTTTTTAATTAATCAAAGCAACAGGTTTACGAATTGCAGTTCAATGGAAGATCTAGGAACTTCATGTTTTTGGGGACTCTCAATTGGTGATTCGTCAAGCAAATGATGACTACCAAACAAAAGATAAAAAATTATTACCTTATAAGAAAATGGTAGATGACTTCAAATAATACTTCATAGAGATAATCTTTGAGCAGATTTCAAGGGATAACAATCGAGCTATAGATGTCATGGCTACTATTACTTCGTTGATTAATCTACCACAAAATGAGACCCACTATGAGTTCTTGGTGGATACTCTTTGGTTCCCTCGTATGAGATCACTCCCGTCAAGATGATATGTATTGTTGGTCCCGATTCACCTTGGTACAGTGCCATTTTCACATACCATTGCAATAATACTCTTCCTCCTGACCTTTCCAATAATCAACACCATACTTTCATCAGCCAATCCTCTCACTATGTCATTTTAGTCGATACCCTTTACCGTCGAGGTCTAGATGGCACTCTTCTTAGATGTTTAGAAGGTGATGAAGCTCAGATTACATTACATGAGGTTCATAAAGGTATATGTGGTTCCCACTCTAGTGGTCCAACCTTAGCCAAGAAACTTATCAGGATTGGATACTACTGGCTCACTATGGAAAAAGACTCATATCAGTTTGTCAAGAAATGTAAGCAATGTCAGATCCATGGAGACCTCATTCATGCACTAGCTCAGGAACTTCAACTGATCGCAACTCCTTGGGCCTTTTGTCAGTGGGGACTTGATCTCAAAGGAAATATTGACCCTCCTTCTTCCAATGGCCATAAATTCATTAAATTCGTTCCTCTCACCCAAGTTACTAGAAAACAAATTGCTACATTCATCGTCAAATACATCATTTGTCGATATGGTGTCCCTCTTTCCGTCATCACAGATAACAGACGTCCCTTCAAAAATCAGTATGTTCATGAACTTTGTGATCTCTTCCATATTAACCACCACTTATCCACTTGATACTACCCCCAAGGTAATGGTCAAGCTGAGGCGTCTAAAAAAACCATTCTCAAAATCCTCAAAAAGACAGTCGATGACGCTGGCCGAAATTGGCACATCCAACTCAATCTCGCACTTAGGGCTTATTGCACAAGTGTTCACACACCTACCAGAGCCACTCCCTATTCACTTATGTATGGTTCTAAAGCTATCTTTCCTATTGAAGTCGAGTTACCATTCTTGCGAGTCTCTTTACAAAATATGATCAATGATGAAGACTACAGGGTCTCCTACTTACATGAACTAGAGCTATTGGATGAGCGATGACAAACTACTTTTAATCATCTTAAGGCTTACCAACAAAGAATGAGTCATAGTTACAATCATAAGGTAAAGCCTCACATATTTGAGGTGGGTGACTTAGTATTGAGAGAGAATCCTAAGAATCAATAGGACCAAGAAAAGAAAGGAGAATTTGAGCCCAATTGGCTTGGTCCTTACGTCATCACCGCAGTCTATGGATCAGGTGCATATCACCGCAGTCTATGGATCAGGTGCATATCAGCTTTCAACACTAGATGGAGAACCTTTGGAGGATCCCATTAACAACATGCACCTTTGTAGGTTTTACACAGTTTTTTCAGAATATCCCATATCAAAAATACAAAAAAATAAAAAAAATATTAAAAAAATACAAAAACATAAAAAATGAAAGTAAAGAGAAATAAACTTGTCCAATGGTGAAAACCACTTTGGTGGCGCCCTGAGCAAGTACCATGGTGAAAAATGGGTTACCGACACCATGTGTATATGTAAGGAAGTTAAGTAGCGGAACAACTTCCTACACTAACCTTGAGAAGAGGGTAATGCAAAAACTATTACAAATCATCACAACAGTTCCAAAAAATAGAAATAGATATAATAAAATTCAAACTATAACATAGTGATTTATGTGGGGAAAACCCTTTCGGTAGAAAAACCCCACACTCCAAAAGTCACCCAACATATTATTCAGTAATCAAAATAGATTAAAATATACTTGCAAAGCAATCTCTTCGCAAGAGTACCACTAACCAAAGATTCAAAGGTAACTCAATAGCTATAAGACTCTTACACCCAACCTCTATCTCATGCACCTCATAAATAGGAGATACAATACAAGAAACCGTCAAATGACATTACAAAACCATGGGTTAAAACAACCCAAAAAGGTGTAATCGACCTTATCTCCCTTCTAGATGCCCTATGACGTGTCCCTCTCTTTTTACAACTCATTTATGTGTCTGATGTATTTTATATTTCCTATTTCAGGAGTACAAACTTCCAGAGGCCATAACTTGAGAACCATGTGTCCTATTGATGAACCATTTGAAGCGCCTGAAAGATTTCAAAGTTCTCTATTGTCTTGTAAATAGATACACCATTTATGCCCAATTTTTAGGGGGCCTCTAAAGTCCTCAAAATCAAATTTAAACCTTTCTTTGGACCCCTCCAAAATGGAAAATTTAATATCTTCAAAAAAAGTTGTGATCTTGGGATGTAACTTTACCGGAATGCTTATCTAGCCAACCAAATGATTTGGGGAGAATTTTGCACAATTTCATACCCAAATAAAAACTTACTATAAATAGTAACCTCATGCAAATGTAAGGTTGAGACACCATTTTCCCAATAAATCTCCCACTTATAGAACACCTTGCAAGAGAAAAAGGAGTATCAGCACAATGAATCAATTGCTAAGGGCCATGAGGCCCATAGACTCCAAGCACCATTTGGACTTCTCTATGCTCACAGTCTTAGTTAAAGAATATGCAATATTCATCAAAGTTTCTACCTTAACTAGCTTCACCTTTCCTTCTTCGACCATATCTCTGACAAAATGATACTAAACATCAATGTGCTTGGTCTAGGCATGAAATGCCAGGTTCTTGTCTAGATAGATCACACTCTGATTGTCACAATAAACAGTCATGGCTCCTTGTTTTATTCCAATGTTTGAACATAGTCTCTTAAGCCAAATGGCCTATTTACAAGAATGAGTAGCTACCATATACTCTGCTTCAGTAGTGGACAAAGAAACCACAACCTCTCACTTACTCATCCAACTAATTTCACCACCAAAAAAAGTAAACACATAAGTACTGGTGGATCTTCTTCTATCAATATCACCAACCCAATCTGAATCCACATAACCATGAATATCAAGGGAAATCACATCTCTAACTGAATTGTCATAATAACATAGATAATACTCTAAGGTACCCTTCAAATATCTAAAGACTCTTTTGACTGCACCCCAATGAACTCTACCATGATTAGACATATATATGGACATAACTCCCACTGCTTGGGCAATACCTAGTCTTGTATAGACCATAGCATACATCAAACTTCCAACTGCACTTTGGTAAGTCACTCTGCGCATGTCTTTCATATTTGATGGGGATGTAGGACAATATCCAATAAATAATTGTTAGACAACTCAAATAACCAGAGGACAACTGAGAGGGGGGGAGGGTGAATTAGTTGTCACCAGATTATAGAACTTTAAGCATTCAAATCCTTATTAACGGAACACATAAACTTAGTACCAGAATTCATAAACAAAATACCAGAATGACTGATAAAGCAATTAAACATAAGCATAAATCATAGAATAGTTACCATCCATCTGTAACACATAACACCAATAATTGTACGTGGGAAACCCAATAAAGGTAAAAACCATGTTAGGAAGCCTACCCACAGTCAGATAATACTTATGCAGTAAGTATGTGATTACAATATGAGGGGCCTACACATGCAGGAAGGCTAACAACCTAGAGCACACTTCTCATCACAAAAAGGAGCTTCACTGACTACAAAAACATCGGACTACAATCCGGAAAGAAGAGTGAATTGCAAGTATAGCATCTCCTAGGCTTGAGTACAGTTTCGATTAAGCTCAATACCAAAGGCCTTAAACCTCTCTTACAAACCCAATTCGATCACCTATGATTGACCAAACCTTCTCCATGTGATTACAACATTATTCACATCCAGATAACTATAATCCCATATACTCATGATCTACAAAGAGATCTTACATCATATTTATACCAACCCGGGACCTAAACAATTAGGTCATCCACCAAAAAGATAATACAATAAGTTCATAACATAAAATCACAATCCAATGATCAACCAAGTCGGCTTAGGCTGAAAAAAATGTAAACCAATCATTAAATCTTGTTGGTAACGCATCAGGAACATCCTCCAACACATTACATAAACCAGTCCATAACCTAGATAACACTGGACCCAAAACAAGTCGCCATAAACCAAATCCAACACCACCGATAAATTGGAACACAAACAAGATAACTAACAACATCCTGAAATCCATATAGAAGCTGCACCAACACCACTTATCACGTGCATCAAAAGATATTCAACAAAGCCTTGTTGGTAAAACCCTTATCGGTGACCAAAAGGCTTACTAGAACAAATGATAGCTCCCGAGTCATCAAATCCTGAACCAACTGATCATGATACACATCTGAATAACATGAATGATAGATCCAAACCAATTCCACAAACCAAAGCATACCAGATCATACTGGATCAATATCATAAACCAATTACTCTACCGGAACCAACCAGAAACCGGTAAACAACCAAAACAATCAGTTTTGTCATCAACGAAAAGGTATCAATGTAACACATAATCAATTCCTCCAAATTTCCAACAATAATTTCGTTCCAACTGTAAAAGAAACACACAATGGTCTACAATCCTGCATGTTGAACCTCTATAATACTAAATTCACATACATAAAATTATCCTTTTACTTTGCATACACTCATAACCTATCCATCCATAATAAACTTACCCATTCCCATTATGGCTTGTTATTGACCTACCTAAGATTGGTTATCCATTTATAATAACCCATCCCTTTTCACCTTTTCCTTCCATAATAAATCAGGTCCAATCTGCAACTGGGGAAAAATCCTAAATCTAGTGATGGAAGAGGTACCCTGAGCATCACATGTTTTGAGGAGCATCATCTTTTCATTCCTCCTTCTTTTCGCGCATAATCCACAATAAAAGATCACTTGCATCACCAATCCACAATAAAGTTTCATTCCCCTTCGTAATAAAGTATCAATTTCATGAATTTAATCAATTTTAGATGAGACACAAGCAACAGTGGGCTTTCAACAAATTAAATCTTTCAATAGGCTTTGGCAACAACATGGTTTTTCAGCATGATCTGTCCTTTATCAGGATGACAACAGTGTGACCAAATCAAACATGTTAGCATATGTGGTAAGAAACACAAATAACTTGAGGATTTTATTGTGCGTTGGTATCAAGTCTTGGTTTTGTTTTGATTTCATCTTTTAACGTGACATGTCTTTTGTTAGGCCCAATATGGAAAGCTAATGTACTAAGAGGGGAGGGGTGAATCAGTACTTCAAAACTTTTCTTCAATAATAACTTTACTGTTATGCATAAACCAAATAGTGCAGTAACATAATATAAAGCTAAAACAAATAGATAACAATCATAAATGATTCACTCCATAACACATATATTTTGGTTACGCAGAAACTCTTGGTTAGAGAGAAAAACTACGGTGGGGATGGCACCCACAACTTCACTACTGCAACAATAAAGGTTGCTTGGTTAGAGCTACATGTTTAGCTATTTCTGATAGCTTACCTTGTTAGGAGTATCAAGATATGTTAGATCTACCTTGTTAAAGGATTTTACAACACTTAAACTAAATGATGCACTTGGTTAAAGGCTTTACAATTTATAGACTTGATTAGAGTCTTTTACCCTATTAAAGGTTTCTCTTACAACTTCAAAATATTACAATAAAATCATTTCAAATATCTGCAACTTTACATCTGGAATGTTATAGCAGATTCTATGTGCTCAGAATAAATTACCTTGCTTATAGTATACCTCGGTAACCCATATAGTAATTCGGTAAACCGTTATGTTTACTTTGTTCTTTGACTGTTTTCTGAAATCCTTCTCGGTGACCTCTGTGTCTCTGTAACAGTCATAACACTTAGTGCTTTTACATGTATTGCTTCATATATCTGTATATCTTCCTTTCTATCATGCTAAATGTATATTTCTGATCTTAATCCATGTTGTATAAATAGATCTCTTATGATGGTGATCCATTCATTGCTTCGATCTTACAAACATGTTTTATCGAATGAATAACCATGCAAAATATTTCATTGGTTAGATGACCTCAAAATCATACACAATCTTTAAGTGCAATTTCCAATGTGATAACGGTTAGATGTTCCTCGATCTTGTAACACATTTTCATATGTATGTCCAGGTTTAATGAGTCTAGTAACACGTTTCACTCAGTGTATAACAACTCGGTGTGTCATCTTTGCTACTCGGTAGATAGCTCGGTGTATACTACGCTTTGAGACTACTTTCTTCAATAACCGACTAGACTGTGTATACCGACTTAATATCTCGGTAGAGATAATCGACTAGAGTATATAGAATAACTTTGAACATAAAACTAATGGCAACTTGATAAGTAGTAACAATCTCCCCTTTTGACATTAGTTGAGATGTTTGGCAAAAAAATTGCTTTCAAAGTTATAATTCAATAATCTATATACTTGCAAAATTTGAATATACTGATAGTATATACAATAGTCAATAAAATAATATATCCATATATACTCCCCTTATTGATATACTGTACAAAACTCTGATTTTGCATGCTTGGTGATCAATGTTCTATGTGTTGCACTTGTTCTTTGCTTATTGTTTTGTTCACTGCTTGGTTCACTGCTCTTGGATACTCTGCTCGGTATACTCCCCCTGTATACTATACTCCTGTTGGTTGATATTATACTTTGATGCTTTGAATACTATATCACTCCCCCTTTTTGGCAAACATCAAGACTTAGTTACCATTTGGTGGAGGTAACTAGTCAAAAATGGATTTGTACTTGGTCCGTGCTTCAGTGAGAGCGACAGAGAGGGCATCCTTTACACTATCCATTAAAGAATTTTGTGCTTGAATATCAGTCAATAATGATATTAAGCCATATAGAGTGCTTCCCTCTTGTGTAGTAGATAAGGAGGTGGCTCAATTGATCTGTTCTTGGGCGGATGAAAGATGAGGAAGGAATAATGTCTGAAGTGTCATTATGTCCATCCTGATCTTGTGTTCTTCATTTCTTAGGTCCAACTATTGAGCCATGAGCTATTGTAGCTTTGTATAAAAATTCTGAACTGAATTTGGCTCTGTGGTCAACTTATTTGAGAGATCGGTGATCTCTTTCTCAATTGCTTCTGTTTTATTCTTGATGTCTTTAATGAATAAAGAAAATGTGCAGAGTTTCTAAAATAAATAAAGAATGTGCTTGAGTTGAGGAGTCAACTCAGCAATAAATTTGACAAGTTTAACTTTGCCAATAGCTATAGCTTTCTGTACCCCTTCTATAATTTTTGCAGTGAGCTCCTTGTCTTTTAGCTTGCTCAAATATTCTGATGCATCTACTCTAGATGTCTCTATCTTTGTTAGGAGTTCATCTAGTTGAATATGGATGGCTGCATCTATTGACACTGTAGCTTCAGGTAGCATATCTATTAAGAGTGATTTCACCTTCTGAAGTACTTTATTTTTCTTTTGAATCGCTATTTGCTTCTCTTGTTCGGCCTTTGCTTTGCATAGTTCACCAAAATCAACGAGTGCTTGCCCCTTTAATTTTGATATGTCTACATTGGGCAACACTATTGGTTTTGACAAATCAACTTTAAAACTATGATTTTTCATCTTCTTTTCTTTACCTTTCACTGATGGAACTAAGACAATGGCTTGTGAGGCTTGATGACCCTCAGTAGGTTGCTCGGTAGAGGCAACACTTTGGTTGGTTTCTTTAGCCTCTGTAGAGTCATTTGGTGTCTTGGTACTTGGTGTCTCAGTAGCAATGTTCTCAGTGCTAGAAGGTGCTTGAGATGTCTATTCTTGAGTAGTACCTTCTCCTACTATAGACTTGTGGCCTTCGGTGCCTTGATCCATGTCATGAGGGGTTTCAGTTGAGACAAGTTGTTTGACCGGTGGATAAGGCTGAACTTGTTCCAAGACTGATTCATTGGATACAAGTTTTGCACTTGCCTTCTATCATTTCCTATTCTGGTGCCTCTGTATCCATGACATCTTCATCTATTTGAATGGTGTCAGTAGGGTCTTTGTCGGTAACATCAGGATCTTGCTCGGTGACATCAATAATTTCAACTATAGCTTGCTCACCAGCATCCTTGATTTTAAAGATTTCCTGCCACTTTTCTTTTGTCTCATTTTCTACTTCAATATACAGCCCATTCATCAGTTTTAAGGTTCTTTGTTTGATGAGAAACTTTGAGTTGTAGGTTGTCAGATGTTCTTTTATTTCAGCTACTGACATGTCAGGAAAGAGATGAACCAGACTTCTTTCTCTGATTTGTTTCTCTGAGTCCATTGCATACTTCCACCTATTATCAATATGCAAATAAAGTTCATTTGGAAGTGACTTAGATAGTTCCAATGGAGCTAACCGAGATTTTAGAAGTGTGCAGATGACAGCTTCTTCAATTTGTCTCTTTTCATCATTATTTCTGGTTTCATACTTGACATATCTGAATGATCCAAATCCACCATATTCTTTCAAATTAGCACAGAAGTTTTCAACACTATGTACATTTACCTTCTTGCTTTTGACAATCTGAAATTTGCTTGCATCCTCAGATTCGGTGTCACTAGACTCTTTTGCCAAAATGAGTCTCCGAGTAGATTTCTTGTAGGTCTTTGTTACCTTGGGAATAGTAACAATCTTTGTTTTCTTACTCGGTGAAGCTGTAGATGCTCTAGTGTTAGGTCGCTTTACTGGAGGAGTCGGTGAGACCTTTGATGAATCCAATTTCTTTCTTTTCAACACTTTACCCTTAGGCAATTCAGTGCTCAACATTATAGCTGACTCTTGGGCTTCAAATTCTTCTTTGGTAATAGCTAAAGTGCCTTTGATAGGTGTGGAGGAAGAATCTTCTCCGAATTTCTCTGATAATTCCTTTATCATCTTTGTTGCCTTTCTTGTAGCTTTGGGTACTACAATGCTCATCTTTACCTTTTCCTTCACTTCCTCATAGGTTCCATACCTCAGCTCGGTAGCATGCCTTGGTAATGTGAGAAATGCATCAATTTTTTGTTCTGTGATGTCAAAATCAATCTCGTATCCCATAGGTAACAAAGATTGAGTTCTCGGTTCCACAACATTCACATAACAATATTCAATGTCTACTTCAAAACATATGTCATTTTTTTATTTCTCCACTAGCTGGGGTGGAATTCTATACCTGTTATGCATTTTCTCTTGGAACTTACTGAAGTAATCATCCATAATATCATTGAAATTATCACCTAACTTCTTAATGAAGTCATTGATCTAATGGGTGATTGGTCGGTGTAGTTCCCGAACAACTTTACTGACCGATGGAAAGGATTTTTCAAAATAGAAAAACATGCATACAAGTAATGATCCAAACTTTAGTGTATTAGCCGAGTTGTTCTTCTTAGGCTTCCTGATGGTGTTCAGATTCTCAAATAGGTTCTTCAGCAACACGTCACATAGATCAATTTTCATTCCCTTTTTCACAATTTTGTATGCTAGGTCTACTGTTGCACAGTGTACACTGTTTTCCCTTGCCGATTGGAAGAAATAGTAACCTATTACTCTAATGGAAAATTTTAGTTCTTCATCAGTGACATTATTTAGTTTCAATCCTCTGTAATCTGATTCCACTCTGATTAAACTGATCAATTCCTTCTATGATATCATCTTTTGGGCTCGAACATGATCATAAATGGGGTAACCGGTAATCAGATGAATGATTTCCTTGGTAACCTTAAATGGTTGCTCTTCTAGCCACATGAAATCATCATGAACTCTGCTCAGAACAAACTTGACCCACTGGGGTTTGAAAACATGGGTATAGGTTAGGGCTTTAGTTAATCCCTTAATCTTAATGTGCTCATACTTGCTATTCAATTTACCATCTATGCACAATTCATCATAGGTGTCTTTAATTTCAATATGACCTAGTTCTTCAACATGACATTTGGTGAAGAATCTCACATCCTCGACTAACAACACTCTATCCAGGATGAGTGAAAAAGAGGTTTTGTCATCTGATTCAGATGCAACTTTGGGAGTCAAAGAGTATTTTAGTGAGGGCTTCTCTACATTCTTAACAATGATGGGATCTTAGATCTTAGATGCCATTGTAAATTTTAGATAAAAGTTAACAAAGGATCCTTAGGGTTTCAGGATTTTCAAACGACTGACGTTTAACACTTAGCAGATAATAATAACTTGATAAGATTGGTAAACTAGCTTAACAATGTGTTGAGATTGATGTAAATACCTTGAATTTTCTTTGTAGGAGGTTTGATCACCTTAGATTCGCTTTTCTCTGCTCTCTCGAAAACTTGGTAAGTAAAAATGACCACGAAAATGCTTTAAGTACACAATATGCCTTATCGGGCTATGTGCAGGTTAGGTCAAAAACATTAAATGCACTTGGTTCCACTAAACCTTCTTTCCTTTTTCCTCTTTAACCAAGTAACCAAACTTCCTTCATTTACCGACTAGACAGGTTTCCTGTGTACACCGACTTGACAGGTTTCCTGTATAGTGCTTCACAGGTTTCCTATATAGTGCTTCAAAAGACTTTGATAGAATTTCAAACTTACTAATACATCTTAATTATGCAGATTTTGAATTAAGTACATAATAAAATAGGAACTGTTAAGATTTAACCTTGAGAGAATGCAGTCCTCTCATACCTTTACGGATTAATTTGAAATAGGTGCACCTAACTCGGTAGGTAAGGTGCTTTTTTCATTTGACACAATTTCCTTCTTTTTCCAAATCATCTTTAATTTGTCTTTTATTTCTTTAGTGTCTTTTCTAGGTTGATCTCTGCAATCTCTAGCCAAGTGTCTAACTTTGTGACAATGAAAACATGCCATACCAGGATTTCTCCATGATCTTCGGTTGTTCATCCCAAACCTTATAAAATAGTTGGCACTCATATGTCCATATCTTCCACAACATTCACACCATATCCTTGTATTGTAATCCCATGGTACTGCAGAATATTGTCAGTAAGTATTTGTGTGAGTTCAGTAACCTCTAGCATTTGCTCAGTGTGCAGACCACACATAGTTATTTTGCTTAACCCATTACTTCTTGGTACTATGTCCATATCTATTGCAGTTTTTACAAAACCCTTTGAATTTTGCCTTCTCATAATTTTTGACAGACTTTGTCCTACATTGATTAGATGTGTGACCATATTTATTGCAATTGTAACAATAACCTTTGGACTTAGTGACATTCGGTTGCTTACCTTTTCTGATTTGGCACATGTTGGCAGTGTGACATTGATTTCCACAGTAGTTGCCAATAGGCTTCTTTCTTTTGATGTTATTCTTGTTTCTAGCTTGCCTTGATGATTCTCCTCTCTCGGTAGTATGAATTCCCTTTTCGGTAGAGTCTTTTCCTTTGTAACCAAGTCTTGCATCTTTGTTGGGTCTTCTTGTATTTAGCTGCTCATCCAACATCTTTGATGCTTCATAACTCTTCTTTAGTGTTTCTTTGGATTTCTTCTCTGTTTCAATTTCATCGGTCAACCTTGATACTTCAAGTTTCAATGCTTGATTCTCATCATTTTTTAGATTTGCTTCATGATGTGCATAACCTAGTTGATCTGATAGGTTTTGTTGAATTCCAATCATCCTTGTGATTTCATCATTCTTATCAGATACTAAGACTTCAAGTTGTTGTTTATGTCTTTCTAGATCTCTTAATTTATCCTCGGTTGTCCTCAATGCATCAAGAATTTTAGTCATCTGTGTGCTGAAATGTTCATGTTCTCTTTTCATTACTTTTAGTTGATCAGCCAGTGCTTTATTCTTTTCTTTCAATACTCCAATCATTTCTTCAGTCTCTTCAGATATATTGTTCTCAGATGATGTCTCAATTTGTTCCACTAACTCTTGAGAGTCCTGCAAATCATCAGATAATATTCTTCTAACTTTCAGAGATTTTTTCATTTGTCTTTGCATGTCTGCAATCACTTGATTAGCATGATCCAACTCTTCTTGCAGATACACAATCCTCTGAGATTGTTTATAGCCTTCCATTGATAAGATCTTTCTCTTTAGGAAGTTAAACCCTTTTCCAAGATTGAAGCTCTGATACCAATTGTTAGGCCCAATATGGAAAGCTAATGTACTGAGAGGGGAGGGGTGAATCAGTACTTCAAAACTTTTCTTCAATAATAACTTTAATGTTATGCATAAACCGAATAGTGTAGTAACATAATATAAAGCTAAAACAAATAGATAACAATCATAAATGATTCACTCCATAACACATATATTTTGGTTACGCAGAAACTCTTGGTTAGAGAGAAAAACTGTGGTGGGGATGGCACCCACAACTTCACTACTACAATAATAAAGGTTGCTCGGTTAGAGCTACATGTTTAGCTATTTATGATAGCTTACCCTGTTAGGAGTATCAAGATCTGTTAGATCTACCTTGCTAAAGGATTTTACAACACTTAAACTAAACGTTGCACCTGGTTAAAGGCTTTACAATTTATAGATTTGATTAGAGTCTTTTACCCTATTAAAGGTTTCTCTTACAACTTCAAAATATTACAATAAAATCATTACAAATATCTGCAACTTTACATCTGGAATGTTATAGTAGATTCTATGTGCTCAGAATAAATTACCTTGCTTATAGTATACCTCGGTAACCCATATAGTAACTCGGTAAACCGTTATGTTTACTTTGTTCTTTGATTGTTTTCTGAAATCCTTCTCGGTGACCTCTGTGTCTCTGTAACAGTCATAACACTTAGTTCTTTTACATGTATTGCTTCATATATCTCTATATCTTCCTTTCTGTCATGCTACATGTATATTTCTGATCTTAATCCATGTTGTATAAATAGATCTCTTATGACAGTGATCCATTCATTGCTTCGATCTTACAAACATGTTTTATCGAATGAATAACCATGCAAAATATTTCATTGGTTAGATGACCTCAAAATCATACACAATCTTTAAGTGCAATTTCCAATGTGATAACGTTTAGATATTCCTCGATCTTGTAACATGTTTTCATATATATGTCCAGGTTCAATGAATCTGGTAACACATTTCACTCGGTGTGTCATCTTTTCTGCTCGGTAGACATGGAATGATACTCAGTAGACTGCTCGGTGTATACTACGCTCTAAGACTACTTTCTTCAATAACTGACGAGACTGTGCATACCGACTGAATATCTCGGTAGAGATAACCGACTAGAGTATATAGAATAACTTTGAACATAAAACTAATGCCAACTTGATAAGTAGTAACAGTCTTTTAGCTTTTCCAGGATGTCTTTGACTAGAGATTCTATCTTCGGGATGTCTTTGACTAGAGATTCTATCTCCAGGATGTTTTTGTATCTGTGGATTGTCTCCTAGTAATGCTATGACTTGTCCAAGGATATGAGGACACTATGAGTCTAGCATGAATTGGGGCATTCCTTGTTTGTGACTATCTGATCTCCATGTAAACAAGTACAATGACTTTTTGGTCGAACCTATACCTAGATGGTCATAACCTATATGCCATAATAAATCTCAATGATGATAAAACACAAAAATCTCTTTCACTTTCATATCTTCTATCTTTCATCCCCCTTTCTTGATTGACCTCCATTGTCCTTCCTAACTCCGTGTAGCCCACTATTACATGACTGAGTATAATGACATGCCAAAAATGTATGCATTTAATTCACCTGCATCACCACATGTTAGTATTTTTCATTATAGGCATACATATATAAATTATAATCACATTACATCCTGCACACACCACTGATTAGCATATCATATATACCTTTGTATTCTCATCATGTAAATAATTATAGCATGTTATACATCTACATCTACATATAGTACATTCACATTTGCATCGTGCATGACATATAAAACATAAAAGAGAAAAAACATAATACATATCATCATGTACATATTTTGGATCCATATCATAAGCATCATAAAAAGAACATGCATACATAAACTACATCATTATATAGAATCACAAACATATAGTGCACATGTATAGAGTTGCCACAAGGATGGATCATCTCATATATATCAAAAAATAATGAGTGTCATGATACAATGATATCAAAATCTCATATTGCTACAAAATCACCCAAAGGTGTTTACATCATCATACAAAAACTGATACAAAATGGGATCCAAAAGAGCTATGATGAACTCCCTCCCTTGGAGCTAACTCTCCTTGAAGGAATCTGAGCTCTTGAAGTCCCTGCTCCAGGATCACCCTGTCTATCCCCTCCTCCTGGTGGTGTAGGTGGACCCATGACCCCACCACTAGATGTTTGCCTCTTCTCTCTCTCGGTGGTCATCATTCAACAGGCTCTCCTGTAGCTCCTTGCTCTAAGCTCTAGAGGAACTGCTAAGTAATATAGATCTCTCTAATATCCAATCTTCTCCCCTGCTCACAAGATGTATGCATAACCTACTCCATGATCCCCCTCTATTGCTGCTCTCCTTTCCCTCAATGCCTCCTCTATGACTGTATATCACCAAATGGCCTGATCTTTCTCCCTCTGCATCTCTTCCAACTATTGCCTCAATTGAGTCACGTCTCTCTCAAGATCCTCGATCTCATCGGCCTATCCCACTGTAATCTCTCACAGCACTAGCAGCTCAACCTCCTCCTCATCTCCACCATGGGCACCCTCCTCCTATCTAACCCAATCAAGTGCCTCCTATTCATGTACCCCTCTCCCCGGTACATTTTCATGTACCTATCCTCTAATCTATAGGAGTTTTTCTCCTCTCTCCCTCAATGGTCTTGATGGCCTCCCTCCCTATGGATCTTGTCCTCCCTCAGCCCTCTCTCCAAGATCCCTTTGTCCACCCCTGCCCCTCACCACCCTCCTCATTGCTCCTCTCCTTTGCCTCCTCCATCTCCCTCTGCCTCTATCCTCATCCTCATCATCATCATCATCATCATCATCCTCCGCTAACAAAGGCTCATCTGGATCTATCAATCTAGGTACTGGATGTACTACAAAATAGGTTGCATACTCTACATTTGTTCCTGCATCAACCACATATCTCTATAGGTCCCAAGGCATAGGAACTAACTTCTCAAACTATGTAGCAACAACATCATAAGACAAAATAGGCCCCTAGTGAGCCTACTCCCGCACTGTTTGTGCAAACTCTCTAGATCCCCAAGGAATCCTCTTCTACCACCCTAACTATTTGCATACCCTATCAATCAGATGTTTGTCTATTATATATGGCATTCGTTCAATCAGATACTTGCTCCTGAAGATATAAGGTAGTTTTGTAGCATCCTCCTCCCAGTCCTTGCAGTTAAGATAGGGTCTCTATATGACACTATCTATGTCATCTATCAGCCATCTCCATTAGTACATCTTCCCAATCCATGGCTAGGAAGTGGTCATACTATATAAATGTGCATATGACTATCCATTCCCTCTCCCTCTGAAATGCACTAGCCTAGTCACCGCAATGTGCTTATATGACCAAACCTGTAGTAGAGTAACTTCACAACCTAGCCCACAACCACCAATATAAACTGTAGACACTTAAAAATAATTATTTTAATTATTTTTAATTCCTCACATAATTAATTAATTAATTATGTTAATTAAAATTAATCTCAATATTAATTAAATATAATTAATATTGTCACTATAGCATATGATTTATTTAATAAATCAATCCCTTTCTTTATTCTTCTAAAAAATCAAATCCTCACAAATCTTCCTCCTAGCTAATTAATTTCAATTAATTAGTTAACCTACATGATTCCTACAAATCATCTTCTTAATTCATCATTAACCTAACAAATTCTTCTAGAAACTCCCTAAACTCACTTAACATTATTCTTCTAATTTTTTATTCCCTCCACTCATTCTCTCTCCTAGTCAAATTCTCCTACAAATATAAATCCCACCTAACATTTCCTCTAATCCCCCTCCTAATGAGTCGTTAATGGCTAATCATCATGATTAGCCACAAAGTCAACTCTTTGTCCTTTCATCCAGCCACTAGCTTTAAATGCTCTTTTTCTAGATGAATATAAGATTTTTGAAATCTTACATTCCTCTAGGCATTTCCCTCTCCCAAGGAATTTTTAATTCCTTTTTATTCTTCTAATCCCCATAATATCCATTTTTGGAGAATTTTTAATTCCTCCAATGCATCTTGTAGAGTGTGGAGATACGAAATGCCTTTAAGGCATATTTCTTGGCCTCCGCACCCTCTCTTGGACCTTGTGTGAGCTCACAAGTAAATCTTAGCCCTTCATCTCAAATTCATCCTAGCCATCCATTTTCCTCTCCTCTTCCTATAAAATAGGGTTCCATCCCTTCATTCAAAATATCTTGAAATCCAGTAAGCTTATGCTGCCCTTTTGAGCCCAAGAGATCATCTTGGCAACTTGATCATCTCATCCTATTCATTCATCCTTATCATTTGTGCACAATATTGGAGAGCCATCCACATCCAACAATCAAAGGAGCACATCAAGTGGAGCATTATCAAGGGGCGCCTTCACTTCATCAAGCTCAATCCGAAGGAGAAGGTAAAATAGCAAGGTGAAATGGTCTTTTAATGATATTTTAGCATTTTGCATGTTTATTTCATTATGTTTTGATCAGTTTACCTTTCAAATCTGTTTTCCCCTCTTCATTTTGGCACGTCCGGTGGGACTCATGTCCCTGAGAACTAATGTTTTTTTTTTAGGTTTTTTTTTGTGAGTTGTGAGATGCAGGTTCCAGAATAGCACGACTATAGAATATATATATATATATCTTTTTCACAGGTTCCAGAATCGCGGATCTGCATTTCTGTGCGAGAGCTCCTCCTTATTCTGTTTTTTTTTTTTTTTTTTTTAATGTTTCTGTTTCTGTTGCATCACGACAGCTCTGTTATCTGATTTGTTATCTACTCTGTTTTAGTATAATCTATGTGAAAGTAGGAGAGTATGCTCTTGTCTATATAGACAATCAGAAATCTAGACCTTTCACTTTTCTATTCTGTTTAGCACAACTGTATGCTCTGACCATAGGAAAGTGTGAAAATAGGAGAGTATGCTCTTGTCTATCTAGACAATCAGAAATTCAGACCTTTGACACTTTTCTATCTGTGTAGTGCTATTGTCTGCTCTGTTAATCTGTCTGAAAATTTTAGGCGCTAACTGTAGTCTGCATTTTATTTATTTATTTCATGTTATCTGCTCTATTTAAATATAATTTTGTCTGTCCGCAGGAAAGTGTGAAAGTAGGTGTGCTCGTCTATCTAGACAATCAGAAATCCGAACCTTTGACATTTTTATTTTATTCTATTTAGTGCAACAATTTGCTCTGTTAAATCTAGGGTTTCTGTCTGCTCTGTTAAATCTAGGGTTTTTGTTTTGTTAAATTTAGCGTTTCTGTTTTGTTAAATTTAGGGTTTTTGTTCTGTTAAATCTAGGGTTAATTAAAAAAAAGAAAAAGAAAAAAATTTCATTTTTTCACCATATCTTCTTTATCTTGACTTCATTTTCCTCCAAATTTCACCAGATTCTCCGCATTGCCATTTTCCACATTTTCTTCCTTGAAGGCCTTATCTCAAAAATCCACTTTTTGAAGCCAAAAATCCCATATTTCTCTATTTTTAGGGTTTGCCATAACTTCTTCCCTTTTCATCCAATCACTTCCAAATTTTTCCCATATTGTCCATCTTCAACTTTTGCTTCTTTGTCCCTCTTGGACAAATTTTCCCATTCCTTCATCTCTCCTCCAAAATCCCCATTTTTCGCTTGCCTATCCCTTAAAAAGTGGTAAAAACCTAGTCAAACCCCATTTACCCATCAAAGTTTTCTTCAAATCCACATTCGTCATTAGTAAAAAGTTTTTATTCGTGTTTTTCTATACATTCCCAAAGAATAAAAATAAATTAATATTTTTGTCATTTTGTTGATTTTTGCAAGACGCTTGTTGAAGACTATTTTTCCAGACTACTAATCAAGTTGTTTTGCAGGACGCTTTTTGAAGACTCCATTTTTCAAACTACTAATCAAGTGGTTTTGCAGGTTGCCTAGCTGATTCAACCAAATATTGTGCATTTATTTAAATTAGGCACCTAGATATTAATTAAAATGGAATGAACCATTGTCTTATGTGTCTTTAAGAAAAGCATAAAGGTAGGAAAGTATGCTCTCGTCTTACTAGACGATCAGAAATCCAAACCCTCCAACCTTTTCTTGTTTGATTGTGTGTTTACCTCTAGCGGGCCTACCCTCCCAGCTTTCTCTTTGAGAAGGTAAGAGGGGAACGACCCAAGTGAGTACACCCGGACCTGGGGTTCCCAACTCACTATAATAAATAGGCCATTGACTACGAAAAGGGTTAATGGTTGGGGCTATATAAGAGTTCACTCTCACATTGGGTGCTTAGTAGGATCCTAGAGATCTCAATCATGCTTGCGTGACTACTAAGTTCTTCGTGCTTCATTGGGCTATAGGTCTCAATTGCGCTTGCGCAACTTCAAAGGGTAGCTTCTAACGGGAAGACTTACTAAACACCTTGTTCATAGTGGCCAAAAAACCTCTAGTCATTGGTGCAAGAGGTCGGACCTCTGAAGCGGCCCATATTCTTATGGCCCTTAGTAGAGACACAAAGTTCGCCATGAGGAGGTTTCATGGGAATTGATGATTGGATGCCCTGAGAAGTGAGTGTCATGGAGGGGAGCCAGTGGGGTCAAGCATCTAAGTGTCTGCTCTAGGTAAGCGTAGATGGGAAACCAATTGGGATTCAATGACTATTGTCCTTGCCAGCCTTAAGAATGTTGTACATGAGCATGAGTGTCTTTGAGATAATATGCATTTAATCATTGTGTTTTCTTTATTTGATACATACTTGCCAAGAGTAGACTAAAAACACATCACTATCCCCAAACACTTTGCAAAAATATTTTTCAAGACACAAACAAATTGTCCAAGTCATTACCCACACCAAGTCCAAAATTGCGTCAAAACTCCATCCGTCCCATTTTTCATAAGCCTAAGAGAGAAGCTAAGAGTTTATCCTCTACGTCAACATTCAAGTTTGTCCTTTGAAACACCTACTATCGTCCAAATCAAGGTGGTCATATCCCTTCATACAACTTGCCATTTAAATAGATCCTTCATGTTCATGCCAAAGACAACCTAGTCATCAAGTTTTCTTCTAAACCATCACTACCATACCTTCTTCATCAATCATCCTCAAATTTCTTAAGTTCTTTCATCACAAATTTCTTAAGTTCTTTCATCCACAAATTTCTTAAGTCCTTTCATCCTCAAATTTCTTAAGTCTTTTCATCCTCAAATTTCTTAAGTCCTTTCATCACAAATTTCTTAAGTCCTTTCATCCTCAAATTTCTTAAGTCCTTTCATCACAAATTTCTTAAATCCTTTCATCCTCAAATTTCTTAAGTCCTTTCATCACAAATTTCTTAAGTCCTTTCATCTTCAAATTCCTTAAGTCCTTTCATCACAAATTTCTAAAATCCTTCCATCACAAATTTTCTAAGTCATTTCATCACAATTTTCCTAAGTCTTTTCATCACAAATATCGTGTATGGTCGCAACTCGATCCCAAAAGAAAAAGATGGCTGATCAACAATATGGCATGCCAGACATTGGTGTCCTATATGAAGATCCCATGCAAGATCATACACAAAGTGGGCAACCAAGCGATCAAGATCAAAGACAAAATCTTGACATGGTTAACCAAGATGAACTTTGTCTGGAAGTGCAAACTTTCCTAGCGGATTCTTATAACTAAGAGATGATAGAAAAGTTTATTAAACACAATCCTACTGCACTTCTGAAAACTCTTCTTGAACATGGAGCTCAACTTCCACCTGAATTTAATAGATCCACTCTCGTCCAACAACCACAAGGAGACCTCGCTCCCACACAAAGTGTTGCACCTACTATTCAAACTCAATCAATTGCAGCCCCATCAATCATCCAAGCCCAATCAATGCCACCCGCGACACCTCCCACCATAGTCTCCATCCCGCCTTCTTCCTCCTTACCATCCATACCACTATCAAATCCAATCTCATCCATTCTCCAACAAACTTCTATACCGCCTCCTTCTATTCAACCACATATTTCTATTCCACAAACTTCCCTTTCTCCCAACAATGTCGCAAATTTTATCTAGACCGCATTCAATCCCGTCACAACAGTTGGCAGACCGCAACCAACTATCACATGAACCCCAGCGATATCGGTCATCACATCCCACGTTCCCACCTCCTCATCATATCAATATATTGGTGGTGGTGCACCTTCTTTAGTTCATCCAATTCTTGGGGCAGATACAATTCATCAATATCAAAGTCCACAACAAGACCTCATCAAGGAAATTCAAGACATGAAGAATATCATCAAAAACATGAAAGAAAAGACTAATAAAAGGAAAGCTTACTCATTCGAAGAGTTTTGCCCTTGTCCTTACGACCCATCTATATCAGTTGCACCATATCCCCCAGGATTTGAGATCCCTAAATTCACCAAGTATGAAGGCAAAGGAGACCCCTGCGACCATGTCCGAGAATTCCACATCTTATGCCAAGAAGTCTCCTATAGTGACCTTTATCTTCGTAGACTCTTTCCCAAGAGTCTCACGGGAGACGCCCTGGCATGGTTCTCATCTTTACCACGAGGTTCCATTGTCTCTTTTTTAGACTTGGCAGAAAAATTTGTGGCCCACTATGCATACAACATGGGTAATGATGTTTCTATGATGGACCTATGTAATACAAAACAAAGGCCTGGAGAAACCTTCGCCAATTTCCTACAAAGCTGGCGACATCTTATCAAAAAATTCTAGTGGGACATGCTAGAACAACATCAAATTGAACTATTTCAAAAGAACTTGGTGCCTGAACTTTCAAGACCTTTAATATCTCAATGTATCAAATCCTTCCAAAAATTGACCGATAAGGGCCTCGCCCTCGAACATGTCTTGTTGGAGGAAGGAACCTTGAAACATTACCAGAAGTCATCACAAAGTTCTTCCTCTTATCATAACGACAAGCCAAAATTCTGGGCTAAAAATAAAAACGTGGTCAATGATGGTGTAACTGATGCAAAACGGGTCCAAACTGTGGCTGCTCCCCCAAAATCCACCACCAATATTCATCAATTCAACAATCAAAACAATTCAAATCAATCTCAAAAACCTCACAACAATGTCTCAATCCAAGGACGACCACCCCGATCAAATAACAGGACTCCAAGAGATTTCACTCCTCTTGTTGAGCATATTGAAGTGGTGTTTCAAAAACTTGTCCAAGCAAGTATAGTGGTTTTTCCAATCACTCGCCCATTTGATCCCAATCAACCTAAACCAAGATGGTATAATGAAAATGAGTATTGTGAATACCATCGTATCAAGGGACATGATACACGAAAGTGTATGAAACTGAAGATCTACATACAAGATCTCATTGATAGAGGTGAGATTGAGGTAGCAAATGCAAAACCTGGTAACAACAATGACAAACTCAAAATGTACCAGGAACCCTTCCCAAAGCATGATAAAGGAAAAGGATCATCATCTAACACAATGGATTATGACTACGCTAATCACGTAACCAGTTTTGATTTTTTAGTAAGTCGCATTGAACCTACAGACAATCATGTCAATGTCATAACCATCCAAGGAGTTAATCCTCCTTCTTCCCAAAGCAGACCAAATCTGACTAGAATAGTCATTCAAGGTGCCATGCCTTCCACCTCCCATTTCTAGAATGACTGCAATGCAACTACACATCTTGGAAGAGTCACCATCCAAGGAGTTCCTCCCCCACCAAACCCCCCACCCATGTCTTCCACCCGCCGATATGACCTCCTTGATCAACTTGGGAAGACACCCGCACAGATCTCCATTTTGGAACTTCTCAAGACTTCTCTAGTCCATAAAGAAATTTTGGAACAAGCCCTTCTCCAATCACGTGTGCCTGATAACATCAATGCCACCCAATTTCAAATCCTCATTGGAAACCTTGCTGCCTAGCAGCACATTGTATTTAACTCTAAAGATGCTCCCGCAGATGAGGATCATAACAAACCTTTGCACATTGAAGCTCTCATCCACAACCACAAGGTCAAACGTATCTTGATAGACGGTGGATCCGGGCTTAATCTGTGTACATACAAATTGATAAAACAATTGGGACTTTCTGAGGATCTGATAGACACATCAGGAAGGATCACAATAAAGGCATATGATGATGCAGAAAGAATTTCAAAAGGTGTGATCACCTTACCTCTTCAAGTGGGCCCCATTACAATTGAAACCCCTTGCCAAGTACTCGATCTTGATCTCCCCTACAACATTCTCCTCAGGAGGCCATGGATTCATTCCTTGCAGGCCGTACCCTCCACCTATCACCAATGCATCAAATTCCCCTATAATGGAAGAGTGATCACTGCCAAAGGTGATCCCCAACCTTTTCAATATTGCAAACTATTAGAGGGGAAGCATCTGTATCATTGCCCACTAAATAGACCTTCACCAACACCTCCATCTGACACATCAAATGTTGCCTCCACATCATCCCAACCAAATAATCAAATCAAGATCTTAGATAATGGCTGTGGAGAATACAAATTGGAGGACGTCTTATTAATAGGCAACCTCCCTCTCTCTCCTAAGTCATTTGGCAAACCAAAAGAGATAAAAAAGGACCTGAAACTAGTCATGCAATGCCAAAACACCACCTTCCAGTAATGGGGCCCACTTGATAACGAGAACCTCGAAGCAGATATCTCTTCATGGTTGTACCGGGAAGAGGATGATGATCCAATATGAATATCCAAAGAAATGCACCCAAAAGCATTTGCCATAGTTGAAAAAATGGGTTACAAAGGACACGGTCTGGGACCAGAGGAGAAAGGAAGAAAAGCACCCATAAATCCTATCTCCTACAGATATAACAGAGGCTTGGGGTACACCCCGGTGCCTAAGATTACTATCATCGGTGCCCCTTCTAGTCCTTCTTCGGATATCGAAAGCGTTGACGAAGAGGAATTCCATGAAATGCCTTATGAATACGAGAAAGATACCTTCTTCGATGCTTACATCAATACCATCACCCCCGTAACCCCTCCCACTTCACATGAGCTACATCTTGTCCATCCTGAACTCATTGACTGGGGCCAACGAGACAAACCCAATTTAGATATCTACGCTGACGATAATGCTCTCATTGCTCTCCTAACAGCGCAAAATATGGAAGACTGTAATAGAATTGAGGGTATTCAACTACATGAAAATGGATACTTTGGTAGTCAAGTCAATGCCCTTATCCATAAAAAAGATAATAAAAGAAAAAGATATGATTTCCTAGGTAAAAACCTCCCTGAGGCACCTTTGGATGAACAAGAAATAAAAACAAAGGGCGTATCTGAAAGTGAAAACCTGGAAAAGGCACTTGACGATGAGGGATTTGACCTCCCTACCATTGGTTACCTTCCACGGGACAAATCAAATTTGTTGATAGAAGAAAAAGACAACATCAACATGGGCACCAAAGTCATTTCGAAAAATGTGCTCATTGTCGAATCCCTCACCGAAATCGAGAAACAAGACTTCATCAACTTCCTTATAGAGGTTAAAATCAATTTTGCATGGTCCTATTCCGATATGCCAGGGTTGGATCCTACCTTGGTGGTTCACAATCTCGTTGTCCGCCCAGATGCAAAACCTGTAAAACAAAAACTCCACAAAATGCACCCGCATATTGCTCTTTTGGTCAAGGCAGAACTTCAAAAGTTGTTAGACACAGAATTTATCAAACCCATAGACTACGCTGAATGGGTCTCCAACATTGTGCCTATCGGAAAACCTGCTGGGGGCATCCGCATTTGCATAGATTTCCGAGATCTAAATATAGCTTGTCTTAAAGATGATTTCTCGCTCCCAAACATAGATATGATTGTGGATCTTATAGTAGGACATGAAATGCTATCGCTAATGGATGGGTTTTCTGGATACAACCAAATCAGGATAGCAGATGAGGATCAGCATAAAACCGCATTCACAACACCATGGGGTACTTTCTGTTACTGGGTCATGCCTTTTGGCCTTAAAAATGTTGGAGCTACATATCAACAGGAAATGACAACAATTTTTTATGACCTCTTGCACAAAATTATGGAGGACTATGTGGGTGATCTGCTAGGCAAATCCAAGACAGGGCAAGAGCACATCCCTATTCTAAAACAGATCTTCAAAAGATTGGAAAAATACAAGTTGCACCTAAATCCTAAAAAGTGTGTGTTTGGCGTCATATCGGGAAAACTACTAGGATTCATTGTTTCCCGCAGAGGCATTGAGGTTGATCCCGCAAAAGTAAAAGCTATTATGGAAATGCCTCCGCCAAAAACTCTCAGACAACTATGCAGTCTCCAGGGAAAACTCCAGTCTGTCAAGCATTTCATTTCACAGCTAGCCGACAAGTGCCATCCATTTATACATTTGTTATGTAAAGACACAAAATTCAAATGGGATTGCCTCTGTCAAAAGGCCTTTGAAAAATTAAAAGAATATCTAGCATCACCTCCAGTTTTGATGCCACCTACCCTTGGAAAACACCTCATTTTGTACATATGTGCTACTACAGTGGCATTGGGGGCATTACTGGCGCAAATAGATGATCAAGGGAAGGAACATGCCATTTACTACATCAGTCGGACGTTGGTAGGATATGAACTCAACTACACCCCCCATTGAAAGAGCATGTTTGGCATTAGTATTTAGCACACAGAAACTATGACACTATATGCTAAACAACAAGACAAAATTAATTGCTAAAATTGATCCACTTAAATATCTCCTATCAAAAGCTGCTCTCACTGGTAGAATGGCTAAATGGGTCATGCTTCTAAGTGAGTTTGACATCGAATATGTGGACAAAAAGGCAATCAAGGGACAAGTCATTGCAGATCAGTTGGCTGAAGCTCCACTTCCAGGCGACCATCCTCTTCTCACAGAATTACCAGATGAGTTCATTATGACTGTTGCCACATCCTCCACATGGAAATTGTATTTTGATGGCTCCTACACTCAAAATGGATCGGGGCCAGGAATATTATTGGTCACACCTCAAGGAAATGGCATCCCCAAATCATACAAGATAGCCTTTGCATGTACCAACAACATAGCAGAATATGAGGCCCTCATCACAGGTTTACACTTGGCTATCCACTGGAAAATAAAGGAGTTACAAGTTTATGGTGATTCTTAGCTCATTATAAAACAAGTCAATGATGAATACCAGACAAAAGATGATAAAATCCTTCCTTACCGTATCATGGTTGAAGATCTTAAACAACATTTCACGACAATCAAGTTTGATCAAATCCCACGAACAAACAATAGGGTTATAGATGCAATGGCCACCATTGGCTCCCTCCTTCAAATGCCAACACACAGTTAGAAGTGTGAGTTCTTGGTCGAGCAATTGTTTATACCGGCATATGACCTACCAAAATTTGAAATGGTGTGTGTGCTCATTGGTCCAGAGTCCCCTTGGTACCAAGAAACCTTCGCTTTCCTCAAAGACAACACCATTCCCCCACACCTCACCAAAACCCAACAACAAACTTTCATCTGCCGATGTGCCTGTTACACCATCGTTGCAGACACCTTATTTAGAAGGCATTTTGATGGTTCCCTCCTAAGGTGTTTAGATAAACAAGAAGCCGAATGGGCATTATGCGAAGTACATGAGGGCATCTGTGGGGCACACTCAAGTGGACTCACATTGGCTAAAAAATTTTTGAGAACAGGATACTATTGGCCTAAAATGGAAGAAGATGCATACAACTATGTGAAGAAATGCATCCCTTGCCAGCAGCATGGCGACAAGATTCATGCACCGTCACAAGAATTGCAGCCATTCATTACACCATGGCCTTTCTTGCAATGGGGGCTTGATCTCATTGGGAAAATCCACCCTTCATCTTCCAACGGACATAAATTCATTATCACCGCCACCGAATACTTCACCAAGTGGGTAGAGGCTATCCCTCTTACTTTCACCACCGACAAGCAAATATCCAAATTCATCTTGAACTACCTAATCTGCCGATATGGCATCCCAAAAGTTATCATCACAAATAATGGTAAACAGTTTAAAAACTAGGATGTCAAAGAACTCTGCCAAAAATTCAACATCCAACACCACTTCTCCACTCCATATTATCCCCAAAGCAATGGCCAAGTTGAGGCTTCTAATAAAACCCTAATAAAAATCCTCAAAAAGACAATCAATGAAGCAGGCTGTGATTGGCACCTCCAAATCCATCCTGCATTGTGGGCCTACCACACCTCCATCCACACCCCCACAGGTGCCACTCCTTATTCCTTAGTATTTGGTTCTAAAGCTATCCTTCCCCTTGAGATTGAGATCCCCTCTCTAAGGGTATGCTGCAAAACATCCTACCAGAGGAAGAATACAGAATTGCCCACTTACAAGAGCTAGAATTGTTAGATGAAAGGCGCCTCAAGGCCTTGAATCATCTCCGGGTATATCAAAACCATCTGCACATGAGTTATCATAAAAAAGTCAGAACCTGAGAATTCCAAGTTGGTGATCTTGTCGTCATGGAGAATCAGAAAAATCTACAAGAAAGAGAAAAGAAAGGCAAGTTCAAGCCCAATTGGCTTGGACCATATGTAATCATGGCGAAATATGGATCAGGAGCTTATCAGTTGGCTACTCCTAAAGGTGATCCTTTGGATGATCTAATGAATATCATGCACCTCAAAAGGTTTTATGCTTAGTCCTCAGAAAGTCTTAAATTGTCAAAAATGAAAAAAAAAAAAAGATCCTGAAAAAATCATCACTTTGGTGCAAACCTAGCAAACAGACACCTTATGATACAAAAAAATTAAGAAAAAAAGAAAAAAGAAAGAAAAAGAAAGAAAAACAATTCATGGCGCTATGGGCAAGTATCTTGGTGAAAACCTCTGTGCAGGCACCAAGGTAAATAACTGGATCCACTGTCTATCATGTCGATACTACAAATCATCTGCCATCCAGCCCACCCATGCACAACATTCCTTCTTTTCCACCTCCCAATAAAGCATGTGTATGATGATGAGTCTTCGCCTAAGTCATGAACAAGAAATGTCCCAGTGAAACTGAGCTTTTATGCCTCTGTATAAGCTTCAAGAAGTCTTGAGAAACAATCCCAAGTCCATCCTAGTTCTACTCTTGGCAAGAGGTATCATTTGGTCACAAGGAAGAGACTTGTTAGATTTTGTTAGATCTTTTCATATAGGCTTGCACCTTTTGCCCTACAACTGCCACTATTTATGACTACTTGGGTTCTTCCATATCTAGGTATGTTATGATAGGTGCATACTGGGGCATATTTCATAGTATGGCATGTTTTGGATCCTTCTTGTATAAACCACCGACCTGGTACTAGTGTTTATCAACACTTAACTTCTCGTGTACAAGAGGTATCGATGTGTTTGAGGGTTTCCTTGCACGAACCCACAACTTTGTATTAGTGTTTCTTAACACTTGCATTGTTGTGTGCAAGAAATTCCTGTTTGTCTGCAGAGTCAGTCCACGCCCTGGGTTTCTCATGGCATCCTAATTTCTATAATCAGTGGTGCAAGTCACTCAAGGCAACATCAAACTAGGTTGGCTCTCCACATTTGTTGTGCACAAAATCTCACCATCATTCCATCAAATCCTAAACTCAATAATCCCATGGAGTTCTCAATTGCCCCCATTTTCCTCCACAGTCTCGCATCTCTTATTCTTCTTTCCAAATACCTCACAACTACTTCATATATCTTCCTCATTTATCCCTTCCACCCTAATTTTTCTTCCTCTATTTGTCTTTTTTTTTCCTCACATAATCAATTCTGATTCTGATTCATGTCTTATACAGAATGTATCCCTCCTGAAACTAGATGTTGTGATCGATCATGTCTTATACAGGATGTATCCTTCCTGAAACCAGACGTTGTGATCTGATCATGTCTTATACAGGATGAATCCTTCCTAAAACCAGACATTGTGATCTAATCATGTCTTATACAAGATGAATCCTTCCTGAAACCAAACGCTCTTATCATGTCTTATACAGGATGAATCCTTCCTGAAACTAGACATTGTGATCGATCATGTCTTATACAGGATGTATCCTTCCTGAAACTAGACGTTGTGATCTGATCATATCTTATACAGGATGAATCCTTCCTGAAACCAGACACTCTGATCATGTCTTATACAGGATGAATCCTTCCTGAAACCAGATGTTCGTTGTGATCGATCATGTCTTATACAGGATGAATCCTTCCTGAAACCAGACATTGTGATCAATCATGTCTTATACAGGATGAATCCTTCCTGAAACTAGACGCTCTTATCATGTCTTATACAAGATGAATCCTTCCTGAAACCAGACATTGTGATCAATCATGTCTTATACAGGATGAATCCTTCCTGAAACCAGACACTTTGATCATCTTTGTCTTATACAGGATGAACCAGACTGAATCTAGATCTTATCAATCGAATAAAATCAAATCTATCGGGATATCAATTTCACAAAACTCCAAAGATCAAATACCTTAATTGATCTCTCGAGGGGGCATCACCATATCGTAATCTATAAATCAAGAGCTGGGGCATCCTATCAAACCAATATCAACATCAAAACAAGATTATTCTTTGAATCAATGTGTCATCACACCTTGCTTCAAAGAGGGGCAAAATGTAGACACTTAAAAATAATTATTTTAATTATTTTTAATTCCTCACATAATTAATTAATTAATTATGTTAATTAAAATTATTCTCAATATTAATTAAATATAATTAATATTGTCACTATAGCATATGATTTATTTAATAAATCAATCCCTTTCTTTATTCTTCTAAAAACTCAAATCCTCACAAATCTTCCTCCTAGCTAATTAATTTCAATTAATTAGTTAACCTACATGATTCCTACAAATCATCTTCTTAATTCACCATTAACCTAATAAATTCTTCTAGAAACTCCCTAAACTCACTTAACATTATTCTTCTAATTTTTTATTCCCTCCACTCATTCTCTCTCCTAGTCAAATTCTCCTACAAATATAAATCCCACCTAACATTTCCTCTAATCCCCCTCCTAATGAGTTGTTAATGGCTAATCATCATGATTAGCCACAAAGTCAACTCTTTGTCCTTTCATCCAACCACTAGCTTTAAATGCTCTTTTTCTAGATGAATATAAGATTTTCGAAATCTCACATTCCTCTAGGCATTTCCCTCTCCCAAGGAATTTTTAATTCCTTTTTATTCTTCTAATCCCCATAATATCTATTTTTGGAGAATTTTTAATTCCTCCAATGCATCTTGTAGAGTGTGGAGATACGAAATGCCTTTAAGGCATATTTCTTGGTCTCCACACCCTCTCTTGGACCTTGTGTGAGCTCACAAGTAAATCTTAGCCCTTCATCTCAAATTCATCCTAGCCATCCATTTTCCTCTCCTCTTCCTATAAAATAGGGTTCCATCCCTTCATTCAAAACATCTTGAAATCCAATAAGCTTATGTTGCCCTTTTGAGCCCAAGAGATCATCTTGGCAACTTGATCATCTCATCCTTATCATTCATCCTTATCATTTGTGCACAATATTGGAGAGCCATCCACATCCATCAATCAAAGGAGCACATCAAGTGGAGCATTATCAAGGGGCACCTTCACTTCATCAAGCTCAATCTGAAGGAGAAGGTAAAATAGCAAGGTGAAATGGTCTTTTAATGATATTTTAGCATTCTGCATGTTTATTTCGTTATGTTTTGATCAGTTTACCTTTCAAATCTATTTTCCCCTCTTCATAAACAAACTAGTGAAGGTCATGATACAAGTGTGCTAACACAAATGGAACCCATGCATACCTAGTGTTCACTATCACCAGTGTCTCTAGAGTCCTCCCCTAGCCAATAACCATACCCCATGTCACCCTGTTTGGACAAATGAAACCACTAATGACTCCTCCAACCACTACTGGTAGTCTGTGTCCATTAGATGGCATAACCTCCTAGCTAACATGATCCAATCTCATCTCCATCTTTGGGTCAACAAAGACTCATCTCAATGCATATTTTTCTCCATCCCTGTCATAAGCCATGAGCTCCCCATGGATAGGTATCTTCAAGATCTTGTAAACATCCTCTAAAGTGACTAACATCTCACTAGTCAACCAATGAAATGAACAAGTCTCAGAGTGCCATCTCTCTACTACATTAGTCAGTAATCCTCTACTCACTTGAATCTCAACCTAATACATGATGTGTCTTAGTCCCATAACCTCAATAGTTGCCTTCTCCTCAAAGTTCAACTCTGGTCGTAACTACTGTGTCACAAGGAATTTCTCCCACAACTCAATCTGGGTCAAGTACTCCTGCATCCAATCCAATCAATCATGTCAATCCTAGTGGTTACTTCTATCCTATTTCTTATGTCTATCGCATGGCACTACATCCTAGTGTATATTTTCATCACATTGTACTTGATCCTATTTAGAGGTTCTTCTTGAGTGTATCCTCTTGTCAACTTATCCAATTGGCAATGTATGTTCATCACACAACTGTCAATTATATCCTATCTCTCAGTTTGTCTTCCCTAGGGCACCTACTTGAGTGAATCCTCTCAACAAATTTTCCAATCAACAACATATGTTCATCACAAAACTGTCGATTCTAGCCTATTTAGACACAAACACATTTTTAGAACACAGACATGGTTTTAATCAACCTAAATGTGATTTCTTGTCCTAGACATGCTTATACATCACAAATGCACCATTGTTCTACACAAACATACTTGTATTTCACAAACACACCCCCTTGACACAAACATGCCTTCTCGACATAGACACATCAAAATCTATACCCAGACGTGATTACAATGCATACACAAACATACCAAACGTAGACACACTTATCCTACTTAGATGGGTTTGACACTGACCTAGATGCGTTTGCAGTGCAAAACAACACTTTTGTGTTTTTTCTAATCTACTCTAACATGAAATAAATGCAACATTAAATGAAAAAATGTACAAAGAGGCTTTGAGGTACTTACTGGCTTACCCATGTCATCTGGCCTCTGATATCGTTGGACTCGATTGAACCTGTGAACTCTGTCCATTATTGCGGGTTGCTCTGACTGCTCTATGCTCTCTCTCTACACTATGATCTCTTAGGTGTGTGGATGAAAATGAGGATGTTTTCCTTGTGGCCCTATCATATAAGCTACTTAACCCTAGTCTCCTGTGTTTGATTTTCCTCCTTGTGTCAGTCTCTTTTTCCTGTGTGACCTTGTCACCCTATCTTATCAGTCCTTTCTAGCCTTTCTTTATTATCAAGAGATTGTCGGCGATCTTTTCAAACATTTTCATCGAATCTCTTGAGGGGTCATATTATTCCCATCTTGGGGCATGGATCATTTTATCTTCTTTGAGCCAATGCGACAAGCTGCATTGTCTCAAAGAGGGGCAAAATGTAGACATCTAAAATTGTCCTGTCTAATTAAATAAATATTTTATTTATTTAATTATTTTATCCTAAGTCTTCTATTAATTAAATAAATATTTATTTATTTAATTAATTCATTAATCCTCTTCTAAGTCTTTCCTCATTTAAATAAATACTTTTATTTATTTAAATTGTCCTTTTCCTAAATTAAATAAATATTTTATTTATTTAATTGATCCCACTTCCTCTATTAATTAAATAAATCTTTATTTATTTAACTAATTCATTATCCTTTTCTACCCATGACACATGTCATTCATCTCTTAATTCTTCTCTTACCTACCCCATTTATCATTTAATTATTTCCTCTACCTACCTTTTAATCCCAACCGACCATTTATCTTTACACCTCTTAATCTTATCCCTCCATTTCTTACAGTGTTCTCTATATAAGAGGATGCCCTCTTCCTTTTCAACCCTAATAACTACGTCAATCAAGCCTTCTTGCGATCATGCTATCAACCATATTTTTTGTTCTTTGTTGAGCTCTTGTGCACACTTAAAATCCAAGAGCAAATATATCAAACAAGATTAATGGATATTGAAACCCTACTAGACATGTGAATGGTATATCTTGCTTTGTTTTGTTGATTTGCATGATCTTAGGTAACTTCATTTGTTTATGGTGGATCCTTTTCATTGTTAGGCTAGAGCTTTGTTGTTGGATCTTTGTTAGTCTTTCAATATTTTTATTTTCATAATCTATTTTCACCATATACAAATGCAGTTACCAGCTAATTGACTTTTATAAACATCAACTTTGATGAAGAGGTTGGGGCTCTCTTAATTTTATTTTCTTTGGCAAAAAACTAGAATAGCTTGGTTATGGTTGTAAGTAAATTTTTCTTTGGTAAAAGCACTTTGAAATTTGATGATATTGTTGGTGTTATTCTAATTAAGGAAATGCAACAAAAAAGCAAAGTTGAAACTTCAACATCATCAGGTACTGCTTTGAATGTAGAGAGTAGGGGAATACCAGAGGAAAGAGGGAAAATCCCATGAAATCATGAGAAATCACAAGGGAAGTCAAACAAAGGACACTCTTAATCCAGAGGTAGAAAGGATTGGTGGTACTATAGAAAGCCAAGACATTTGAAGAAAGATTGCTGGTCTCGAAAAAATAAACAAGGAGAAAAAAATCAAGATGATAGCAAGGAAGCCAACGTTGCAAGTAATACTTTACAAGATGCCTTAATTTTGTGTTTAAATAATGTTAATGATTCTTAGGTAATAGAGTCAGGGGCTTCATTTCATGCTACACCCCATAGAAAATATTTTCTAGATTATGTTCAATGTGATTTTAGATAGGTATACTTGGGTGATGATGAGCCCTGTCAGATTGTTGGAAAAGGCAAGATAAAAATCAAGTTGTGGAATGGAAATGATTGGTTTTTGAATGAGGTAAGGCATGCCCCTAATTTAAGAATAAATTTAATTTATGTAGGACAACTGGGCAATGAAGGTTGCATAGTTACCTTTACAGACAATGTTTGGAAGGTCACTAAGGGTGCAAAGGTAGGCACATTGCATTTGTGTTTAGGCCTTAGCTGCTATAGAAAAAGTTGTTGTAGGGACAACTATAATATATGTTGCAAGGATAGATACAAAATTGTGGCACCATAGACTTGGGCACATGAGTGAGAAAGGGATGAAAATCCTTCACTCTAAAAATTTGTTTCCATGACTAAAATAGATTGATTTAGAGTTCTGTGAAAACTGTGTTAATGGTAAATAGAAAAGAGTTAGATTTCTCAAGCTTGGGAAAGAGAAGAAGAGTGAGAAGATAGAGCTTGTGCATTTATATGTATGGGGATTGAATCAGGTATCATCTCTTGGCGGCTCTTGTTATTTTGTTATTTTTATAGATGATGCAACCAAGAAAACATGGGTGTATTTATCAAAACAGAAATAAGATGTTTTTAAAAATTTTAAGAAATGGAAAGCTTTTTTTGAGAATGAGATAGGAAAAAAGTTAAAGTATCTCAGACCTGATAATGGAGGTGGGTATTACAAAAAAGCATTTGAAGATTATTATTCTTTCAATAGAATCCAAAGGCAGAAGACAGTTCCAAGAACCCCACAATAAAATGGTGTGTCCTTGAGAATGAATAGGACCATCATGGAGCATGCAAGAAGCATGAGATTGCATGCTAGATTGCCCCTACAATTTTGGGTAGATGTTGTACATATTTTTATTTATTTGATAAATGGGGGACCTTCAAATTATTTGGATGGTGGCATTCTAGAGGAGGCATGGACTAGTAAAAAGGTAAATTATTCTTTTCTGAAAAATCTTTGGTTGTGAAGCTTTTGCCCATGTTGATAAAGAAAAAAGACCCAAGCTTGATGCTAAATCTAAAAAATGTATCTTCATTGGATATGGAATAGATGACTTTGGTTATCGATTATGGGATTTTGAAAATCAGAAAATAATTAGAAGTAGAGATGTTATATTCAATGAGAAGGTCATGTATAAAGAACAAATGCAGGAAAAGAAGCATGAATAGGTCAAAAAGGAATATGTGGTGTTGGATGATATTCTTGAAAATAAAATGCCACTGGTACTTGATTCTCAACAACAACAAAATATCCCACAAACTCCTGTAAGTGTTAGACATTCTACAAGGTTAAGTAGACCTCTTGAAATATTTTCTCTTTCTTTGTATTCTATTTTAACTAATTTTGGTGAACCAAAATGATATGAAGATGCAATGCAGGTGGATGCCAAAAAACTATGGGAGCTAAGCATGAAAGGGGAAATGGATTCCTTGATCTAGAATCAAACTTGGGACATAGTCCCATTGTGTAGAAAAAATAGCCTTGCCAAATAAATGGGTTTATAGGTAAAAGGAGGATGGAGGACAAAAAAGATATAAGGCCAGACTCATGGTAAAAGGTTTTGCACAGAAAAGGGGTATTATTTTGATGAAGTATTTTCTCCAATTGTAGAAATGACTTCAATTAGTACTGTTCTAAGTCTTGTGGTTGCAGAAGTCTTGCATCTTGAACAACTAGATTTTAAAACAAAATTTGTCCATGGGGATTTGGAGGAAGAAATCTACATGCAACAACCACAAGGATATGAAGTCAAAGGTAAGGAGGAGTTAGTGTGTAGGTTGTGTAGACACCTCAAGATGTCTCATTGGTCATGTACTAATTATACGTCTAATTGATTAAATAATTCTTTAATTCTTTAATTAAGTTAATTAATCTTAATATTCTAAATTCATATTTCAACATCACTAATTATCCTATTTCTATCCTATCTTTATCAATTAATCATATAACCTTTTTCTAATATTAATTAAATATTTATTATTTTATTAATTATGATTTAATTCCTTTAATTAAATAATCTTTATTATTTAATTGAATAATCTTTATTATTTAATTGAATAATCTTTATTATTTAATTAGTTAATTAATTCTCCAATTCCAAATCCCCAAATTCTAATTTTGTCGAATTTCAATATTCTTCTAATTCGAATTCAAATTCGAATTTCCTTCTAATTCCAATTTCAGTTAATTTAAAATACACGTGCATTTCAATTTCATGATTCAAAAATCAAATTCAAAGCAATGGAAAAATAAAATTGAATGTCTAAATCAAGTTTGCATGAATTCAAAGATAAAATTGAATTTAAAATAATTAATTCAATATCATGCAAAAATCAAATTGAATTCCTAAATCAAGTTCAAAAGCATGCAAATAAGAAATTGAATTTCAAATCAAAGATCCTACAACACATGCTAAATTTATAACTAATAAATCAATTCAATTAATGGATTAATTAAATCATTTCTTTAATTCTCTCTAATCATTCTTTTTCTCTCTTCCAATTATCTTTTTCCCAAAAAGCATTCCATCAGTTTACTCTCCAATCATTGTTTCTATCTTTCAATCAACTTTTTCTCAATCAGTCATCGATCGATTAATTCGTTCATCCATTCAATCTATCCTATTAACAATTCAATCTATTGAGTTTTTTCTCCCAATTAGTAGTTGAACTATCAATCAACACGTGAGCTCATTTGAAGTCCACCTCTCAATCAATCTTCTCCAAAAATTTATAAATTCAACATCAATTCTCCAATTTCAACAATCACAAACTTTGAATCTTTGTGCCATTTGCAGGTTAGCAACGCAATATCTGAGAGCCAATATTACTCAAGGAAGAGAAGAACAATGGAAGTGATTTACATCTATGGAATAGGGAGTTTTGATTAAATTATTTTATATCCTTGTCATGTTTGCATACTTTCATTAATATATTTATTTAGAGTTCGTTAGCTAGAATAGGATTCATGATTTCCTATTTAATTCTAGTTAGCTATGGTGAATTTTACTGATAAGGTTGAAGAAGAGTTTGTATGGCCTAAAGAAATCACCCGACAATGGTATTTAAAATTTGATAGTTTCACAGTTGAACAAGGTTACAACATATGTCATTCTGATTATTGTGTTTATTTTAAGAGATTGGATAATGGAAGTTATATTATCATATTACTTTATGTTGATTACATGCTTGTTGTTGGGCCTCACATGCAACATATAAATGAACTTAAACATAACTTAGCAAAGTCATTTACTATGAAGGATTTGGGTGCAGTAAAGAAAATTGTTGGTATGAGGATTTCATGGGACAAGACAAATGGAACATTAAATTTGTCCCATAGTGGGTATATAAAGAAGGTGTTGAAAAGATTTAACATGCAAAATGCAAAAGCAGTTAGTACACTTTTGGCTAGTCATTTAAAATTGACTAAGGAGATATGTCCAAAGACACAAAAAGAGGTAAATAAAATGCCTAACATTCTATATTCATCAGTTATTGGCAATTTGATGTATGAGATGGTATACACACAACCAGATATTGCACATGCAATGGGAGCTATGAGCGGGTATATGAGCAATCTCGGGATAGAATATTGGAATGTTGTCAAATGAATTCTCAGGTATTTGAGAGGTACTATTACAAAGGCATAATGTTTTAGAGTATCAAACTCTTCTCTACAAGGATATGTTGACTTTGATCTAGTAAGTGATATTGATAAAAGGAGTACTACAGGGTATGTATTTTCTAAAGGGGGAACTATAGTTAGTTGGATTTCTAGACTGCAAAAGGTTGCATTTTCAACCACTGAAGCTGAATATGTGGCTGCCACTGAAGCTAGCAAGGAGATGATTTGGTTAGAACATTTTCTGGAGGAGTTGGGCAAGGTGCAAGAGGATAGACCATTGTACATTGATATCCAGAGTGTCATTCATCTTGCAAATAATTTTTGTCTTCATTCGAGGACAAAACACATTCATCTCAGGTACTACTTCATATGGTCCATTTTGAGGATGGTTAGGTACAACTTGAAAATATTCACACAAGTGGAAATCTTGCAGATATGTTCATGAAGATAGTCACATGAGAGAAGTTTATTTCCTCATCAGTTTCTATTGGCCTTCTTGACTAAAAATAATGGTATTAAGGGACAGTTGAGTCCAGGTCTTTTATCTAGTGGGAGCTGCAAGTGCAATAGTTTTGTCCAAGATCACTCTCCAAGTGGGAGATTGTTTGGTGTGGAGCTTGATTAGTTTCCAAGTGGCAGATTTTTGGTATGTCATGATTAATCATGCAAGTAATTTACACTTGTAATGTATCCTTTCCGAGGTTCAGGGGAAGAAGCCCCTAATAGAAAGGGTTCAAGGACATGGCCCCTAAGATTTTTTTTTGGCATTTTTTTTGTTGAAAAAAATATATTTGAAAAAGCACTAAAAAAGGACGACTTTGTAGGTTTCCCTAAAAATTGCATGTTATAAGTGGCTAAAATGAAAAAGGCATTGTAATGGTGTTGTATTTTTTTATTGGATAATAAGAAAAGATTGGATGATTATGTTCTGTGGATGTAGCCCATATTGGGTGAATCACGTCAAATATTTGTGTTATTTATGTTGTGTATAATTATTTATCTTTTCTATATTCGAATATGCACATAATTGTTAATTTGTTTTTTCTCAAGATCTTCTTAAACCCTAACATCGGGTTCACCAAAATGTAATGTGGGGAAATAGGGTTCACTAGCTTGTATGGGAAAACTAGGAAGCTTAGGCCTATCTCTACTTTAATTACTTTGAGAGGGAGAATGATCCATTTGGCCCAATATTTTCTTAGGAACAAGGTGAATTTAGTGGTTCCTCGTGGGGGTACTTGAAAGATGATTCTATAATTTAGAAAGAAGGATGCAAAATAGGGTGACAAGATGACTTTTCTATGTGCACAGGGTGAAAATGAATTAGCAAACCAATTTCAGAATAAGATCTAGTAGAGCCAATTGTAACCAACTTGTAGAACAAATATCAAGAAAAAATGGAGAGAGAAGGGTACCTAGATCAACCTACCCCCAAGATTGAGGCGCCCTGATAGACCTTCTCCTGACAGTTTCAACTCTGACAATTTGCAGATTGTAGATCTCCACCTTCTTTATTTTTACCTATTTTCTAGTTCCATTACTTGTTGATGCACATAGAAAAGAGGGAAAATGTTGGGTATAAAGGGGTTTTCCTAATTCAAACCCTAGTTTTGGAATCAATCTTAAACTTGAATTGAAAGCATGCTGATATATGGCAAAGGCTAGATTTGAGAATGATAATGTCTTATAACTCGATGATGAAAATGCTTTTGTGAAGATGATAAAAAATGTTAATACAATAGCATGATTCCATAAAATACCTGAAAGGACATCATAAAAGACATTCTTGCATGAAAATTGTTGAAGGTTGCCACAATGAAGAATATGGTGGGATGGAATGCCTTGAATTCTTGAAGTGTTATAGTTATCCTCCTGTTCACATGTGTTTGATATTTATTAGAGGCAGAAATCCTATAATGAGGGAAGATACCTTGCTTATATACCTACCCAATAATTTCAAGGTACAAAATTGGGAGCAACCTGAAAGGAGAAAATATTTCATGTTTAACCATGTTGACCATTGAGTGGTTTAAAGTTGGGCCCAAACATTGGGGAGCAAGGCACTCTAATTGGCCCACTCTTAGGAGAAATTAACCCTAGGAACCATGCTCCCTCAAATGTGGCCCCAAATTGGGACTTGAGGTCCAAAATGGGAGGGAGAATCTGGAATGAGATGTGGGATTGAGCCGGGATGAACGAGACCAGATGTGGGAGGCCATACATGCTAAAATAGGGTCTATTTAAGTAAGAAGCATAGGGATGCAATTTAAAATGCTACAACATGTAACACTCTTTTTACATAAATGGTTTATCCATATGATAATTAGGAGTTATAACCAAGGATATTTTTACATGACATAATGTTTTGAGTCTTGCATGATTGATTGTCAGACTATAGCATCACTATTTGAGTTTTCATGTCAAAATTGAATCCTGTGGAAGATGAAACCACTCATTAATTTTTCTTCAAGATGAAATGTTAATACAATACTTGGATTTGAAATAATTTTTTACATTGAGGGAGGAGATCTTATATTCTCTCCTAATTTTTATCTTAGTCATTCTTAGAAACTTTTTCTTAGAGAGCTTTTAATTTTTAGCATTGTATCGAAGGTGCTAGTAAAAATCGACGAGGATAGATTATATAATTTGGATTATGTACTATTTTTTATGAAAATTAAATATGGAATAAAATACAATTGGTGATAAAATGTATGACAACCAAAAGAAGTGAAATTTTATGTAACATTATTTTGTACATATATGAATGACAAAGATCAGCCCCAAAGATTCTCTTTTGAAGAAGCATGAAAGCTCAATTCCAAAACTACACTTTTGTTTAGGCTCTAGAGTTTTCACTATGAGATAGCTTTAGATATTTAGCTCTAAATAATCAACTCCAATTATCATAGTGCTCGAATATGTTTTACTTAAGGGAAATAAGGGGTAACTACAATGTAAAGAACACATTAACTAGATAATAGGAAGATAATAATAGATTTTTGAAAGGAAAATTTATAAATTCCAAAGGTACAACAAGATCCTTGTTCTTAAACTATTCAAATTATGAATAGAGGATTAATCACCAACCATGTAGATATGATCAGAGAGCACAATGATAATTGGATTCGCCTACGTGAACAAGGATCTCCAATACTTCGTGTCGATATTAGTAAAATTTTAATAGGCGTTTATTTGTAATAGTCATCTTCAAATAAAACATATTTTTTGAATATAGAGTCTTAGTAGGTTTCATAAGCATCATGAATATATAGGAGCATGATGGCTATATTATAGGTGTAGTTGAGCTAATCTATGAGTTATTTAAGAAAATAATATAACTTCCTAGAATATATAATCCTACCAAATTATAAGAAGAGTAAGTTTATAAGTGAGAAGGAAATAATTTTGTAAATGGAGTATGCCAACAAATTAGCAATAAAAATATAGCATTGGTTATACACCTTATTATCATTGATGAGGAAATTTATGTTTAAACATTTGAATGTCCTATCTCATTGTTTTTGTTTTATTCCTTAGGAGGAGCACACTTGCCTAGGGAAGGAAGACATAGTTTAGTATTTCATAGTTTAGTTTACTATGTGATTTTTATCTATCTTGTAGCTTAGTTATTGTCTAGTTTGTTTTACTTTATAGTTTAATAATGTTGTGTAATTTATTTATTTTTAGCTTATTTTTTTGTAATACTAATATGTGTTTTCCCATGTTTTAGTAAACCATTTAAATTTTTTATCTTCTAGATAGTTAATATACATTTTCATTTTTGTTACATGCCACAAATGTTTTAGAAAATAGTCTCAATTACAAAATTCCTTTTATATTAGTAGAATAGTGATATGTAGGAAATAATATCCTAGCCTAGGAACATGTTAGTATTTTCCAGATAATTTTCATAGAAACCTATCAAGACTAGTCTCTTATTATGATCAAGGGCTTCTAGGCTAGTGGCCAACAAACAAGGCAAAAACCTACTTAAACCTTAAGGCTTGAACTCTTTGCACTTTTAGCTTTGCAAACCAAGGAGGGTAATCCTATTACAATGTCACTTTGACTTAACTTTGGGTACTAATATTTCATTCAATAAATTGTATCTTATATATAAATCCAAGTTTTATGTATATTTTCAAACTCCATTGGATTTGATTAGCATTCGATATTATAGCATCAAATCCCACACCTACAAACTGAGGGAAATAATAAATTATTTTTTGGATTTTTGAATTTAGCATGCCTCAAAACTCTAACCTATGAGATTACTGATATCAATGCCTTACAAGGTCATAGAGTCAAGCATGAACACAATAACTTACCACCTTGACACAAGAAATTTTCAATCTAGGGTCTATTGATTCTATGCTTTACATGTTGAACATAATGTACCACTGGGAGGGGGGTGAATTAGTGGTACTTGAAAACTTTTCCTTTTTAAACCAAGCTTGGAATATCGGTTATCAACCTAAACACTAAACAATCAAACCAATAAGATAAGAGTGGATATCAAAAGAGGCAAACACACAAATGCATAACCCACAACACCAGATGTATGAAGAAAACCCAATATGGGAAAAACCTCGGTGAGAAATATTGTTGGAGTCTACTGCTCCAATCCAACCTCACAATGAAACAATTAGATTACAATAATTTAGAGCACCAACCCAAGGAGCACCGACCCCTTTTAATTTAGGGCACCAACCCAAGGAGCACCAACCCCTGCACCAAGAACCAACTTGGTGTAATATAATGAAATACAATTTTGGTACAGTGATAGAACATAGTTGCAAATGAGTTCTGCAACACCTAATCAATGGATTTATGTCAGTTAAACAAACTCTTCTTCTTCATTAATTCTCACACTATCAGTTATCAAATTACTCTTTCTGATCACTTGGTGGTTACTCCTATCATTTCTTCTCTCTCTGAGCCTCACACTTCACAGTGTCGCACTTGGATGCCTTCCTAACCAATCACTACTTACCGGTATGCTTGAATGTTAAACCTATAACAATTTACTGGTTAGACCCTCTCACCAGTGACCTACTAACACACACTTTGAATCTCTGATAAATCTCTTAGGCAGATAGTCTTTCTTGATCAGGTTCTCTTTCCTCTCACACCTCGCATCTACCATCCATCATCTTCAATCTCGAGTTCACATATTTATTTATGAGGGTTCCCGCCAAGAGCAACATTCAAATGGTGTCGTGTTAGGTTTTTCCTTCACCAACTTGATTTGTATTAGATTTGATCTGAAATTTGTTTTCAGGAATGGTGATTTGCATCACACCAAATAGAACCGCCATCTCCTCGCTTTTCAATATGCGTTTTCTATATTTAGATGTCTATGACATGCTTTTCTGTCAATCACCATTAATGGCTTGGTTGTTTCCTTTGGAAAGAAGCTACAAAGATCAAATGTTCTTGCAAGGTCAGTTCAATCATATTGCCACCATGTCTTTCTTGAGCTGCAACATTCTACCATCCTCCCATGATTTGTGGGTTCTTCATTAAAGTTGACCTGCTTGCTAATCGCTATGTCGATGAATACTTCACCGACCTCTTCCTGATCACCACCTAGTTTCCACCTATCATCCTTGTCGACATCCACCTATGCTTAGTTTGCAATGTCAGTTTGGCATCCTTCATCGACCAAGATTGACTACCGATTCAACTCACCTTACCGATATAACCTAACTTCACTGGTGGTCCTTCATACTTGTTGACCTCTTCTCTGTCGGTAGATCAACTTGGCCTTCCATCAAACATGTTGGTCCAAATACTCAGTCCATTTACTGACAACATTAAACTTCTTTGTGTATACCAGTTCACATCCTTTAGTTCTTCTTTTTCTTGCTTGCTTTGCCTTGTCGGTGGTCCTTCTTTATTGATAGATGATGCATTTCATGTGTACCGGTAACATTCCTTTATGTCTACTTACACACATATGGATTGAAATCATCATGTCTTACTTCTTGCATACCAGTCACCACTACTTACTCACTGGTGACCATGCCATACCAATTGACATCAATGACAATCTAATGCCAACAATGCCAATAATCTCCCCCTTTGGCATTGATGTCAACTCACTACAAGTCTTCACATCGGTAGATTTCTCCCCCTTTGAAACAATGAAAAAGGGTCAGGGTACTTAATTACCTCCCTTTGATTCATACTTATCTCCCTCTTAGTCAAATCTTCTCTTAGTGATTACAGCCAGTACTGAGACATACAACCTTGAAATTTCCCTATGATCAACATGTGGTTCAAGAGATATAGATACTGCTATGAACTCCCCCTAAACCATATAATTCCTTGCAAACTTAATTGTATGAGGTAGGTGACACAACTCCCAACTTGTGTCTTAAGTACTCAAAAGTACTTACCAGCAATGATTTGGTGAAGATGTCTTCCACTTGTTCTCCTATAGGGACATATTCCATCTTTACTTCCTATCCTTCAACCTTCTCTCTGAGAAAATGATACTTGATGTCTATATTCTTTGCCCTTGAATGCATCACCAGGTTCTTTGATATGTTGATGGCACTTGAATTATCACACTGGATGGGAATAGGATTAGAGATGTCCACATGTATGTCCTTGAGGGTTTGCTTCATCCAAAGCACCTGAGAGAAACATGTAGCAGCAACAATGTCTTATGCTTCAACAGTTGATAGGGAGACTGAGTCCTGCTTCTTGCTATGCCATGAGACCAACCGATCACCTAGGAAGAATGCACCACCACTTGTGCTCTTCCATTCATCAATGCAACCTGCCCAATTAGCATCAATATATGCTTACAAGATGAATTCCCCTTGTTTAGGGTACCACAATCCATAATTGAGTTTCCCTTGTAGGTACCTAAAAATTATGCTTACGACATTCATATGTGACTGCTTAGGTGCTGCTTGAAATCTAGCCACCATGCACACTACCTACACTATATCCGGACTAGAATCAATAAGATACAATAAGCTACCTATCATGGATCTATAAAAATTCTAATTCACCAATGGTGATTCATCATTCTTGCTTAATTTTCTTCCAGTCACCATGGGGGTACCCACCGATTTGCATCCTCCATTTGAAACTTCTTTAGCATGTCCTTTACAAACTTGATTTTTGAGATAAAGATTCCCATATCTAGCTGTGATATCTACAAACCAAGAAAGTATGCCAATTCTCTAAGCATTGACATCTCAAATTCTGATTGCATCCAATCAGCAAAATCTTTGCAAAGAGTGTCCTTGTTGCCTCCAAAAATGGTCATCTACATACACAACCACAATGATTATGTGATTTCCATCTTCCTTGATGTAGAGATTGTTGTCAGCACTCCCCTTTTTGAATCCTTTCTCCTTCAGATACTGATCTGGTCTTGAATACCATGCTCTAGGAGCTTTATTTAAACCAAAAATGGCTTTCTTCAACCGTCATACAAAAGTTCCATCATCATGTAACAGAAACCCTTCCGGTTGCTCCATGTACACTTCTTCCAAATTTCCATTAACGAAGGAAGATTTCACATCCATTTGATATACCTTATAATCCTTGTAGGCTGAAAAAGCTAGAAACATCCTAATTGCTTCTAATCTAGCTACCGGTGCCAATGTTTCTTCAAAATCAATGCCCTTTAAGTGAGAGTAACCCTTGCACACAAGTATAGCTTTATGCCTAACAATTTTACCTTCATTCATCTTATTCCGATAGACCCATTTGGTGCCAATGTTGTTCCTATCTTCCAGTCTAGGGACTAATTGCCAAGTCTTGTTCTTCTCAATCTATTGCAACTCTTCTTCCATGTCATCCATCCATTTCTGACTTTTGTTGGCCTCATTGAATATTTTAGGTTCTACTTCAGTCATGAGGCAGAAATTGACTTGTTCATCATTCTGGGCAAGTCTTCTCCTAGTCTGCACACCATCACTCTAATTACCTAAAATCTTCTCTTCCTGGTGTTTTATCTGCACATACTAGTTAGGGACCTTTTTGGATGCTTCTTCTAGTTCATTGTTTGACTGAGCATCTTCACCTTCATCACCAAAATCATCATACCAGTTAACTCGTGCTTGTCTTCCTTTGTGCATATCCTAATCAAATCTTACATGTACACTCTCAATGACTCTTCTTAGTCTTTTATTGTAGCATTTATAGGCCTTACTGTTAGTTGAGTAACCAAGGAAGATTCCTTCATCACTCCTGGAATCAAAACTACCTAAACCATCCATATCTCTCTTGATAAAACACTTGCTTCTAAATACCTTGAAGTACTTGACTGATGGTTTCCACTCATACCACAACTAATAAGGTGTCATTCTGTTGTTTGTTCTTAGTTGAACCCGGTTAAAGGTATATGCAGTAGTATGAACCACTTCCTTCCAATACATGTTCAACAGACTTGCCTCATTTAACATGGTTTTGGCCATCTCTTTAACTATCCTATTCTTCCTTTCTACCATACCATTTTGTTGTGGTTTCCTGGGGGCTGAGTATTGCCTTATGATTCCATATCTTTCATAGTAATCTTCAAACCCATTTGATGTAAACTCTCTTTTCACCCACTTTCTTTCTCTACCATCTTCCAAAAGATATTGAATCTATCAAATGCTTGTGATTTATCTTGTAGGAAAGTGACCCATGTCATTCTTGAATAGTCATCAATGAAGAGCATAAAGTATCTTTCACCGACAAGATCTCTTGTCCTAGTCAGACCACATAGATCTATATGCACCAGCTCAAGTGGTCTTGAGGTGTTGTGTTCTTTTATCTTGGAGATCACCTTAGTTTTCTTTCCTTTTACACATCATCACAAAAGGTGCTTACCGATTTGATGATGGGTGGTATATTTCTCACACAACCCTTTTTGCTTATTGTCGCTAGATTATCAAAATTTATGTGGCCTAATCTTTTGTGCCACAACCAACTTTCATCTACTTGTCCCAACATGCATTGTAATTCAAAACATTCTTTCAAATTGTATACATTACCATATGTCCTCTTACCTTTAGCTACAACCTGACCGGTACTCTCCTTCTTTATCTGGCAGCCGATACAATCAAAGGTGAATTTATAACCTTTGTCACACATCTGAATCACACTCAGTAAATTATGCTTTAGGCGTTCCACATAATACACATCATGGGCTTTCAGTTTTCCATCAATATTTAGAGTACCTTTTCCCTTTACCTTGATAGATGAGTTGTCTCCAAACCTTACCGAGCCACCATTCTAGTCTTCAAGTTTGATAAATTTATTTTTTATCACCGGCCATGTGGTTGGAACAACCATTGTCTACAACCCATAGATTTCTTCTTTCAGCATGTGGGGTAGTTTGCATTATCAAACTTAATTTTGCTTTGTCCTTTTATTTCTCAACCAAAATCGGTTGATTTTCCATCTTCTTATCAGTTGCAATTTTGTACTCCGATTTAGCTACTGGTTCTTGATCAGAATCTGTCCTCTTTTGCTGGATTTTCCTATTCTTATAAAACTTTTCTATATGTCCAAACTTTTGACAGTTATATCATTTCACATTTACATTGAAAGATGAATCTTTGAAACTATTGTAGGACACATGTTTACTCTTCTTACATTCAAAACTCCTATGACCAAATCCATTGTACTAATAACAAACAACATTCATATCCCAAAGTGCATTAAATGTATTTCTACTTTCATAACTCATAGTGGGCTTATTTGTTAATCTACAATCAGCTAACCTATGTCCAAATTTGTTACACCGGTAACAATAACCATGAAAGTTTGGAACATACTGGTTAGGTTGCCTTCATCCCACAAACATCTGTCTCACTGGGGGTCTTCCTTTCATGCTGCTAACTCTAGTGAATCCTTGATGATCAACTCTTGCATTTCTCCTAAGATCTACATTCCGGTACATTGAGTATGGCCTCTGGTTCATTGATTGTGTATATCGGTTTGTCTAGCGGTTTCTAATAGCTTCTACATAAGTCTTCTTACTGGTATCCTTGCTTACATGAATGTCTTCTTCTCTTCACCTTCACTTGAAGAAGTAACTTGTATCTCCTTACTGGATGTGTTTTTGTTGTTTGAACTTTGTCCTTCTTCAAATCGTAAGCCACCAATATCTTTAGATTGCTTCTATTTTCTCAACATCTTGTCCAAGGCTTCTATGCTACCCTCATATTTGCTTCTCACTTTCAGTTCATCCTTACTCTTTTCAAGCTCCTTTCTGAGCTTCACTATTTCTACTTCCAGATCTTGATGCTCCTTTTCCTTCTTCATCAGATCAGAGGATGTAACTTCACATGTCCTCTTGGTGTCTTCCAACTGGAGTTTTAGGTCAGAGATAACTTGATTGGACTCATCTAGGGATTGCTTCAAGAGACCTTGTTCTTCTACTGCAACAAGCTTGACCTTCTTGAGTTCTCTTCTTGTCTTACTTAACTCCTCAAGAGCACTTATGAGCTCTCCTTCTAGATCCACTTTAGCTTCAATGTTTTCTTCTTCCTCATCTTCACCAAAAGGTTCATCTAGTGCCATAAAGAGATTAAATTCTATTTCATTCTCATGGTAGTCATCCTTTGATGCACTTTCTTCATCTGTGGCATCATTCTCGATAGTATATAGGTTGTTTTGCTTATGGTAGCCTCTTCTTCTTTGTTGGTAGACATTCCTTTCTTTGTTTTTACTAGCAAATCTGCCAAAACTTCTTTTGCTCATCTCCACCAGTTTCATTATAAGGATATTTTGTAGCAAAGTGTCCAAATTTACCACAGTTGAATCATTTGAGTGGTAACTTTCATTTATACTTGTTGGATCCTCTCTTGAGCTTCTTGACAAATTTTTCTGCCTTTGCATCCGAGTCTTCACTGGATCCTTTATGAGTAGCCTCTTCCTTGCCCTTTTTGGTGGAGTTGAACGCTGCCTCTTTCCTTAAAGATGCTTCACCGGTTGTCCTCATTTCATAGGCAGTTAGAGAGCCAAATAGCTCATCCATTGTGAAGGTTTTCAAATCCCTTGCTTCATCAATGGCATAAACCTTAGTATCATACTTAGATGTGAGAGATCTAAGTACCTTCTTGACAATAATCTCATCAATAATTTCTTCTCCAAGTCCTCTGATGGTGTTCACAGTTTCATCTACTCTATGAAGGTAGTCTGCAATCTTTTCTTCATCTTTCATCTTGATGCCTTCAAGCTAACCTCTTAGTGATTGCATCTTGGCCTCTTTCACTTTGGCATCTCCTTCAAATAACCTCTTCAATTTATCCCAAGTCTCTTTGGCAGATGCACATTGCATGACCTTGACAAACTCATCATCTGACAACCCACTTAGAACATAATATTTAGCCTTTGCATTGTTCTCATACTCCTTAGAATCCGGATCAGTGGGAGGAACACTAGGGAAAGTATACCCATTCTTGACAGACATCAACACACCAAAACCAAGGGAGGAAATATAGGTCTCCATTCTTCTACTCCGGAAAGCATAGTTAGATCCATCAAACATGAGTGCTTTTGAGGAGACAGACTCATTTATTTTCATTGTGTTCTTTTGACTAGAATCTAACCAAGCTAGAGAAAGATTTATTCAACTGGGAACCTAGCATATGATACCAATTGTTGAACACAATGTACCACTGAGAGGGGGTTAATTAGTGGTACTTGAAAACTTTTCCTTTTTAAACCAAGCTTGGAATACCGGTTATCAACCTAAATACTAAACAATTAAATCAGTAAGATAAGAGTGGATATCAAAAGAGGCAAACACACAAATGCATAACCCACAACACCAGATGTACGAGGAAAACCCAATATGGGAAAAACCTCAGTGAGAAATGCTATTGGAGTTTGTTGCTCCAATCCAGCCTCACAATGAAACCATCAGATTACAATAATTTAGGGCACCAACCCAAGGAGCACCGACCCCTACTAATTTAGGGCACCAACCTAAGGAGAACCAACTCCTGCACCAAGCACCAATTCGATGTTATAATGAAATACAATTTTGATACAGTGATAGCACCTATTTGCAAATGAGTTCTACAACACCTGATCAATGGATAACACCTGATCAATGGATTTATGTCGGTTAAACAACCTCTTCTTCTTCACTAATTCTCACACTATCGGTCATCATATTACTATTTCTAATCACTTGTCGGTTACTCCTAGCCTTTCTTCTCTCTCCCTTTGAGCCTCACACTTTATAGTGTCACACTTGGATGCCTTCCTAACCAATCACTCCTTACTAGTACAATTGACTGTTAAACCTATAACAGTTTACTGGTTACTCTATCTCTACCGGTTATAACCTCTCACCAGTGACCTGCTAACACACACTCTGACTCTCTGAGAAATAACTCTTAGGCAGATAGTCTTTCTTCCTTAGGTTCTCTTTCCTCTCACACCTCGCATCTAGCATCCATCATCTTCAATCTCGAGTTCACATATTTATTTGTGAGGGTTCCCCCCAAAAGTAGCATTCAAATGGTGTCATGTTAGGTTTTTCCTTCACCAAACTCGATCTGTATTAGATTTGATCTAATTTGATTTTCAAGAATGGTGGTTTGCATCATACCAAACAACACCACCATCTCCTCTCTTTTCAATGTGCATTTTCTATATTTGGATGTCTATGACATGCTTTTTTGCATTTTTCTGTTAGTCGCCATTAATGGCTCAACTGTTTCCTTTGGCAAGCGGGTACAAAGATCAATTATTTTTGCAAGGTTAGTTCAATCATCTTGCCACCTTGTCTTCCTCGAGCCACAACATTCTGCCATCCTCCAATGATTTGCGGGTTCTTCATTAAAGTCGACCTTCTTGTTGATCGCTACATCAATGAATAATTCACCGACCTCTGCATGACTACCACCTGGTTTCCACCTATCATCCTTGTCAACATCCACCTATGCTCAGTTTGGCATCCTTCATCGACCAAGAATGAATATCAGTTCAACTCACCTTACCGGTATAACCTAGCTTCATCAGTGGTCCTTCATACCTGCTGACCTCTTCTCTGTCGGTGGATCAACTTGGCCTTCCATCAAACATGTTGGTCCAACTACTCAGTCCATTTACCAGCAACATTAAACTTCTCTGTGTATATCGGTTCACATCATTTAGTTCTTCTTTTGCTTGCTTGTTTTGCCTTGCCGGTGGTCTTGCATTATCAATAGATGGTGCATTTCATGTGTACCGATAACATACCTTTCTCTCTTCTTACACACATATGGATTGAAATCATCATGTCTTACTTCTCCCATACCGGTCACCACTACTTACTCACCGGTGACCATGCCATACCAGTTGACATCGATGATAACCTAATGCCAACAATGCCAACATTACACTAAACCACCTTATGCCATTTGAGATACGACTCTACTTAAAGATCCTGATATAATACTTAATCCCTTTGTGCTTCAACCCAATTATTTGAACTATTTCTTTGAAATAAAACAAAAATCAAAACACTCAATGCATTACAAAGATAAAATATTTAAGCCTTACTCAAAGATTCCATAAGGGACCAAGCATCACATGAGGAGACAATTACACCATATAGTCTTCAATTCCATTTTAATTATCAAATATGAAACATGCTTTATAGTAGAAAAATGATATGCATGTCTCTTCTATTAGCTCCTAATACAACACTATTCCAAGTTCTCGTAGAGATCAAAATTTCAAAACAATGTTGAAGAACAAATACAATGTCTCTAATTTCCCTTTTATAGAAACAAAGGAACAAAACAATCTTCAAGCTCATTATACATGTGTCATTCATACATTTGAGATCATTCAAGAAATATGATGTTAGACCTTAGTGGAATATCAAAATAGAAAAGTAAGTTAGAGAGGATGAATATTCTACAATGAATTACAAAATTTTGAAATTTCACACTTTGGAATAGAATGTTAGCTACTCCTCAAAATAGCATGTTGACTCATGGATTTTAGGTGAATATTCTCCACATCTCTCATCCTACTTGGCAAGTGTAGCATCATCTGACCATGAGTAATCCAACATCCTCTTCAACTTGTCCAGATATATATATGATATTTTGAATCAAGGACTGCTCTTGAATCCTTTTGATAGTTATCACAAATGACTTAAAAAACATAGAGTTCATCTAGTATTTGATTCAACTTTCCCATCTTCAATTCATTATCTTAAAATACCATGGTTAATACTCTTGCTAATAGTGAACTCACCTCTAATTTCCAGTAGTCCAATGACTTCAGATTTCCTTGGTCATCCTTGATATTGGGCAATACTCTACATTCCATCTGCTCTACCATCTTCAATTTTTGCTCCAATTGTGCTTTCAACTTTATTGAAGATGCCATTACCTCTTCAGGGATTTTAACATTTCTACAAAAATCAAAGATAAAATATCACTTGGACAGATTATTGATCCCTTATATGTATGGTGAATGTAATTATAGGAGAACATCTTTAAATACAAATATTATTTCAAGAAACATATGATAAATATGACATCTTGATCAAGGTGCATGATGGTTTCACTTGTCCAACCTTAGGTTCCATCACCCTTCCCATAGAATTAGGATCTAAGTGCTTAGATGTTCCTTTTACCATCATCCCTATCTCATACTAGTTTTGTGTGAACTTGGGTCACCCTTGGCTCACATCCATAAAGGAAATCCCTTCTACCATCCATGAGTGTTTGAAGTTCCCTCAGAATGGACAATTTATAACTTTACACCATAATATTTTCTAGTCCTAAGCTAATCATGGGAACTTTACCCATGATTATTTTTGGACTAAAAAACCTAGACTACTTAAACCACATCAAGATATCCTATTCCTTTCTTACCAGAATTTCAAATCCAATAGGATAGTTGCCTTATCCCTCGATAATCATTTGGGATCTACTCAACTAATACCCCTAAGGATTTTTTATTGTCTATGAATATAAAATTAGCCATTTCTTCCCTACAGGTAACAAGTGAACCACATCATGGATCAAGAATCCTTCCTACTCCTATCATTCCTCCTATATATGCTATAGTTCCACCTCCATTTTCCTATATTCTATTTCTAAACCATTAGTAATTCCATTCATTCATAACTCCTCTTGTTCCTAGAATAAAGGAAGAAAAGGACTCAATGTTGAGTGATCCCCAACCTTGTTCTACAAAACATTTGAGTTGTAATTAATGAAATCATAGTGCAATAGAATTCCAATGAAGACATCGTGCCAAAGCTCATGAGCTTGATTCCAAAAGTGATTCTTATCCTAAGTAGTTGAATGCCAATTTTTTCCCATATTCTTTTCCTTCCTTGTTATCTTTCACATTTGGAAAAGAGCCTTACCTTGACCACCCTCACCAAAAGTTGAAGTTTTCAGTTCAAAATGGTTCTTCTTCTTCTTCTCCTTCTCCTACTATTAAACCTCCTATTATGATCATCTATATTCATTTTTTTTTCAAAATCAATAACTCTAGCTCCTAAACTATCTTATTCATGTAGTAATTCTTTATTTTGTGTGTTTGCTTGAATGTAATGTGATCTCCCATGATGTGTTTCTCAGTGTGTCTTTTTGTTTTTTAATCTATCTTTGGATGACCATTGATTGCTTTGTTGGCACAAGGATACAAAGAGGCCAACCCTATCTTAAAATTCCTTTATTTGTATCTTCATTATTCTATATATCATATACGTGTCATGTTGTAAATGTTCTCTCATTGTAAATGTGATTTTGTGTTGTGTACTTGGGGATGATGCAAAGCATTGAGATCTTTTTGGTCTCTTCCATGTTTACCCAAAAAGATCTTGTGTTCATCTTATGTTCTCTTATTCCATTGTGCTTGTAATTCCACCACCTTTGGGGGATGAGGTCAATTCAAAACAATCAAACCTGATACACATGATTTATCTAATATGCATATGGACTAAGTAAATACTGGATCCCTTATGTTCTCTTTCATGTCCTGTGACCATCACCTTTGAGTTGCCTATGTTTGGGGGTATTTCACTATCACAATGTGATTGTCTTTTATATGTATGTATTCTACCTTAAATAAATTGCTCTGGTAAGGCATATGCAATCACTTTAACATGGGGGAATACACTATGTTATATGTTATACTTTGTGCACATGCCATGGTATGTGGTGCAGGGCATCTAACACTACAAGCATGAAATTTTGTTTTCTTCTAAGTTTTTGTGTTGTCTTTCATGATGTAATAATGGACCAACCATTTGGACTCAGTAGAGCCATGGTTGATTTGTCCAAGTTTTTGGTTGTGTCATTTGTGTTCAGGATGCTATCAACCTAGGAAGTTGTAATGATAATGTTGATCATAAAATTAGTACTCTAGACCATTATCATCATGTAATAGGGGTCTCTTGTATTGTGTTTAAGTCTTCTAGGATGCTTGAGGGCCTTCAAGAGCCTTGAAATTCACTTGAATGAAAAGTTGCATCTCAAGTGTCAAAAAGTTGTAAAAGTTGTTGAGCAACATTTTGCAAAAGTTGCTTTTTTGGATGTTGGAGTTGAAAATTTGGTTCAACTAATTGAAAAATGGGCATATAAGCCAAAAACACCTTCATTGTACAGGTGGGAGAATTTGGAATGCAAGAACAAGTTTTTGAGTTGCAAGCAAATCTTGTTTTTCTTCACCATTTAACAGTTTTCTTGGTTTTTGTTGTATTGTACAGTCCAGTATGGACTTGTCAGTAGGATCTCATTGCAGGGCATGAGATTTTGTTGAAATATTTCCAGCAAGGTAGATTAGTAGTTCTAAGTGTGTTTGGTTGCAGAGATCTCATTCATTCTCTGTAACTAGGTGTAAAACCCTTGCAAAGTAGGGTTAAGAGAAAAATGGCTCTAACCTAAGCATCCATTGATGACACTAGTTGAATTCAAATGGAATTACAGGTTACTATCTGTACATATGATTATAGTAGGTTTTTTTGTTTTGTAGGCCTTTGTTGTGTTTGTGTAATGAAGCCCTAGACTCACTGCTAGGAGTTAGTGAGTGAGGACAACAGAAGATGTGCAAATTTTGAGCACATGCGGATTGGTGGAAGAGAAATGGACTCATGGTTGGAAATCCCTCAGATTTCCCTTGAATAATCCATAATTAGTTTTGGTAGATGTTTTGACTGGTGAACCTTTTTAAGCACAAATTGGCGAGTCACCTGGGTAGGCCTAAACCCTTGAAAATAGGACAGTTTTGGTTCCCACCTGTGTACGGAAAACCCATATGCAATTCTTTAGTATTGTATGAAACTCTAAAAAGGGTACTTGAATCTACAATTTATTTGTGGACTTGTTTAGGACTATTTCAAACTAAGCCCTAAAAAACCGCTAAGGGAGGGCTAATTGTATTAGGCCTATTTGAGCCCAGTGGAGACAAAGAGAGGTTAGGAAACCTTAGTGATGGGTTTGAAGGTGCACAAACCCCTAAAATACTTCAAAGACACTATGTAAATGTATTTTTCCCTCCTAGAACAAGTTGGTGTGTTGTGATCCTTTGCAGAGTTTGTTGGAGCCTTAGGAGTGGTGTTGGCGATTGAGGTGGAGGCCTCAACAGGAGGTGTTGATTGTCTAAGATCAGTGGCTATATCTTGGAGGCAAGAAAAAGTGGATCAGACCTTAGAGGTCGATATAGAAAAACCCCTACCAAGTGTCATTGGATGGGTTTGAGGAGTTAGAGGGTTGAGTAAGACACAAAACCAAGAAGGTGAATAGAACAAGCTCCAAGACACTCTGCATCAGAGTGGTATTAGAACCACCCTTTGAAAAATCTGGTGTATGTTAGACTGTGAAGAATTAGAAGCAAGTTCAATGCCTCCAAAGGCTATGACTCTAGAAGCCATCTGACAGATGGTGGCAGAGATGATAGAAGGATTGAAGGAATAGGAAGGAATTAAAGGAACCAAAGATGTTAAGAAGGATAAGGGGAAGGTTAAGATAGAATGGGGAGATGAGACAGATGAAGAAGTAGAAGATGGAGAGGATCAAGCAGTAGTAGAAATTCCTTAAGACCAAAAGCTATTCTTGGATGCAGTCAAATCCATCTCCAAGGATAATTTGGATGGATTACCCACCTATGGAGGGAATCTCAATGGAGAAGAGTTGCTAGTTTGGATAGAGGCCCTAAATAATCATTTTGATTATAAGGAGGTAGCAGAGGAGAAAAGAGTAAATGTGGCCAAATCAAGATTGAGGGGATCAACCCTACTTTGGTGAAACATGATGCAAGAAGAAAGGGTACAAGAAGGTAAGAAGAAGATAACTTCATCAGAGCGTATGAAGATAAGGCTTAAGGAACAATTCCTACCAAGGGATTATGAAGTTAAAATCCACAAGAGACTGCAAAATTTGAAAAAAAGGGAACTAGATGTCAATCCATACACTGAGGAATTCTACAAACTTAGTTTGAGGGCTAGGAAGCGTGAGAATGAAGTGGAGAAATTGCCAAAGTACATGAATGGCCTTAGGCAAAACATACAAGATTAAATCAGCATCCTCATGCCAGACACTATTCATAAGTGTTTTCAGTTGGCATTAAAGGCAGAGGAGAAGATCAAGAGAAGAAGTGAGAAAAATTAGAAGCATAGAGATGGTAAAAACTTTAGAGGTAGAGGAACCTTCGGTAGAGGGAAGAATACTTCAAGAAAAGAAGAACCTCAAAACCAAGAAGGAAGTGGGGACTCACAAAGAGGAACATTTAGAGGATCCTTTAGAGGAAGGAGCAATTTTAGGGGAATGTTTGGAAACTCAGGAAGAGGAAATACAGTCTTCATTGATAGGTGTTATCACTACAATCAAGTTGGACATACCATGACTAGGTGCCCGGGAAAGGCCTCAAGTTCATCAAGCTCATACATGGGTGAAAGAAGAACTCAGTTAGTGTAGGAGAAGGATACCCAAAGTGAGACCTCTCCAATCAATAAGGCAGGGCTAGTGACAAATGGATAAAACTTAATGATGAGAAGGACAATGCTCAAGATACCCCAAGCTCTAGAGCCACCACAAAGGAAAAGTTTGTTTAGGACCACTTGTAAGTCACATGGGAAAATTTGTAAGGTGATTGTGGATTTAGGTTCGACTGAAAACATTGTCTCAATTGAAATGGTGAATAAACTCAAATTGAAAAGATTGCCTCATCTCACTCCCTATAAGGTGTCATGGCTCAACCAAGGTCAACATGTCTTAGTTGATGAACAAGCATGGGTGGAATTTGAAATTGGTGAGTACAAGGACAAATTACTATGTGACATATTGCATATGGATGCTTGTCATCTTCTTTTGGGCCATCCATAGAAATATGATGTGAAAGCCAGTCATGATGGAGAAAATAATAGCTATCTCATCACCAAGAATGGAAAGAAATATTAGATGGATCCATTACCTGATCCAAAAGAGGAAAAGCAAGTAGGGTCAAGTGTCATGTTGTTGAGTGGTAAAGAGTTTCTTAAGGTATTAAAACAAGAGGGTAATCAGGGCTATGCTATAGTGTTAAAGCCTAAAGTTGAAGCTAAGGTAGATCCAATGAGTGAAGTGCTTCAAGAGGTGCACGGTTTACTAAATAAATATGCAGAAGTTATAGGAGGTGATATTCCTCATTCTTTGCCTCCAATGAGAGATGTAAATCATCAAATCGACTTGATACCAGGGGCAAATCTGCCTAACAAAGCTACTTATAAAATGACACCTAGTCAAAATGAAGAGATCGCCAAACAAGTGCAAGAACTCTTAGACAAAGGGTTTATTAAAAAGAGTTTGAGTCCATGTGTTGTTCCTACTGTATTAGTGCCTAAAAATGGAGGAAAATGGAGGATGTGCAGTGACTCAAGAGAAATCATTAAGATCACTATAAGGTACCATTTTCCCATGCCAAGGATTGAGGACCTATTGGACAATCTAGGTGGAGCAAGATACTTCACAAAGGTGGACTTGAATTCTGGTTATCATCAGATAAGGATCAGACCTGGTGATGAATGGAAGACAACCTTTAGAACCAATGCAGGCCTATATGAGTGGTTGGTGATGCCATTTTGCCTCACCAATGCACCTAGTACCTTTCAAAGGCTCATGAATGAAGTCTTAGTTGAGTTTATTGGTAGATTTGTTATTGTGTATCTTGATGACATTTTAATCGTCAATAGGTCCAAGGAGGAACACCTTAAGCACATGGAGATGGTCTTGATTAAGTTGAAGGAGGCTCAACTCAAAATCAACATTGAAAAATGTGATTTTTTGAAAATAGAGTTAGTTTACCTTAGTTTTGTTATTTCACAAGGTTGTTTAAAGATGGATCCAAGTAAGGTAGAAGCAATAATTAATTGGCCTATACCTAGGGGCATAAGTGATGGTAGGAGTTTTCATGGAATGACATATTTTTATAGGAAGTTTGTGAGAAACTTTAGCCATGTTTGTGCTCCTATACTCAACACCATTAAAGGAGGGATTAAATGTCACTTTAAGTGGATAGAGGAAGCCAATAAGGGGTTTGAAATGTTGAAAGCTAAGATAGTGGAGATGCCAACCCTTAGATTGTCTAATTTCAATCACTTGTTTATAGTAGAACGTAATGCTATCTAAAGGGTGATAGGGGCATTTTTAAGCCAAGAAGGTCATCCTATAGCCTTCTTCTCAGAGTGGTTAAATTAAGCTAAGCAAAGATAATCCACATATGACTTGGAGTTGTATGCCATGTTTCAAGAATTGAAGAAGTGGCATCATTACTTGCTGCCCAAAGAGCTTGTAGTTTTCATTGACAACCATGCCCTTAGTTTCCTCAATGGGCAAGAGAAGTTGAACCAGAGACACCTAAAGTGGGTTGAATACCTACAATCCTACACCTTCACTATTAAGAACAAAAAGGGCACAACAAACAAGGTAGCCGATGCACTAAGTAGGAGAGTCATGACTATGTAGGAGATACAATTGCAAAGTGTGGGATTGAATGAGATAAAAGACCTCTACAAGGATGATAAGGATTTTATAGAGATATATATTGTTTGTTCTGATTTTTCTAACACCTATCATGTCTCTTATTCAAAATATATGATACAAGAGGGTTTGATGTTCAAAGGTCATCTTCTTTGCATTCCCCAATGTTCTATGAGACAAAATATTATCCAAGAAAAGCATCAAGGAGGTCTAGGAGGTCATTTTGGCATAGATAAAACTTTGGAAAAGGTTAGTAGGTTTTACCATTGACCCAAGTTGCAATCAGAAGTGAGAAGGTTTGTAGAACAATATGAAATCTATCAAAGAGAAAAAGGATCATCAAGTAATGCAGGTGTATATAAACCTTTGGTCATACCTCAGAGACCTTGGGAATGTTTGAGTACGGATTTTGTGTTAGGCTTGCCAAGAACTCCAAGGGGATTTGATAGTGTGTATGTGGTGGTAGATAGGTTTAGAAAAATGGAACATTTCATATCTTGCAAGAGCACCAATGATGCCACCTACATTGCAGGACTCTTCTTCAAAGAGATAGTCAGAGTTCATGTTCTTCCAATCAGCATAGTTAGTGACAAAGATGTGAAGTTCATAAGCCACTTTTGGAGGACACTTTAGAGAAATTTGGGCACAAAGTTATCCTTTTCATTTGAATATCATCCTCAATCAGATGGTCAGATAGAGGTATTCAACAAATCATTGGGTAATTTTCTACGATGTCTTACAAAACAACATGGAAAGACTTGGGATTTTGTACTCGGTCAAGCATAATACACATACAATGACTCAGTGAACCAAAGCATAGGTAAAAGTCCCTTTGAGATAGTGTATGGATTTCATCCTAAGCAGCATATTAAAGCTAAGAGATCTCAGTTCTATGGCACCTAAGAGTGAACAAGGTGAGAATTTTACAGAAGGTATCAAAGAAGTGCATGATAAGGTAAGGCACACCTTACAACAAACGTCTGAGTAGTATAAGGTGAATGTTGATAAAACAAGAAGGAATGTGCAATTTAAGGTTGGAGACTTAGTATTAGCATACCTAAGGAAGGAGAGAATTCAAAAAGGGTAGCCTACCAAGCTAATGATGAAGAAGATTGGACCTCTCAAGGTGGTGCACAAATATGGACAAAATGCATATGAAGTTGAAGTCCCTCCCACCTTGGGTATTTCTCCTATCTTTAATGTATGTGATCTCTATCCATACAAGGGGGAATCACAAACAAATTAGTTGGACATGTCATCACAAGTTAATGAATATTGGGTGAGAGATTTTTTGCCATGCCAACCAGTTAAGTTGGAAAGTATCTTGGACACCAAGGTGATAAAGAAGACAAGGAAAGGAGTATACAATCATTATATTTTCAAGTGGGAAGGGTTGCCTAAATTAGATGCTATGTGGATGTCAGAATCAAATATACTTCAACATGGAGTGGAGATTGTAGACCTCTTAACTCGAGGGACTTGAGTTCTTTGTCCTAGGGGAGTATGGTGTAGGGAACCTAACACTCCAAGCATGCAATTTTGTTTTCTTCTAATTTTTTGTGTTGTATTTCATGATGTAATAATCTACCAACCATTTGGGACTTAGTAGAGCCATGGTTGAGTTGTCGAATTTTTTGGTTGTGTCATTTGTGTTCAAGATGCTATCAACCTAGGAAGTTGTAATGATAATATTGATCACATGAGTAGTACTCTAGATCATTGTCATCATGTAATAGGGGTCTCTTGTATTGTGTTTAGGTCTTCTAGGATGCTTTAGGGCCTTCAGGATCCTTGAAATGCACTTGAATGCAAAGTTGCATCTCAAGTGTCAAAAAGATGTAAAAGTTGTTGAGCAACATTTTGCAACATTTTGCAAAAGTTGTATTTTTGGATGTTGGCATTGAAAAGTTGGTTCAACCAACTGAAAAATGGGCATATAATCTAAAAACAACTTCATTGTATGGGTGGAAGAATTTGGAATGCAAGAACAAGTTTTTGAGTTGCAAGAAAATCTTTTTTTTCTTCACTGTTTAACAGTTTTCTTGGTTTTTGTTGCATTGTACGGTCCAGTACGGACTTGTCAGTAGAATTTCATTGCAAGGAATGAGATTTTTTTGAAACATCTTTCCAGCAAGGTAGATTAGTATTTCTAAGTGTGTTTGGTTGCAGAGATCTCATTCATTCTCTGTATCTAGGTGTAAAACCCTTGCAAAGCAGGTTTAAGAGTAAAATGGCTCTAACCTGAGCATCCATTGATGGCACCAATTGAAATCAAATGGAATGCTAGGTTAGGGTCTGTACATATGATTAGAGTAGGTTTTTTTGTTTTGCAGGCCTTTGTGGTGTTTATGCAATGAAGCTCTAGACTCACTGTTAGGAGTTAGTGACTGAGGACAACAAAAGATGTGCAAATTCTGAGCACATGTGGATTGGTGGAAGAGAAATGGAACCATTTTTGGAAATCCCTCTGAGTACCCTTGAAGAATCCATAATTAGATTTGGCAGATGTTTTGACTGGTGAACCTTTTTAAGCACAAATTGGTGAGTCACTAATGTAGGCCTAAACCCTTGAAAATAGGAGAGTTTTGGTTCCCACTTGTGTATGGAAAACCCATATGCAGTTCTTCAGTATTGTATGGAAATCTGCAAAGGGTACTCGAATCTACAATTTCTTTGTGGCCTTGTTTAGGACGATTTCAAACTAAGCCCTGAAAACTGCCAAGGGAGGGCTAATTGTATGAGGCCTATTTGAGCCGGTGGAGACGAAGAGAGGTTAGGAAACCTTGGCGATGGGTTTGAAGGTGTACAAACCCCTAAAAGACTTCAAAGACACTATGTAAATGTATTTTTCCCTCCTAGAACAAGTTGGTGTGTTGTGATCCTCTACAGAGGTTGTGGAGCCTTAGGAGTGGTGTTGGGGATTGAGGTGGAAGCCTCAACAAGAGGTGTTGTTTGTCTAAGATCAGTGGCTATACATTGGAGGCAAGCCAAAGTGGATCATACTTTGGTGGTCTAGATAGAAAAACCCCTACCAAGTGCCTATACCTAGATGTCATGCCTCTTCTCTCATGGCTCCTAGTAATAATTATTCACTATCCCTAAGATTCCACAACCTTATTTTTTGTTGCATGATCCATGTGTATGTCTAACCTATGTTGAACATGTTTCTTCTTTTATCTTGATATTTTAAAACAATAAGATCTCAAGTCTTAGGGGCTTGGTGTTATCTTGTATTTTTAAAGTCTTGGTGAAAGTATTTCTATGTTATCCTATACTTTATCAAGAGTATGAGTGTAATATCATACTCCATTTGAATTGGGGGCTAAATATAGTGTCTTAAATTGTATCCCCTCTATAATTTCACACTCATTTTGGGCTCAATTTGGTGGTTTTCCTCATATCCTTGATTCTTGACTGATTATGCTCAATCCATGGATAATTCTAAAAGAATAACACAATTACATGCTTAATGAACTTGGTATTGGCTTAGAAAGATAGGACTATGGTGCCTTGCACCCTATTCCTCCTAGACTATGGAACCTAGTACCCTATTCTTTCTTGACTATGGTGCCTAACACCCTAGTCTAGCCTTTTTAGGACCAAATTTGAATCTCTAATGATCGATAAAATTTGGAGTGAGAAAGTGCTCCTCGATGTCGAGCTTCTTCAAAGTTTCAGCCTGAAAAGGTGTAAGTTGTGTATAAATACAACACCCTCCCCCTCATTTGAACATCTCTTCACATCAAGAAAAATTCCAATTGAGAACTTTCAATTAGACATCTTCAGGAAAATAAAGGAGAGATTTTAATTAAAAAATTCAAGAATTCATGTTTAGCAATCATGATTAAGTTATGTGTTCCCCCATGAATGAAGGTAGAAATTAACTCCTATCATGAAACATCAAGCTTTGTGAAGTCTTCAAGGCAATAAGTTCATAACAAAGGTATCATTTATCAACTCAAACATTTACTTAAGGCTTTCAACCTATGCCCTAGAAGAGGTAAGCTTTCCCTCACATTCATCATTGTTGTAGTGGAGGTCAATTCCTACCTAGATTATGACTTAGGCAAATTCCTATACAACATAACATTTTCCCTCTTTTCTATGTGTAGACTACAAATTAGATAGCCAAAATTTGCAAGATTGCACAGAGTAGACTGAGACCTACAATTCCAGGTTTTGAATAGGTGAAAACTCATGGACTATATTAGCACATGTATCAAACACTTTTGGTTAAATATTATAGAGATTAATTTACAAAGCACCTTGATTTAAAAGTTGAAGTTTTAGTTGACGAAAGCACCTCCAACACTAGGGCACCTAACACATTGGTTTGACATTATTAGGGTCAAATTTAAATGACAAGTTTCTTTCTGGTACTTTATTTATAGATCTATACTTCTATGCTATTTTTTCTATATGTTTATGTTGAATCTTATCAATTTCCTATCTTTTACATAGATTTTGCATCATTTCTTGTCCTAATTATATCTGATCAATCACAACTCAAAAAGAGAATAATTAGTTACAATGCTCTATCTCCTATAGGATTGCAGTTGAACCTAATTGGTTGTTCCTCAATGAAAAAAAATGGAAATGGTTTCTAGTTTGCATTTATAGGCTACAAAACTCACACTTTCATCATTTAGTACAAAATTCTGTGTTACCATTTTTTGACAAATGAAGAGTATTTCCTCATTTTTTGGTGCTCTTGAAATCAATGGTGATGATGGTTTTACTCAATTACACTCCAACAATAGAGGTATATGTCACATAGTTACTTAGATGCGAAAAGGAACATGCAAGCTAGAAATTTAATATCATGTTTAGATTTAGCTAGAATCATAATACACAATACAACCTTCTATAAGTGAAATCAAATTAACACAAATAGTAATATTTATCATATATAGTGAGAGTGTGTGTAATATACATAAAAACCTTGCATATATATGGGAAAGGGTGATGAGGTGAGAAGGTAGTAAACAACAATTAAATACCCCTCCAAACATGAGGCACTAGTGAGCTCACTTGACAAGTGTCTGAGCAAGTGACAAGTGTGTATACAATATGTGTCCCACAAAGTGAGGACACATATCTCAACCTCATGAGGTGAGATAAAACTCTAATATCCTCTAAGTAGAGACTTAAGAAATATGAATAGGAATCTCTCTAGGTATGCTAGAAGCTAACTAGTTTGATAAACTCACTATTTACACCAACAAAATATTTTTCTTCATTATAATGTTTTTTTGTGAATTGACCCTGAATCATAAAGTTTATCATGACATGTGGGAATTTATTTTGTTTTATTCAATTTTTTGTAGGATTCGTGTTTCTACTAAATTATTTCTTTGGTGGGATTTTCTTGAGTTGACAAGCTTTCCCTAATTTGATTTAAGATAGTTTAATCCAATCTTTCTTCACTCTAGAGCACATTGAGTGTGAATGCTAAATAAGGAAGAGGGAAGAGTATAACTATTTATTGAGATCAAAGGCTTTCTTTCTCCTTTATGGTGTTTTCAAGTTTTATGAGGTTTCTAAATGCAAGAAATACAAACGAATACTTAAATTAAGCTAACCTACTATTTTTATTTTCCTATTTATGTAAATATTATATAATTATTGTTTCACATAAACTTTAAAATCAATGCAAATCTGTATGAATTTTCCTAAGACATAATTTCAATGTTTTTTGTTTCAATTTTATTATATAATTAATCTAATAAAATTAAATACAATTGATTTGAGATAATGCAAAAATAAGAAAATGCAATCTAAGATCTATTATAGTAAAGGAAATTATAAACAAACCATGGAGAAATAGAAAATATAATTCCTCAAAGGAAAGAGATTTTTCTAATTACTAAATATATTATTAATTTTCATTGAAATTAAAAAAACTTAATTAAAGATGTTTGATGCTAGTGTAAACTTGTATCCCTAGGGATCTAAATTTTTTATATGCTTCTCTACAATAGTTGAATCCTTCACTTGTTACTAGGAAATAACAACAATGCTAGAAGAAATTAGGAATTATATCTAAAGAGAGTAGAATCTTGAAAAAATAAAATGCAAAATGCTCAAAAAGCCCTCTAGAAGCATTAGATGCTTAGGGGGTGCAATGAAAAATATTGATCTTCTAGTGGTGGTTCATTGTGTGATTAAGAGATTTTAGGAAAGATGGGAAGAATGCAAGAAGATAAATTAGCCACTTAGATGATAGGGGAGATGGAAGAATCTAAAGTGGACTATAAATATTTTAAAAAAATAGAAGAATCTCTTTAGTATAATGCAATTTAAGGTACACTTGGTCTTGCACAAGCATTAAGATGATAAGGGATATTGCAACAACAAAAATAGAAAAGTTCTATAGGTCATTTTAGAGAATGGGTAACTTTTGTACAAGAGATAAGTTGCAATAGCATACAATATCTCTTTAAACTAAAAAGAGATGAGGTATTTATAGGATGTAATCAACACCAAAGGGAAGACATATTGTGAACTAACAAAAGGATTTATTGATAGATAAAAAAAGAAATTCTAGTAGAGGCTTAAAGAAGTGAATAGGATTCAAGAGGAGAGGATAATTATTTGTGGTTGTAATCATTTAGTTAGTGGTGGAGTTAAATCTCAATAATGCACTAACCTAGATACAAGATGGATAATAATATATTAATTATGCATCCATGAAAGATGTCATGGTTGTCACTTTTGGGGTATGATCCCCAATTTTTCTTATATTGGTTGCCTAAGGATTAGTCACTTATGTGACCCTTCCTCGATTTCCCAAGAAACCCTAAGGCCTCTCAATACACAATTATGCACAAACACTTGGAACCTAGTTTTGGGGATAAAAATAAGGACAATGGAGCTAAATACATTAGGGGACATATCATCAAGCTTGAAACTACTAAGGGAATATTTCATTAGTTTCTTCATGGATCATGATCTAGATCACATAATCATTAAACTACCATGTATTTCCATGCAACTTTGAGTACTTGTAATTTACTAGTCATTCTAATATTTAATGACTATAAATTATAAAAACTAGATAAAATAATTAAATCTATAAATTATAACTTTTATGCACCGTAATTTAAAACTTAATACTTTACATACATAATCAAGTTTTTTTTGTAATCATATAACAATGTAAAGGTTGAACAAAAAATGGTTAGTGTCTCTAAATTTAGCTTAAAGGTCATGCACAGTTAGGCTACCTTAGTGTGTCTCCTACAGAAAAAGGTTCTTGGCAAGGATGCTGACACTGAAGGAAATTACAAGAAAAAATTTAAGTTCCTTACTAAAGATTGGAGCAATGTGCTCAAGTAGTTTGTTTTGGCTAGTTCTTGTTTTGGCTTTTTATTATCCTCTACTAAATCTAAGACTTAATATCGTTTTATATCTACTGCTAAGACTTTTAAAATGTTTTGTTACTTTAATGTATGGTATTGTTAGTTTGTTGTTAGAGTGTTGTTACTATTAATGCTACTAGGTTGGCATTGAACACTCCAATGAGAAATTGTAGGTGATTGAAGGTATTGTAATTGATGACAACCTTGCAATCCTATGGTATCGACAGACTCTACACTGGCAGATAGTTTACCGGCAATGACAAAGATGATTACCGACACCCCAGCCGACAGGATTTTGTTTATTGCATATTGTATTTATTTGTAATATATTTTTGTAAGCTAACAAGGTGTATTGCAATAAGAATCATATATAAGTATGAGATCTTGTAGATCATTTACAGATGCGGATATGGGAAGATTATTGCTGAAGTAACATGTGAATATTAAGGCAGATTTTGGAGTAAGGTTTATGGTTATTGTATGAGCTTAAACCAATACTGAACCTGGCATTGCAGATGTTGAACTAAAGCATTATATTATATTGGATTTGCATAATCCATTTTGTAAGTCAGTGAGACTTCCTTTTGTAATTAAGCAGTGATCTTTAGGTAGTTGGCCTTCCTGCATGTGCAGGCCCCTATTGTAAGTAATATCCATTCATTGGCCAGTGAGTGAATATTGTGGGTCACAAATCCCATCGAGGTTTTTCATACACCGAGTTTCCTCGTTAAAAATCTTGTGTTATGGTGTGCTTTCTATGTTGTGTTTATTGTTCATATTTACTGCATTAATTCTTGTTTACCGGTACACTATTTTGGAATGTAATTTGTTTAATAAGATCATAAAATCTGTTAACCGACAAGATACTGATTCACCCCCCCCCTCTCAGTATCTTTGGGAATCCTAACAATTGGTATCAGAGCCAGATCCTATTTTTTCAAAAGCCTAACAACTTGAGGGAGATTCTGACACTAGTACAGATGGATAACTTGAGAAAGCAATTGGAAACAGCTCTTGCAGATTATGATGCAGAAAAGTTGAAGAATATCAAACTTGAAGATGATATAAAGGTTGAACATGAAATCATTCAAGGACTTCAAGAGAATCTTACTATTTCTAGAAACAAAAGAAGAGAACTTCATGAGAAGATACAAAGTGATGATGATGAAAAGGAAACTCTTAATGATCTTGTAAGAAAGATGAAGCAAGAAAGCATGACCTTGAGGAATGAGATGCAAGATATGACTATGAGATTTTGTAAAGACATTGAAGATAGAAAGAAGAATATAGATGACTTGGCTAGGAGAATCAATGATGCTGGAACTGAAAATCTAAGACTCAGTCATGAAAATGATATGTTAAAGACAGATCCGATTCACTTGGAGCATGATAAAACTGAACTCATGAGGCAGAAGGATTTCTTGGAAAATGAGTTGGCTACTGCAAATCAACCTAAAGAGAAATTCAAGAAAATTTCAAAAGAACTTGATGACATGCTGAAAAATTAGAAACCTAATGGAGATACTAATGGACTTGGCTTTGAAGTTGGTGAAAGCTCCGGTAGTGCAAACAATCATGATCACAGTAAACCGGTAAGACAACCTAATGCCTAAAAATTTAATGGGAACTATTTTAACTATAACAAGTATGGTCATAGAGAAAATTAGTGTAGATCTAGAAACTATCAGAACACTAATGCCCCCACTGATCAATGTTCTAAATGCAACAAAATTGGTCATAATTCAGAAAATTACAGAATGAATGTAAGATGTTATGTTTGTGGAAGATTTGGACACTTATCTAATCAATGCAGAACACATACCGGCATAGGATATGGGAAAACTATTCAGAAAAACAAAGTGACTTGTTATGCTTGTAACAAGATTGGACATATTCCAAAAAACTGTAGAAGTAAGGCATCACCGGCAAATAACAAAGGACCCAGTTTGAAAGGTAAAGAGAAGGTTGATGAGGTAAAGCAAGAATTTTCAAAATAATGGATTAGAAAGAGAGATCAGAATGTTGATGAGGCTATTCCTTCACCGGTAGAACAAAGTATCACTCCACCGACAGGAGATTTTTCATCTAACTGAAATAAATCTTTTGGGGGTATGACAACTAATTGGAAATCATGCTAGTTTACCCTCGGTTGATGGTAAGAATATGGATTGCTTCTTTACCGGTAGATGAGTTAAGTTTTTACTTAACCGACAGACATTTATTATGGTAGTTGAAGGAAATAACATTATAAAGCAAGTGTTTTTCACTCTTTTTCACTCATTGAGCATTCAAATTTCCTAAGAGCATGAAAAACCCAAGCGAAGGCATCCACAACAAGAAGTGAAGAAAAATCTTTCAAGAATTCAAACCTAAAGCCAGATTAGGGTATTTATCAAATGGCTTCCTCCTCTACACCTGAATTCATTGCAAACCCTACTATTGTTGAAGTGGTTAAACTCCCTAGGCCCATATTTAAGATCATACCCAAAATAGCGAAGCAGGATGATACCCTAGGTGCATTCTCTAAAATATCCAAAGGAGTTGCATATGCAGAAGACCCTAGGATATACATACATTGTCATATTAAGGAACTTGGTGTTGATGAAATCATGAACATGTATAGGACTGTAATTTGTGATGAGAATGGTATTGTGAAACTGGAACATAAGATCATAGAAACCCTAGGTTTTGTGGAAATACTTAGTATTCCTAATTTTCCTAAGGAAGTTGTGAGAATTGTGCTTAGCAAAGTTCATGGGGAAATATTTTGGCTTGAATCCATCCACAAGATCATAAAAGAAGCAGTTAGGGCAGTGACTGGCTTACCTTCCATCAGTGGTAGGCATGACAAAACTAAGAAAGTTCCAAACAACACCGTGATGACCCTAACCGGTGCAACCCATGACAACAGATCCTTGAGAGTCAATGATGTAAAAGATATAAATGTCAGATTCATTAGCATGATACTAGGATATAAAACTACACATGCTAACAGACTAAACTCTATTTCTAGTTTATGTATCAATAGTGCTTATGACATGGTGAACAATAACACTAAGATTGACATATGTGAATGGCTAAAGGATGAATTGATTGATAATCTGAAGAAAATTAAAGGTGATAAGAAAGGTACTTTCAGATTTGGTAATCGACTTGTGTGCCTAATGCTATACATTACTAAGGAAGTTCCCGGTATAGGTAGGAAAGAATTTGGTTTTGACATATCGGTAGGAAAACAACTTTTGGATATCTTTACCAACATGGGAGATGACAAGGAAAACAACATAATTGAACACTTCCAAGTATTTAAGGCTAGAATGAAAACAAGGGAAATATTATCTTAGAGCATAGTTGACAAATATCAGATGGAAATATGTTTTGTTATAAAGAAAGATGAAATCTAGATGGAAGTAGTGGTTCCTAGAATTGTTTGGGTGACAAAAATGGGTTATGAGGCAGATGAAAACATAATTGAGACATATGCTAAAGCCCTACTTGAAGCTCCTAGAGAACTTGAAGAGGAAATATTTGGAAATGCTAAAACCATTGAGAAAAAGGTACAGACCCTTAAACGAAGGAAGAAAAGAGAACAATCTATCAGAAAAGCAACAAAACAGGCCAAAGAGATCAAGGAAAATATATTGAATATCACTGGTATTAAGGAAAGTGATCTGGAAGGGTTACAACCAGAAGCTCATCTTTCACCGGTTGGAACTTCATTTGACAGTGAAATCCCAACTGAGTTTAAGAGAGTAGAAAGGAAAATAAAACCTTCACCGACACCCTCTCCTACACTAAAGAGAACAAGAAGAAAACAACAGGCAGTGAGACCCCTAGCAAAGAAAATAACACCAAGGAAGAAGAAAGAAAAATAGGTTATTCCTCCTTTAGACAATCTTTTGAATGAAATAATAGATGATGGAAACTTGTCTAATGTCAGTAAAATGTATGATAACTTTTACTAATGAAGAAAAGGAAAGTATAGAAAACAATATCATTCTACACTTAGACATTTACAAGAAAGTTTTGATAGAAGTTGTACATGATTTACCAAGTGACTTGTATAGAAGACTTGATGCAAAGAGAATAGCTATTATGGAATTGGATAAGAAGATAAAGATAGAAAAATTACTTGTAGTTCATCCAGTTAAATCAGCAGAAGAAATTGATGAGTTAATAAGTGAGGCAAACCAGACAGTATTCTCTAGTGGTCACCGACATGTAGGTTTAATGGCTGGAAGAGTGAATGAAATCTCTGAAGAGACAGCTGATAAATGGGATATCTTCTTTGTGGAAAAAGAAAAACAAGAAGAGCTCAAAGAACCCAAAAATTTCTGAGTTTACCAAAAGGAAAAGGACAAAGGTAAAGGCAAGGTAGGTGGACCTCCAAGCATAAGAGTGACAGACAACTTGCCCCCACCTTCTTCTAATACTCTATCAGTTGAGCCTGTTGATACACCACCGACTACTGATAATGTTGAGTTAGAATCAACACATGAGGACACCAATCCTAATTCAAAAATTTTATATACTATGAGTAATGATACACAAGAGGTAAATATTGTGGTTGATAAGGAAACCACTGGTGAAAAGAAAGATGTGGCAACTGAGCCACCGACTAAGAATATTGCAGTGGAAACACAAGTAGAGAAAATAGTTGGAAATATTGAAATTGGGGTTGAGACACAAACTAAACAATCAATTGATCCCTTGGCTTCTAGAATGGTGATTGATACTGGTGCACACATTGAAAAACCCACAGAGTTAGAGATATCGACAGTGGACAGTTCAGAGGTGCATACTGAGAAACCGACAGTAAAAAATAGAGAAACAAACTAAGGTACACACTGAGAAATAGGAAGAGAAAAAGGTTCATACCGAGACAGTGCCACCGACAACTGTTGAGAAACCTAAGCCTTTGCTAGTTGAGATGCAGACACAAACTGACCTATTAGAGGTCAACACAAGCAAAGAGGTTACTCACACCAGTGGAATGCAGATTGTTAAGGTAGTTGGACAAACATCCGGTCCTTCCATGACAGAATTCAGACCAACTAATGTGACAAAGGTGTTATTGGATTCATTCAGACCAACTAATGTGACAAAGTTATTATTGGATTCCATCAAGAAAATCACAGATTGTAATGCACTTGCATACAAAGCTATTGATGATACAATTAATTTATTAAAATTGATTGCACCCAAGTGCAATGTGGACAACAAAGATTCTTTGAGCAAATTAGACACATTGTCTAAGTATATCAAACCTATTAACAGTTGATCAGATTAATGAGGAGACATTTAGTGAGAAAATGAATAAAGAAAAAGAAAAATTCTTTGATGAGACAATAAAGAAGTGCATGGGACACATTGATACTCTTTTACCGACACTTAGCAAAACAATAATGGAATTTAAAGAGTTGTGCAGGGACACATGTAAGACTGATACTTTGACAGTGGATATAGACAAGAAATCAGTAAAGAACATAAAGAAATAAATGATATTGTTGATAATCTCATCGGTTCATCAGAACCCATATCGGTTATAGAGTAGGAAATAGCAGGCTTTGAGGAGAAAATTGAAAATTTTGAAAAAGAGAAGGAAAAAATATAGTTCAAGGCAAAAGAGCTTAAATGTAGACTTGGTCTGAAACTTGACAACCTCCTCTCTTTGAGGAAATAGATCTCAGAGGCACTTGTTCTAGGACTGAAGACACCAAAAGAGAAAATGCACATCCTCACCGGTAAAATTCAAAGGACTGAAGCAGTATTGAAGGATAGTGAAAGGTTCACTAAGAGCCTGAATTTTGTACTAGCAAAACTTTTTCAGATTGTAACCAACCGGTTACAGGGTTCTAGCTGAGAACTACACTCAGTTGACATTTTTGGCAGCCTTTTTCATTGATGCCAAAGGGGAAGTAGTGGAGATGAGAAAAATGATGGACAAATGATGGACATAAGAGATCATTTGCTTAGGGGAGCACACATTTTGGTAAGATTTTTGGACTTCAAACTTTGGATACATTTTTGGACTTTTCTCATGGGTGTTGCCATCAATGCCAAAGGGGGATATTGTTGTCATTGCACACTCCAATGAGAAATTGTAGGTGATTGAAGGTATTGTCATTGATGGCAACCTTGTAATCCTATGGCACTGGTAGATAGTTTACCGACAATGACAAAGATGATTACTAGCACCCCAGTCGACAAAATTTTGTTTATTGCATATTGTACTTATTTGTAATTTTTTTTTGTAAGTCGACAAGGCATATTGTAATAAGACTCATATATAAGTATGAGATCTTGTAGATCATTTATAGATGTGGATATGGGAAGATTATTGCTGAAGTAACATGTGAATATTAAGGCAGATTTTGGAGTAAGTTTTATGGTTATTATATGAGCTTAAACCGGTACTGAACCTGGCATAGTAGATGCTAAACTAAAGTACATTATATTGGATTTGCATAATCCATTTTGTAAGTCATTGAGACTTCCTTTTGTAATTAAGCAGTGAGCTTTAGGCAGATGGCCTTCCTGCATGTGCAGACCCCTATTGTAAGTAATATCCATTCATTGGCCAGTGTGAATATTGTGGGTCATAAATCCCACCGAGGTTTTTCCCACACCGAGTTTCCTCGTTAAAAATCTTGTGTTATGGTGTGCTTTCTATGTTGTGTTTATTGTTCATATTTACTGCATTAATTCTTGTTTACCGGTACACTGTTTTGGGATGTAATTTGTTTAATAAGATCAGAAAAATTGTTAACTGGCAAGATACTGATTCACCTCCCCCCCCCACCACCCCCCTCTCAGTATCTTTGGGAATCCTAACATACTAGTGGGTTGTTTGTGTAAAGGGCCAACACCCTAGTTTTGTTGTTTTTTAATAGAAAAAACAATTTAATTATATAAAATAACTAAACCACTAAGTAAGAAACTTTGAGATGTGTCTTGTTTTATATTGTAATATTTTTCACTTCTTTGTTTATTTATTTCAAATTTTTTTCCTATATGATTGTTGAGTTATATTTTAGCTATTCCTTTTGTTTCCCATCTCTTGCTCTAAGGTGCAATTATTGTTTTCTTTAAAGTGTAAATTATGTATCAAATGCAATTTAATAAAAAATCACTAAGGCTTTGATCAAAGTGAGTTTCATTATATCCCTCTCAAGTTGAATATGGTATTTCTATGGTAGCCTCTTCCCTAATATCCACATGTTATAATTTTAGACAAAACATAATGATTGACATATCATTTTTGTAGCTAAACAAAATCTTAGAGATGTAAACTGTTACAAATACACAAATTCTATTATTAATTTTTAAAAAAAATATAATATGTATTAATTTTTATCTAAAGGTCACATATTTAATTTTGTAATTAACATATTTACATTAAAAAATATTGACCCTTATTGAAGTCATTAAAAAAAATAACAAATTATTTTAGAAAATATTGAAAAAAATTATATTTTATATATGTGTTTGTTTCTATATGAAAATGAATTTAAAATAACCTTAATTTTTGTATTATCAATTACAGAATTAATAAAAAAATATTTATACACCAAATATTGGAGTCAATGATCTATGTCAAAAAAATAATGAAAAAAAAATTGTAATTCATGTCATGCATAAAGAAAAATGATAATAAAAATAATCCAAATATAACTAAAATGTATCGTTATAAAAATCAATGTAAAAAATGTTGAGAGATATTGAAGTGTGGAATCTAAGTCTTTTTTTAACTAGATCAATAATATAAGTGTAATAGATTTCTCAAGTATGATATATCTTGATATCTTTTAAATAGAATCTTTTTAAAGATGGACATACTAATTTTATTTACTAAAGACTTATTTTATTTTATTAACTTAAAACTATTTAAGAATTATATTATATTATTTTATTTTTTCTATGAAAAATTAATTTTGTTTACTTTAAAATGATTTAAAATTTATTTTACTTTTATATACTTAAAGACTATTTTATTTTACCTTTGAACTATTTTATTTTTCACTTAAAATTATTTAAGATTTGTTTATTTTTTAATATTGTTTACTTGATTTTTGTTTTTGTTTTTTTGTTTTTTTTTATAAAAGTGGATGAGACCACTAAAAGTATATTGATTATATATATATTTTACATGTGTCTAGTTCAAAGAGCACTGAAGGGAAAGAACCAGTAAGAAAACCCTTCAGTATTGCTCAAAAGAACATAAGCCTATCTACCCATTACAAAAAGCCCATAGGCATACCCAAACCCCCCAGATACATTGCAATACATTGTCATCCGTAGTAGATATAAAGGAAGCTGTAAGAATCAGTCTAGAAGACAACATCTGAAGATGGAGCCAAGAATGTCCAACAAAATTCAGTGCCATCATCCCAAAATCCAACCTGTCTAAACACCACAAGAGTCCAAAGCTCTAAAGAAAACAAAACTCAGAGCCATGAGAGAACCAAGAATAAGAGATCCTGCCATCACAAATATGGTGAGCAAACATAAACTGATCCAAATAAGAAGCAGAGAAGGATATTGAAGACCCTCAGGAAGAAGGATGAGACCGATCCAAAGAATAATCCAAAGCAATAACCAAAGGAGTAATAACAGAATAAGAAACCCTCTGCAATACCACATTAACTACTCTTTCCAATTCCTCAGGAAAAGCCACCATCCACCAAATTTGGTAAGGATTCTCCATAGAAAATAGAACATGATGTTAGAGTGAAAAGCAAGATAAAGATTGAATGAAAGCCATAATTTCCCACCAACAACAATATAACAGAGAACAAGATCATCATATCATAATTATCCCATCATAAGAGAAAGCTGCTAACATGAAGTTGATCACGCAATGATAGAACCAACTGTTACCATAATAACCCCAAACATTAAAACAACTCCCTGAATCACAGATCAACCATGATGTCATATGAAACGAAGAGAGAATCAAATGCTTAAGGTACAAAAACCTCATGGAAAGGCATCAAACAACCAGTCGTAACAAAAAATGATTACCAAAAATAGAGGATCAAATAGATACAATTCAAGTACCCCTGTCGTATAGATACTGACTAATATGTAATTGTATACTAGAAAATGTGGTATCAACTTGCAATAGGAGGAAACATCTCAAACACACACATGAAACATTGCATTAGAGGTTAGAAATCAATCAAAATAAGTTAATGAATCTAAACTCTTAAAATCATTCCATGTTCCTCTATCTCCAAGGATCTTCAAGATTCAAGGTGGCTCTCATCTTGGAAGAGCACTTGATTCTTTAAGATGACAACCTAAAGAACGGGATTTAAATAATTCTAAGATCTAAATGGAATGCAACCAAGATCCTAGTGATGATTTAGATATGAAACTAGATGATGATATGATGCAAGATATTGATATGAAGCTTAAACTAGTATGAAAATGATACTAAGATGAAGCTAACATGATATGAGATTAACATGATATATCTAAGATTATAATGCTATCAAAATGATCTAACATGCTATTCTATCAAAGAGAGATAATATGCTTAATTTATGAGACTATAAGTTTGATGCACAAAGACTTCCTTCTTTTGAAGAAGGAATGGACTCTATTTATGGGGAAAATAGGGCAATGGATGGTCAAGATTGGATAATCTTAACAAGGGCCAGGATTGAAAGTTAATCAATCCATGTTCACAATTCTCACCAATGAAATGGTGACAATTGTCAACAAGAGACTGCTTGAGAGGAGATGTATGAAGCATTAAATGCTTGAGAAGACCTCATGGTTACCTTAGAAGGTAAGGGTTAAGGTTAGGTTATGGTTATCCATTGGATAAAAATTTTACCCAAAGGATAAACTCTTGTGCAAGGGTTAAAGGAATAACCATGGTCAAAGCAATGAATGCTTGATGAGACCCTTGGGTTACAAGAGAGTTGAGTTAGTCAAAAAGTCTCTAACCATGCCACTAAGGGTTAGGTAACCATTAATGGTTTGAAGACTTTGGGGACAAATTTGTAAGATTCCTTCCAAATTTGGGGGTATTCAACAGGTTAGCTTGTTGAATGGATAAAGGCTTTAAGGCTTTTTGAAGACTTTACTCCAAATTTGAGAAGTGACCTCCTCAAATTTAGGGAAAAGGGATAATGGATGGGTTTGGGCTAATTGATTAGGATTAGATGGATTCTAGAAGAGATTAGGAATAGGGTTTAGGATACAAGTGGGAGATGTAGGAAAATGCAAGTGGGTGAGGGAAAATAGAATTAATTAAAATAAATTGCTTTATTTCATTTTGGTTGCAACTTGCATTTGTAGGATTTTGCAAGTGGGGGGATTTTTAAATAAATTTAGATTTATTTAAATGCAAATGAGATTTTAATTAAATGTAGATTTAATTAAAATGGGAAAGGGGATAAATTGATATTTTTAATTAAATGTAAATTTAATTAAAATGGATAGAGGGGGGGGTATTTAATTAAATGGCTTAGATAGAAGAAGGGTATATTAATTAAATCTTAATTTAATTAATAGGAAGAATTAAGAATAATTAAATGAATAAATTTCACTTAATTGATTGTGCAACTTTTAGGTGTCTACAATAATGATTGTCGAAATCCAAAGAGATTCCAAACTTACGAAAGAAGTTCAATATGTCGGCCAACCAAGATAACCAAAAGCCGACCATGCAACCGCGAAAAAATAACTTCACCATCCAATCCAAAAGATACCCCTCCTACCCCCAAACTTTGTGCGGAGGTACTACCAAATATGACTACAACAGAAATGATGCCATAAGGCAAGACAACATCCCCCGTATAGCCATATAGGGAAGTAACAACCACGTAAAGCAAGGAGACATGAGAAGGAACTAAGACAATAGGCATCTCAATCCAATAGAAGAAACCCCAACAATCTTCCTACTTCATGAGGAAAATCTAACATGAGATATCAATACCACAGATATTGTCATGAAGACCAACACCTTTACTACAGATACTAATGAAGCATAGATAGTGAAGTAGGTTTCCAAGAAGGAGGGCCACCTACTAAAAAAGCGTCTTCATGCAAGATATGAGAATGTCCGAGGGAGAAACCTCTAGGAAATCAACACCCTCAACAACAACCTTATTTGCTAAAAAATCCACAATGACATTGATCTTCCTAAAACAATGTGAGATAGAGAAAGTGGAAAAGCATTTTAACTATTGAAGAATGTGATCTAAGAAATATTGTAGATGCCAAGATAGACATTTCTTAGCTATAACCACTTGAAATGCCACCATGGAATCGCCTTCAATAACAATGTCTTTAATGTTTAATGAAAGAGAGAGATCAAGCCCAAAAGATAAAGCTTGAAACTCAGCCACATTATTGATACCATGCCCAATTTGTTTACCCGCAACTTTGATGATCTTCGAAGAATGATCAAAAATAACTACTCCAACACCAAACCTTCCGGGATTCCCCTTGGAAGCCCCATCAAACCGAAGTTTGAATTAAGGGAATGGAGGAGGAATCCATCTAGCCAATTTTTGTTTAACCAAAGAAGATAGGCCACCTGATACAGCCCCATGGGAAGGCATCAGACGAAGTGTAGACCATTTCCAAGTGACCCAATTATCCCAATGAGAGAAAGAACTGAGGTGATCTAAATTTTTATGGATGAAAGAAAGTACCACCTCACTGATGGAGGTTTGAATTGTACTAATTACTTTAGTCAAAGTGACATATTTATGATTGAAAATTCTAGAATTTCTTTCCAGCCAAAGATTCCAAATCACCAGTGATGGGGCCACAACCCAAAGGGATGAATAAAATGAAGAGGAAAACAACAAGGGCCAGGCCATGAAATGCGAAAGTAGATTGGGACCTATCATAGAAGACCAACCAAGCATGCCAAACAACCAATACCAGCACTCAGAAGCAAATGGACAAAATAGGAAAAGATGGTCTATGGATGCCATACAATAACCACAAAAAACACAAGGGAATACAACTGTAATCCCAAGTCTATCCAAACGCATCCTAGTGAGAACTTTATCTTGGACTGCCAGCCAAGAAAACGACCCTGCTTTAGGAAGACAAGCCGGATGCCAAAAAAGCTTAGTAGGCTAGCAAGGGGTTGATGAAGTCTGAACTAAAGAATTATAACCATCTTTAACTGAATATGAACTAGTGAAACTCTTAATCCAAACCAAGGAATCCTCTTTATTTTGGAAAACAAGGGGTCTTTTGTGAAGTTCTTCCACAAAAGCAAGTATAAGATTGTTATCAACAGACAAGGGAGGGATAATCTTCCATTTTGCAATCACACAAGGACTAATGGAAACAATGTCAAAATAATCTGCAACAAAAGGCCCCCAAAGCTCTGATAGAATACCGGATAAAGGGGACCAGTCTCAGATAGCTAAAAGGGCAGAGTGTCCATTCCAGACTTCATCCCAAAACCAGATTTTCTTCCCATTATGGACAACCCGGGATAGATGTGGTAAAATAACCATCCTACAAGATACCAAAAAATTCCAGAATGCCGAACCTTTTGGAAGAGATGAAGCAGTAAAAATCCTTTCTCTGGAAGCACCCCTTAAATACTTAGCAAACATGATGGTAGCCCATTTACTATGAGGGTCAACATATAATTTCCATACCAATTTTGCCCCCAATGCCTTATTCTGAGCAGCTAAATTATGAATACCCGCACCCCCTAGCTCTTTGGGACGACAAATATTGTCCCAAGCCAAGAGAGGGATCCTCGGCCTACCACCCAAGTTATCATTCCAAACAAAGGTCCTAAGGGAAACCTTAACGCTCTTAATAACTTGGGGGGGGGGCTGCAAAACAGACATCAAATATGTGGGGATGGCATTCAAGTCTGACTTAATTAAAAGGATTTTACCAGCCATCGTAAGCCACTTGTGATTCCAGGAAGAAATTCGGGAGGATATTGTATGAACAATTTTGTTCCAAAAGGAAGCCTTTTCCAACCCTAGAAAAAAAGGAATGCCCAAGTATACACACGGGAGGGTCCCTACTTGGAAATTCCAAAAGCAGACGAGTCTATCTCTAACTAGAGGGGAGACATTCACAAAAAGACTTTGGACTTATGATTATTAACACTTTGTCCAGAAAAAGCTGCATAATCATAGATAATTTTCTTAATAACTCGAGCCTCCCTTAGAGAGACTACCCCAAACAGAAGTGTATCATCCACAAACAAGCAATGGGATTGCGGAGAAAGGAGGCCAATCTATTCTAATACCTGACCATAAACCAGATGATGTAGCATTAGATAGCATTAGATATGGCCCTACTTAACGCTTCTGCCAAAATAATAAATAGAAAAGGAGACAAAGGATCCCCTTGCCTAAGTCCCCAAGAGGAAGCAAAAAACCCTAAAGGGGAACCATTAACCAAAACTGAAGAGTGAGCAGAGGATATACAAGAAAACACCCACTTAACCCAACAACGTGAAAAGCCTAATCGATGCAAAACAACCCTAAGAGCCTGCCAATTTTAACCTGATCATAAGCCTTAAGCATGTCTAGCTTAAGTATCATAGCCAGAACCTTTTGTTGAGATATGGAGTGTAAAATTTCATGAGCTACAATCGCACCTTCAGATGTTTCCCGACCAGGTACAAATCATCCCTGTTCCAGGGAAACAATTCGAGGAAGGAGCTTAGAGAGCCTAACCAAAATTGCCTTAGTAAAGATTTTATATAAAGTAGTACACAAGGCAATCGGACGAAAATCAGAGAACGAAGTAGGATTATCCACCTTCGGAATGATAGCAATAAGAGTAGTAATATTTTTTGTTCAAACATTCATGTCATTACATTCCACTTCTTAATATTACTTGATTAGACCTCTCAACATGATATATATATATAGTAGTGAGGATGAAGAGTTGAATACTCACTTAGCTATTCGAAGGGAACTTATTCTTTAAAGTGATCTTTTTAATTCAACATGTGAAAATATTTATTTAATGAATGTTTATGGGCAAGTGCAAGGTAATGAGTCACAAATTCGAGGAAGTCCACACGTTGGAAAATGCGCCCTTATAAACGGGGGCCTGTTTATGCTTTGGGCTCCCGAGCCGAAAGGTAACGGGGGCCCGAAGCAAAAATAAACGGGCCCCCGTTTTGTTATAAAATGGGGGGCCACTTTTAAACAAAAAGGGGGCCCCTTTTTTAAGAACGGGGGCCCGTTTTTAAAAAATGAGCCCTCATTTCTAAATTGTATTTTTCTTTTTTTTTTCCACAAGCCACCCTTGTTTGAAAACAAGGGCCCATTCTGTGGAAGTTGATTCCACAACCCGCCACTTGGCTCGAGATTAGACCTGGGATAGGCCTGGGATGGCCACACCTGAGACATGGACCTACCAATTTAAATCTCCATGAATGTAAGCACATATATGATCTTCTGAAATAATTTACGTGCCTGTAATTAGATATTTTTTTATATGAAATTAAAACCCATTTCAAATTATACTGTCTAGATTCTAAATATGTAAATTTATTTAAAAATTGATTATTTTAACTTTTTTTAATTTAATTTATACTAAATCGGGTCCATAAACTTGAAATATTAACTAATTTTGTTAATTTAATAACTTTTTTTATTTTAATGAATTTTGAAAAAAACATTATATGTCATCAATCTACACAAAATTATTTTCTATTTAAAAAAAATAAAATTAAAATGTTAAGTTTACATCAAATTATGTGGGCAGTACACGTTAAATTTTTAAAAACATAATTACGATCATTAAAAACTTAATTAAAAATAAAATATTAAAAAAAAAATAAAGAAAAATATGCTCATCAATCTTCAGTGAGGTACAAACCATTTCCCAAAATGGTTTGAGAAAATAATTTTAATTGTGTCAAAAAGTGTGGGTCATACACATGCATGGTATGGTCCTGAAACAGGCATTTTTAAAACATTGTTTTTAGAACTAAATTCCAAAAGTTATTTTTTATTATGTGGGTATTAAAATAAATTACATATTTGGAAAGTACACTCAGAGGGATATCTTTTATATTACTGACTTTTTCCAAGATCCAATCTCCAAGTGTTTCAAAATTTAAGCTCAAATAAGACAAAATCTGAAAATCAGGGAAAACACTTCCACTTTTTGGCCAAAAAGTGGACTCAATTTCTTGTACTGACCCTTATGTATTATTATTTATTATTTTGAATTTTTTTAAATATTATTTTAAAATATTTAAGTAAATATAAGATATTCAAATTTCTATTGAGTCATTATGATCACAAGTTTGTGGGATCAAGTTTGAACCTCGTGGCATTCATTCCAGGTGACTTAACAAGTGTTTATGCTTGTGTTGGTACTCCAATCTTCCTTGGGTTGGTGTGCTTATGGGATTTTATGCCCCTTCCATTGAGGATGAGATCCCTATTTATGGCCTCATTACTAGTCTAAGCTAGACAAAAAATTCCAATTCATAGATCAAAAAATAAAATTCATTTCAAGTTTCAAAATTTCTTGTATAATTGATCAAAAGATAGAGTTGTAGATGGATTCATAATCAAATAATTTTAAACAATATATTTGAAATACATCAAAATATATCCTTCTTGAGTTGTTTATTTCATTTGTACATGGCAAATTTATTAAAAAATAGGTGCCTCAAAAATAATATCTTTTTGCATATTTTAAATAGATTTTTAAAAGATAAATATAGTAATTTTAAATTTTATTTTATTTTATTTACTTGAATAAAATATATTTTATAATAATCTTGTTTTAGAAACCAAGAACCACACAAAAAGAGGGGACATTCCTTGGAAGCTACATGCATATACTCCTAGGATTGAAATGCAATTTTTTTTTAAAAATATATCAAATGTACACACCCATTTAGAAAAAGCCATATCTATTAGTTGAGATAGTAGCACAAAAGTCTAACCAGAAAATAAAACTAAGGTTAGAAAATAACTTTGAAAATGCAAAATTTTTAAGAGATGTCAAATGTACACACCCATATAGAAAAAGCCATATCTATTGGTTGAGATAGTAGTACAAAAGTCTTAACTAGAAAATAAAATCAAGGTTAGAAAGCAACTTTGCAAATTTTTTAAGAGATATGAAATGTACACACCCATATAGAAAAAATCATATCTGTTAGTTGGGATAGTAGCACAAAAATCTTACCTAGAAAATAAAACCAAGGTTAGAAAACAACTTGTTCCACCAAAATGAGTCCAAAACTTACAACATAGATAATACATAGAAATTTAAATAATAGTAGCATAGTTTGAAAAGGGTCCAAGAATTTTTTGTAGGTCTTAACCCACAGTAAGAAACAACCTTACACTTGCAATCATCATTTACCTAATAGAGACACCACTACAATGCCTTTTGACTTGTCAAGCTCACAGTAGGCAAAAAAAGATGGAATAACATCCTCAAGAAGTGCCACCTTCAGTCCTTTCACAAATTCATTCATTCCTCACAACAAGAATTGTTTCCTCATCATGGAAGAATGCAAATTCTCAAGAATGTAATAAATAATCTCTACATAGTGAGTAATATTCATATTATCATCATGTAGTAGATGGGAGCAAGCCACATTTGGTAGAAGAGTAGTAAAAGAAAAAGATTGAGCAACATCAAAGACACTCCACCCTCATCTCTTATAACCTAGGTTGAGTAGCAAATTCACCATGGTGTAGAGAATTCTCACACTTGGAGGCCATCATAGCCTTTTTCAATTCCCAAATATGAATAACCTAGTAGCGGAGATTTGTGTCCTTGATTTCTTTGTAATGAATGCCAAAAATTTCATAACCATTTCTTCACCAAACACTTATTCCAAAGTTCTATTAAACAATAATCTAGGGCTTTGACCAAAGGAAAAAATATTTATCCAAGGGTTTGAGGTTAAGTGGTTGAATTGTTGAGTTATCATTTTGGAGACCCTAGTTTAAATCCTAAAGAGACATATAATATGGAATTCTAATCTGTAACTTTAGACTTTTATAGTTGGTCTTGTTGGTTATTCAAAGTTTAAAATTTTTATAGGTAACAGGTCTGTGTGTGGAGGTGGTATCTAAATAAGTGGATGTTAAGTTGTGACTCTTAGTCATCTATTGAAGATTTCTAGCTCGAGACCACTAAAATGGAGTTTCTATTAGTCTCATTTTTATACTTACAAAGAGCTTGTATTTGTCACATATTGATGTTTGTATGAGAAGAAGATTTGATAAAAGATTAACAATACCGAGAGAGAGATCCCTACCTAGTAACAAAGGTGTTTGTTGTTTGTCAACACTTCTTTGCCTAGTATTGAATATAAAATTAGGTAAGACTTGAACCAGACAACATACCTCTTAACATTAAGGCCTGAAGTGAAACAGGTTCAAGTACACTACAACTCATGACCATATATTTTAAGAGATAAAATAGGTATATATGACCATATATTTTAAGAGATAAAATAGGTATATATTTCAAGCATGGTATGATAAAATTGGTCATTTCTGTGAGTAAACTAACAATAGTTTAATGTTTTTCCTTGACTGAAAAGTCCAGAGAGATCATATGCGAAGCAAACACTTCTTCTTTACTGTGAGATAAAAATTTGCCGTCAATGGCGGAATTTCTAGCAGAACAAATTATCTCAACTGTAACGTTTGACCATCACTAGAAAATGCGTGGATTTTATAATCTCGAGGCAAATTTGCGCTGTGGGGTCACCGTCTCCACACGGCGCCCGCTCTGACGTATATACACATACTTTTCAATGGTATATACAATGTATATACGCAGACGGCTCAATGGAACAATACTCTAACCAATCCGCTCGGAAACAATAATCCCAAATCGCACGCCATGGAAGCAAAGCTTAAAATATACAACCACGAGACAATTGCAGAGAATCCATTTTCCTTGCGCCATTATTATAATCACTGATATAATTGTTTTCTGTAACTACTGACATTCAACACGCGGAAAACCAGTGAGTCTGATAAACATCGGGTTGTTCAACAAAGATGGCATCTTTGGTACAAACTGGTAGACTAGCCGCGTGCTTTAATTATCTAGCTGTAGTAGTAGTAGGTTTAATGCCGCCCACCGGCCAGAGCTGAGGAAACCGCGTAAAATGAACTTTGTTTTTTATTGAATTTTGATTGTCCCTGTATGGAAGATTCCGTGGGGGTTTAAATTCTTCCAGGGACGCTTCTGATCTCATCAGACGGGTCGCGATTGCTCTTTGCTGAACGACAATTTGAACTTTGATTCTCTACTGTTCATACCTGCAATCCAAAGTCAACCGCCGCCCGCCGCAACCCTAAGGATATATACAATGTATATACAAAAAGTTTTGAGGATATATACAGTGTGTATATCATTGAACAGCCTGTGTAGAATTCTGGCTTCGTTTCTGTGGAGGGTATAAAGTCCGACAGTGAGCATAGGATATAAAGACTTGCAGGGAGCAAGGATAGGGACATAAATTTGCGTTGCGGAGAAGATTGAACCGCTGTTGACTTGACTTGGCACTAGGGTTTCATCTGGTTACAGCGAACTGCTGGTGTATTTATTCATTCATTTACCTTCTGGATCTTGCGAAAGGAAAAATATACGATTTTTGATTTCTGTGAAAGTAGGAATGGATCCTGAGCAGAGAGCGAGAGGCAAGAAGGAACTGCAACTTCATGGTCCAAGGCCGGCGCCTTTAAAGATTTCAAAGGATTCTCACAAAATTCGAAAGCCTGCGGTTCCGATTCCTAACAGATCGCAGCCTGTGATAATTTACACGGAATCTCCGAAGATTATTCACATCGAAGCTCACAACTTTATGACTCTGGTTCAACGCCTCACCGGCAGCTCTTCTTCCTCGGAAAGCCCTGATCTTCATCATGATGATAAAAGAGAGGATTTGGAGGAGAAAATTGCTGAGGAATCCTCTTCAGCGGACCAGGGTTCCAGGTCTGAAAATTTCGATATGAATGAAAAGCAGGAAGAAACGGCAAATATGGAGAATAAGGCTGATTATAAGACCTTAAAATTGCAGCCGCCGCCGGTCTTTTCTCCACTGTCGCCCAATTTCTTTCTGCCATCGCCGCAGCTTCTGTCACCGAACATATTTCGAGATCTTCCCCTCTTTACTCCAAATTTCGACAACTTTTTCTACTCGCCGGGGCATTTTTATAGGTTCTCGGAGCCCTTCACTCCTCCTCAAAGGACGCCTCCGGCCTCCATCATTTCACCCTCTCCCACTGCCAATACTCACCCGCAGTGTTAAAGACTATTTGTTACACAAACGGGGTTGTTATGATGAGTATATATTGTGTATATACGATCTGGTTCCTCCCCTAGTTAAAGATGAAGATTTCTCTTCTCTTTAATGAATTTCATAGCAAACAACCTCATTTCAGAGGTAATTCATGTTCATTTAATTTGACTGTAAACTATTATCTTTATTCATTGATTCGATTTGTAGTTCAGTTTCAGATCCACACCAGACATGTCATAAATAAGATCATTTATCATTTAATCATTTAGAGAACATTTCAGCTCTTCTTTTCATTGCCGTCACAATTTACAAAAAAAGTTTTTGGAGTTAACTATCTATGTTTCATTTCACTCGGTGATCTATCATATTTGACATGCCACATAATGAATTTCATAGTAAACAACCTCATTTCAGAGGTAATTCATGTTCATTTAATTTGACTGTAAATTAATATTTTCATTCATTTATTCGATTTGTAGTTTAGTTTCAGATCCACACCAGACATGTCATAAATAATATCATTTATCATTTAGAGAGCATTTCAGCTCTTCTCTTCATGGCCGTCACAATTTACAAAAATTGTTTTTGGAATTAACTCTCTATGTTTCAGATCACTCGGTGATCTATCATATTCGACTTACCACAATTTTCTTTTATAAATACAAAGATTTTTTCTACCAGTTTGCAATTTTCTTTTGTAAATACAAAGATTTTTTCTACCAGTCACTTGCAGATAATATTTGCTATGTGCTGTTCTTCTGTATTAATATCTTCCTTTATTTTAGATGGCGGCGATATTAATGCTTTATTTTCTTTAAATATACAATCTGTGTAGCTCTGCGATTAAAATTTAATCAGGTGGAAGATGATCAGAACTCTGCAATATTCAATTACAGATTCTCAACGAGAATTGACAAATGAATTCTCGGTTATTAAAATTAAACTAAGTTACGCAGTGATTGCTGGAAGATCACGTTCCATGTTCTTAAAATCCGCCATGACGTAATATTTTGGCTATTTACAGCAGAATGAGCTACAGTTTGAAGTAAATTGTTACCAGGGACAAAGATTTTAGAAAGAAATTACTTTATCCTGGCATCGATTGAGCTGGTTTAATTTATTTTTTCGACGTCATTGCTTTGCCAACAGTGATGATGATGACCGCTATCGATTTTTTCACAGGGATGAATGGCGGGCGTTTGGTCAAATTTGATACAAAATATAAAATGGTTACATGTTTCTTCTTTTAAAAAGCATTTACATATAAGATAAAATTCAACCGAATGGTGAGGTTTGTTCGCTTTCACGAATTTAAATATGATAGAGAAATATTTTATATAATATATAAAAATATATATAATTCTTTAGATAAATTGAGGATTATGGATTTTTTATTCTTTAATGAAGTTCATGATTGGTTAATTTAATAGCAATTTGAATCAATAATTGAATCTTAGATAGTTAGTCGATCAACTTGAAAATCAGGATTCTATAATAAATATACAAAATAAAATCTTCTTAGTATTTCTTTAGAATATTCAATGTTTTGGATTGGTCCTTCTTGACTGTTTTGGATTGGTCCTTCTTGACCATCAAGAGCCATCTTATTGGACAAGTGGATCTTAAAAATATAATTTTGATTTCACCACAATGCTTAATGATGAAGCAAGAACCAAACCACCTCCAACTTCGTTTAGCCTTAAAGAATATTAATGAAATTGTTATTCTTAACATATGAAAATTTGTTGGCAAAAGTATCAAGATCTTCTTACCTCCAAGACACATGTTCATTAACACCTTAAAAAGAAAACTCAAGTGATCAAGTAGGATTACAATGAGCCTATCAACCAATGGTATTAATAAATAACCAAATTTGATAAAATTATGATGATAATTAATGATTAGATCCTTCAAAGAATTGATTCCAAGATTGGCTAAGATGTCTACCATTTTGTTTACTTCCTTTATTTTGTGGCAAGCCATGAAAGAGTCCAAATTCTCTAAAAGATACCAACCAAATATAAAAATATTTTACAATTTCTAATTTACTAGCATGACTAGAATAATAGAAAATATTTAGTAGCAAGAATATTTAGTAACCCCTATAATGACTAACGTTAAGTTTATCCTCCAAGGAAGAGGTTTTTTGTAGTCTCGAATAAAAATAATAATGCAAATCCAATTCTTAACCTTTCAAAATTCTTTCTATTTGAGTAGAAACACTATCATCCCTAACATTCACTTAGATCTTAGATAACACATATTAAAACCTCTATTTATGCATCACCACTATCATTTCATTTTGAATAATAAATAGCAAAAATAACTTCCAATTTTCTTCTTACAATGAACAACAAATAACAAGTGTAAATCTTGACCTTTCTTATTACAATTTAATAACTATATATTATACTCAAATAGTTTTGCAATATAATTAACTACAATAACAATTCATATCCACAACAATGGTAAATTGAATCAATACATTGCCACAATCCACATTCAATGAAACTCAAATACAAACTCTTTATGAGATCATTCTCTGAAATCACTAGGGTTTTAATCCTAGGATTCCCATGCTTAAACACAAGTGCTCAAATAGATTTTGAAAGGAATTTCGTTAAGTGTAGATGATGATCTAAGGATTAAAATATTTTCTTTTGTATCCTTCATAAATAGAATAGGTTGGCCATTAAGTACACCTATAACTTCAAATATAAACAATGGTTATGGGTAGGAAAAATGTCACTTTGAAAGAAATGACATTAAAAAATAATATAATATATGTTGGGGAGTTAGGAGATGAAAAAAAATATTGAAAGAAATATCAAGGATCAAGAGTTGGTCATATCACAAGACTCAAACTATAAGATGAGGTATTGGGGGTCAAGCAATGGGCTTGATAAAATAGAGAAGTCTAACAAATAAAATGGTGATTTTGGTGATAGACAAAAGGCGTGATATGATGGAGAAATATGAAACTCTAATAGATAGAAAGGAAGAGCAGAGTTGTAAGAAAAGGATACTCAGAAAAGGTAAACCACATGGTTGATAAAAACAAAGAAGACACAAGTATATATCTAATATTTATAGAATTCTATTTAAGTCAGAAATAGGATATACATGTCTACCCTACTCAAAATTGATTGTCCTCAAACACTTGTAGGTTTGATTATACTCCAAAATTTATGGCCCTCCAACATTGCACCCTCCACTAGAAGATTCTTCCACAAAATCAGCTACTCCTTGGTGCTTCAATTTCTTAGCTTCTTCTGGCTGATACCCATGACTACTTCAAGAATCAAAACCAATTTGTCACACTTATCAATTATAAGAAACTAATCTAAGGGTTCTATAAGTTTTTCAAACACATTTTTGAAGAAAGACACATAAAAAACACTATGTATCTGTCTTTCTCCAATGCCTCCAAATCATAGGCCACTTTGCCAATTATTCTCAAAATTTTGTAAGGCCTACAGAAACATGGTTTAATAATTTTTTCCTTAATTGCCTTCAAAGAAGATTACTTATACACTACAGTCTCACAAAAGATTGTCTTCAATCTCAATTATTCTCTCAATCATATGTCAATCTGCATACATCTTAGATGTACAATAACAATAGATCATTTTAAAAAAGGAAATAGTTACATACATGTATACGTGCTATATATAAGATCATATATTAATATGTTTCAATGTCTTATGTATGTCTTATAATTCATTCCTTGTTCTTTAATCTCACATTATCATATTTTTTATTCTCACACACATAACTCTTATTCATTTTCTTATATCTTACTTTTTATTTTTATATATAGTCTTTTTATGCCTTTTCATGGTGCATTTTCTTTATATTCTTTCAAAATAACACTTACTTAGCTTCTTTTCATAAATTCACCTCTTCTTTTATGATATCTATCTCAGTTATAGCTTATTAATACTTGTCTTGTTAGGCTAGTACTATTGCACTCATTTCACAATTGTTTGGACCAATTAGAATCTAGAACTTTTTCTATTTCAAGAATAAACTTGATTTTTTGTATAGTCTATATGCATATTTATAAACTTTTTAAATTCTGAAAAATATTTTATGATTATTTGATTGGCCAAAGTAATTTGCGTTAGGAAATATTTTTTTATATAAATTGGTGTCATCAATGCAGACTCACATACCTAACTATAAATATTTATGATATTTTCCCCTTTCTTAAGGCTACTAAATACAAATAAATTTAAGCAAGTGTAATCCAAAACTTCACTCGATTTCAAAAATACTTGGTAACTTGACTACGAAGAGTTTATATCTAGGAATCAAAGATCAAGTTTAAAATTTAATTATTCATTAAAAAAATAAATGATATAATTTAATATTTTTTTTAATGAATTAAATTATGTCATATAAATAATTATAAATTAATTGTAATATATAATTATGTGTATAAAAAATTAGTATAATTAATAATATTTTTTAAATATACATTTTTTAGTTTTAAAATATAGATTATCATCCAACTTCTCTTCAAAATTCTTAGTAAATGTTTTAATTTTTTAATATAATAATTAGTTGTAGACACCTAAAAGTTGCACAATGAATTAAGTGAATTTTATTCATTTAATTATTCTTAATTCTTCCAATTAATTAAATTAAGGTTCAATTAATATACTCTTCTTCTATCTAAGTCATTTAATTATATTCACATTTAATTAAATCCCCCTTCTAGCCCATTTAATTAAATTCACATTTAATTAAATCTCCCTTCTAGCCCATTTAATTAAATCCCCCCCACTTGCAAAATCCTACAAATGCAAGTTGCAACCACAATTGAAATAATTTTATTTTATTTTAATTAAATTCTTTTTTCCCTCACCCACTTGCAAAATCCTACATCTCCCACTTGCCTCCTAAACCCCTTCTATATTCTTCTAATCACTTCCAATTTACCCTAATCCATCTCCTAATTATTGTCATATTCCTAAGCAAAAAGAAGTCACTTCTCAAACCTTCAAAGTCTTTGAAAACCATTAAAGGCTTTATGTCCTCAACAAGTTAACCTTTAAAGTCTTCCTAACCATTAATGGTTAACTCAACTCTCTTGCATGATTAGAGACTCTCTCTAAATCAACCCTCATCTAACCCAAGGGTCTCATCAAGCATTCATTTCTTTGACCATGGTTATTCCTTTAACCCTTGCATAAGAGTTTATCCTTTGGGTAAAAGCTTTATCCAATGGATAACCTTAACCTAACCTTAACCCTTACCACCTAAGGTAACCATGAGGTCTTCTCAAGCAGTCTCTTGTTGACAATTGTCACCATTTCATTGGTGAGAATTGTAAACATGGATTGATAACTTTCAATCCTAGCCCTTGTTAAGATCATCCAATCTTGACCATTCATTGCCCTGTTTTTCCTATAAATAGAACTCACATTCCTCCATTTTCATATCCAAGTCTTTAGTATCAAACTTATAGACATTTTACTAAGCATCTAATCTAAATCATTTTAATCAAGCATTTAGCCTCTCTTTGAATAAAAATAATCTAAATAAGCATTTTTAGAAGCATTTCTAACTATCATAGCATTATCATATTAGACTAGCATAACAAGTTAGGATAGTTGTTACTAACCATTTCATCTTATTATCATATCCATGCTAGTTTAAATCAGGTTAGATTTAGTATCATGCATAACTAGGAATGCATTCATTCTAGACTGATCAATTTCCGTCGTTCTCATGGTTGTCATTCGTAGGTCACTTTGCTCAGTGATCTGAGAGCAAAGGCATTGACTTGAGGGGTCGTGTGAGATAGAGAACAATGGAACATTCCTTGGGAAGTTGAGTTATTCAATATAACTCCATAACTTTCACCAAGAGTCCCATTGGTGTGTGGACTAGTTTTGACATCACATTTTCCGTTTCATCCCCCCAATTTTCCCGCACACATTAGTAATAAATTTTTTTCAAAAATGTAATAAATAATTTTTTTTTTTTGCTAACTTGGCTATTTCTATGGGCTATTCTTTGGCTTGGCCTCATTTTGGTTCCATCAGGTTTACAGCATCCCCTCCTTCTTCTTATATGGATTATTTTGTGTTTGTTTATGGTTTTTGTCTTGGCAGGCTCACTTGTAGTGGTTTATCTTCTTGTTCTTTGTCTCATGCTAATCAGTGGCTTGGAGACTTGTTCTTTATAGGCAGGGGTGGTTCGTGGTTGACTTTTTTTGCTGATCTTTTAGATTTTTGGTGGATGATGATCTTCCTGATTATTCGAATGGCAGTTTATGCTTGTATGCCTCTCATGACAACTTCTTTTGTGTCTAATGAAAAGATTATGTAATATGGAGTGGGATTTTTGTGGAATGTGCCCAGGAGGCTTTTGTAATGGGTAGGTAGGCTTTGTGATTTTTGAGCAATATTGTAGGGTTTTCTTACTAGTTCTTTCCCTTCAGTGCTCACTGAACCAAACACCTTGTAAAAAAATATATATTATATATTAATATAATTCAGTGGTATATCCACTTTTATCAAAAAAAAAAATTAATTTATTCTAATTAATATAAAATTTCAAATTTTAGATATGATATTTCTACATATTAAACTCTAATTGCATCCTATAAAACTTAATTTAGTCTAAGTTGATCAATTTTATTTATTTAAATTAAGTTGATCAATATTATTTATTGATGAAATTAAAATAAATTACTATATATAGATATGCATTGAAATGTGTTGGTTATAACTACAAATACATAAAAATTATTAGCATAACAATTATGTCAATAATTAAAAAATTTACAAATTAAAATATTATTGCTAAAAAGCACAAAGAAAATTATTGTGCTAATTGAAGTACAAACTTTCATATCTTATTCATCTACTTTTTTTTTTCAAAATGCCTTTCAAATATTCTCAACCCACAAACATTTGAATTTCTTAAAACAATACCAGAATTTAATTCCACTTTATTTATTTTCTAAACTTTCTTTTCAAATTATTTTACTAAATCTATAAATAAGAAAATATGTTTCACATATATTGACTAGCATACCTATCTTTAGACATCAAAAGATATCATATTTGTTCATTACTCCACATTAAAAATTATCATATTATTTTATTACAATTACTATTAGAATATTGTTATATTATAAAATTATAATTAATATTAAATTATTATTAAGATATAATTATAGTATTGAGTTTTAATATATTCTTATTATTATATTATTATATTTTTATATTCCCTTTAAACTCTTGGCGAAAGAAAAAATCTATTAACTATTAATCTTATAATAAAAATAATATAAAATTAAAAAATAATAATAAAATGATTCATTTTTAGATTTGCATTCATTTAAGTGTCACAAACAAGTTAAATTAAATGTTTATAATTTTTATGAGAAGAATGGTGGTTTTGCATTTCCATGGGTGTCATGCTAGGGTTGACGTTCCCTAGCTCGTGTCCTGCGCTTTGCTTGCTTCGTTCCGGGGGGGTTTCTTGCTTGTTGGGGGTCAGTTTTTGCTTGCCTGTGGTCGGGTTTTCTAGGCTACCGCAAGGATTTTTTGCAACCCTTTCCTGTTTCTTCTGCTCTAGTGGGTTGTCGTTGGGGGTGTGTGGGGTTTTTGGGGTTGGGTTTTCCGCCCCTCTTCTTTTTCTTCTTTTGGTATTTTCTCTGGGTCCGTGGAGAATAGAGGATTATCCTCTTCTCAGATGATCTTTGGAGATCTGGATATGGCGGATCCATCTCATTTGATGCATGCATGTGGAAAGGAACACATTAGTCATTCCCAATCAGGGGCAGACGTCTCTTCTTCGAAAGAGCCTTTTCGCATGAAAAAGGTGAATGGTTGTTTGGAGAGGTCCCAAGATTGTCCTTATTTTAGAGTCTTGGGCACGTCGTGTCTAGAATTCTAAAGGAGACATGGAGCTACTTATGGCAACCAATAACTATTTTCTAATTATTTTTTCCAACCTAGCAGACAGGAACAAGGTTTTTGAGGGTGGTCCTTATTTTTTCAAACAGGTGGGACTCTTTATCAAACCTTGGAATATTGGCTTTAATTTTGCTGAGGAGTTTCCCTCTTGTGTGCCCGTGTGGATCTGATTTTTGAGGCTTCCATTGGAATTCTGGAGAGAAGATATTCTTCACTCAATTTCACTACTTCTTGGTAAACCTGTGGGTTCGGCTTCATAAACTAAAGATCAAAAGGTAATTTCCTACGCTCGCATATGTGTAGAAGTTGATTTAAATAATCCTTTGCCAGACTCTATGGAATTTTGTTTGGGGACATCTTCTTGGATCCAACAGCTGGACTATGATACCCTGCCATTTAGATGCAGAATTTGTCATGAATATGGTCATTTACAATGGAGATGTCCCAGAAATAAATCTTCTAAACTGGTTGTTTCTGATCCTCCTCGCTCTGTTTTGGGGGAAGATAAGGGGAAAGCCCATATGCCTAATGGTCCTGCTGATAAATGTGGCTTCATTCCTGTTGTGATGCTAAAAATGTGGTATATAGAAGGCATACACATATAATGAGACAATAAAAACATAATTGAAAAGCTTAATTGAAAAACTAAATCAAAGACGCAAACCATAAGCCTTCCTTGAAATGTCCCATTTTCCTCTATTCTTGAGGACTTTGAAGGTGTTGGATTGATGGGCTCTCAGCGGAGCAATGACCTCCAAAGTGACAACTCAAGAGTTGAGTAGCTAATTGATCATGATTAACTATGGAGATGATATGAAATGCATGATTCAAGAAACTAGATTAACATGCTATGATAAATCCAAATGCTAATTACTAGATAATTGAAATGCAAATGCCTATAGTAACAATGCCTAAATTGATATGAGATCGGATCAATATTGCTCCAAAATGAGGGGTATTTATAAGATTTCCAAGGCCAAAGTTGAGGTAGCAGGAATCGACGGTCCAGATCTGATCTGAAGATATCAAGGGCCAAGATTGAGGAAGTTGGAGAAGAGGTTGGAGGAAGGGACACTTGTCATCTCTGTGGTGACAAGTGTCAAGGAGCCTTGCTCATGAGAGGGCAAGTGTCCAAGGGAGGAGACATGTGGCAAAAGTGCCATGTGTCTCAACAAGAGAATATCCACACCATGAGAGGTTAGGATAAGGAGGTTAGAATGTGCAAGATAGGATAGGGTTAGTTAGACCCAAGATTAGATTGAATGGGTTAGGTTAGGGGATGGTTAGGTTGGGTGGTTAAAGTTAGGAGCCATGTGCTCATTTGAATTTAGAAATTCAAATAATTGGAAAATGACAATTAATCTCAACAAACTTGAGTTTGTTAATCTTAATTAGGGATTAGAAGAATTGATTAATATGGAGAGAGATTAATTAATTTAGAATTAATTAATCAAAGGGGGATGTGAGATGAACTATATAAATAAATCATTTAGATTTATTTACTAGTAGATGAATAGAGAAATTAATTAAATTGCCTATGAATTCAATTAATTAGGAAGAGGAATTAATCAAATATCTGCGTATTTAATTAACTATCTTCAAACCATTTTTAGGTGTATACATTTTGCCCCTCTTTGAAGCGATGTGTGATGACATGTTGGTTCAAAGAAAGCTCGATTTGATGATGTTCTTGATATTGATTTTGATAGGATGTAGAATCGATCTTGATTTGATGCGGATTTGGTTTCGATGTGATACTGTTTTGATTTGGAGATGATAAATCTCGATATGATTTTGTTTCGATCTTGGAGATGATAAATCTTGATATGATGTTGATTCGATGTTTGAGATGATATGATAACGATATGATGTGGATTCGATGTTTGAGATGGTATGATGCCGATATGATGTGGATTCGATGTTTGAGATGATATGATGTTGATATGATGTGGATTTGATGCTTGAGATGATATGATGCCGATATGATGCCCCAGATGCTGATTGATAGATATTGATGCGAGGATGCCCCCTCGGGAGATCAATTGAGATAATTGACCTTTGGAGTTTTTTGGATCTTTGTGAAATTGATTTCCCAATAGACTATTGGATGATTCTTGCAACTGTGGTTGATGAAAGTGCGAGTTCTTCGATCACTTTGATGTGGTTCTTGATGTGATGATTGATAGAGTTTGATTGAATTAATAGGATTGATGAGATCGAGATCAAGTTTGGTTTCAGGAATGGCACCTCCTATATAAGACAAAGATGATCAAAGAGTCTGGTTTCAGGAACGATATATCCTGTATAAGACTTGATCAAAACGTCTGGTTCTAGGAAGGATTCATCCTGTATAAGACCTGATAGAAAGGATCAGATGAGATGGATTGATAGAATTGATAAGATTGATTGGATAAAGAACTAACATTTTGTTGATATCATGTTGCAGGAAGATTCATATATGTTGATGTTGGCATATTTGGGGGAGTAGCATAAGATTTGCGTTGGGTTTTTCTAGATTTTTTTTTAAAATTCCATACACCTCCCAAAAAAATTTATTTCTGCATGCATGTATTTTCCAAAAAAATGCATTAAAAAAAAAATTGTTTTTGATTTTTGCAATTTTCAAAAAAATGTCATTTTTGAAATTTTAAATTTTCACAATATTAAAAAAATGCCATTTTTTTTTTTTGGGGGGGGGGGGAGGGGGAGCCAGTGGCGCGGAGGTAGAGAGCGAAGCGCCGGTGGCACAGAGGTAGAGAGCGAAGCGGAGGTTGGAGCAGAGGAAAGGAAGGTGGAGGCCCGCCGATAGCCGCCACCAGTGCCACCGCCATTGCTGCAGGAGGTGTCGCTGACGCCACTGCTAGCACCGTCGGTGCTATGGGAGGTGCCTTTGGCACCACTGCAGCTGCTGCTGGCATTGTAGGCAGCACCTTAGGCGCCACCGCAGGTGCCGAGGGCGCCGTGGGTGCCAGCCGGGGGGGGAAGCCCTTTTTTTTTTTTTTTTTTTTTTCGGTTTTTTCGATTTTTCGATTTTGATGATTTTGAGGAATTGATGATGATTTGATTATTCTGATTTTTATTTTATTTTGGTGATTTTTGATTTTTGATGATTGGTGATTTTTGATGATTTTTCGATTTTCACAGTTTTTCGACTTTTCAATTTTTGATGATTGCTGATGATTTGATTATTCTGATTTTTTATTATTCTCGATTTATACTTGATTTGATTATTTTTTATTTTTTTATTTTTTTGATTATTTTGATTTTTTGCTCTGCGTCTTAGTGGTCACACTGATATGAGACAATGATGTATTCATGTACACACCCTTTTGTGATGAGATATTGATGATTCCCGCGATGTATATTTATGATGTATCTCATATATTTTGTGATATCATTGTACCTTGGACATTGATTTTGCTTTGATGATATGATATGCAGTTGATCCTATTTGCTCCACATGACCTATGAGATGATGGATGCAGTCTATTTGACATATGATTATGATGTGCAGTTATTTTTATGATGTGTGCAAATGCAAATATGTATGGTGATGCTTATCATTTCTATGTGATGTTTGTGCGATTGTAATGCTTTCTATGATTATGATATTTTTTTATAATTTTCTCATGCATGTTAATATGAGATGGATGCAATGCAATGTAATGGTGTTATTTATATGATTTGAGATTTGATGAATATCATGCAACGATCTTATTAAATGAATGAATGATTTGATGCTTTATATGAATGATGCCTTGGTATGCAATGGTTACTTGAGATGAACTAACTTATCATGCAGGATGAATGAATTGATTATTTTTGTTATTGTCCAATGTACTCAATCACGTAATAAGAGAGATAACATCATGTTAGCTTTGGCCTTGGAAAAGATTAGCATTGTGATCCCATGCAGAATGAAATGCAAATCTATCTTAAAATGCAATGCAATGCAGTGATCGGACCGGTCATGGAGTCATTGCTTTGTTTCATCATTGAGCCTTAAAATGTGGGAAGTGAGTGCAAACATCAATGGTATAATTGAACCATGATGACCCAAGCACTACTTTCCTGGGTTTTGATATTGCAAGTTAGCACAAGCATCGAGGTATAATTGAACCAAGATGACCAGAGTCTTGCTTGTGTAAAACAGATAGTATTAACCATTTCTATATGCAAGTCCAAAATGTCTTACATGATATTATGATGATCATTTCCTTAGACAACTTTGCACATATTAATGATTAATTTACAGACAATAGACAAAAAAAATATCATGTTCCTTCCTCATTCCTCTAGTCAAAGACATCCTGGAGTTACTCAGAAATCATGATAGCGAAAATCCAAATAAAATTGTTGAACCATTATTACCGAAGTGTTAAGATCATGAGTCAAGATATAGCATCCATTGATATGTGTTTTGTCATGTTTAGATTGATATGTGATAGTTAATGGTTGATAATGTGATCTTATATTCAATGCTAGATGTGTCTTAGTTTTTCGCTTGACAAATGTTGTCTGACTGTTGTTCTACCTACTTTGATTAAGCTCAAAATGATCAAAACTTTTTGCCCCAGCCAGGTTTAGGATTTTGCCCCCAGCCTAGAAACAAGCCTTATTATGATATAATCAATGATCCAAACCATGATGAGGAATTACCTGGGATGTCTACATATGTACAAAAGGCTTTATGATGAATATGAATAGTGTTGATGGAAAAGAATGCAAGCGGAAGAAAGCGCGAACCAATAGATGGCAGAGCTAGCCGACAGATAACGCCTATTTGCCAGGTTTTCACCATCTGTTTTTATTGCACTTTTTCTCATATTTGATTTTTTTTAATTGTTTTTGCTTTTTTCGTTGTTTTTGGATTTTCTGCTTTTTCACTGTTTTTGGATTTTTCTGCTTTTTCACTGTTTTTGGATTTTTTAGCTATAAAACTTCTTCAGATGCATGCTATTGATGGGTTCCTCGAGCTGATCTTCATCTTGTGTTGATAGCTGATATGCCCCTGACCCAAATACTATTGTGACCACAAATGGACCTAACCAGTTTGGTTCAAATTTTCCCTTCTTTTCTCGATTTGACTGATTTCGTGGATTTTCCTTTAATACTAGATCAAGTCCCCATTGGCCGAAAGGCTAAGATGTTGCTAAAGCATGAAGTTCTTCTGTTGGTGCATCGATCAAATTTCCATGGATCTAAAATTGTTTGCATGTTCTAGCTATCTGAAAAGAATCTCGTTCCATAGTTGGCCAATAATAGCCCAAGCATATGAGTTTTTTCGAAAGGGTAAGACCACTTGAATGAGTGCCACAAATGTCGTTATGAACTTCATTTAAGGCCTTCTCATAGTCTTCTTGTTCGAGGCATCTTAAGAGAGTACCATCTAGACCTCGTTTAAATAGGGTATCCACGACGAGAGTATAATGGGAGGATTGGTGAATAAAGTTTCTCCTTTAGTTCTTTGATAGGTCAAGAGGTGAGGTGTTATCTTTCAGATATGTGTAAGTTTGGCCATAGCAGGAAGAATTATTATGTCCAATAAGTTGGCAGATGGTTTGGGAATCTAGACAATTATGAGAAGGGTATGACAACGCTTTAACCAGGAATTCATAACGCTCTTGATTTTCCTATGTTTGTAATAGACAAGCAAGTGTTGCCATGGCATCTGCTGCTTTGTTATCATTTCTGGGAATTTGCTCAAAAGTGATTTCCACAAAGTACTTCTTGATATCATCCACCATCTTTTTGTAAGGCATCAACTTTTTATCTTTTGTTTGATAGTCATCATTGATTTGATTAATGACAAGATGAGAGTCTCCAAAGACTTGAAGTTGTTTAATGTTCCATTTTGTAGCCATTTTGATAAATAGAATGCCTGCTCTTGATTTATGTTGTGTTCCTCTATTGATGTCTCCTCTTGATCCATGATGTGTTCCATTATTGATGTCTGCTCTTGATCCATGATGTGTTCCACTATTGATGGCTACTCTTAATCCATGATTTGTTTCATTATTGATGTTTTCTCCTGGACTAATATTCGGGTGATGTATTATAAGATCTGGATCCAACCTTGGAATGTCTGTGTATGACCAGGTAAAACTGATTTGCCATCTTTTGAAGGATTTCAAATAATTTTGCCTTGCTAGTTCTGATAGAGAGATTGTTGGATGTAGATCAATTGTGCCAATGGTAACTGCCTTTGTTGGTTCTGATAAAGAAGTTGTTGGATATAGATCTGTTGTGCCAATGATAACTACCTTTGTTGGTTCCATCAGAATTGATGACTTCTCTTGATAAAATTTAAGTAAGGTGTCAAATCTCCCATCCTTCGGCACCTTGAGGAGGTTTTCACTGTTAGATGCGTCCTTTATTTTTACTTTTTCTCGGTCCAATGTTGCCAATAAATGGTTTTCAGCATTAGACCTGATATTGTTTTCTTGATTTTCATTTTTACGACTAGGAGATTTAACACCCACTCGACCTGAAGATACGTTAGCGGAATCCCTGGTGAAAGTTGTTGTGGGTTTGATTTCATTAAGATATAAGGATATGGCATGGTCATTAGGTAAGGTATCAATGTCAGTATGTCCTTCATTTTCCCAGTCCATAGGTTCATGATAGCTTAAGGATAAAGGATCTTCAGGTTGATATGTTTCAGAGATATTGGGAGTCATGATAGAGATGTCAGAGCTTTCAGTAGGTATTTCCATGTCTAGGATGATACTCTCATCAGAATGACCTCGTACAAGAAAATCTTGATCGTCCTCGATTAAGTCCATGTCAGCTGTATGTGATTTTGATTCAAATAGGCTAGTTCCTAACGTTTGTTCTGCATACGTGTGAACTACATCAACACCTACATCTGCTTCTTCCCTTTCAATTTCAAGTTGCTCTTGTTTGTTGTTCCATGATAATGAATATTCTTTGTTCCCTTGATCTTTTAGCTACATTTGTTCTTTCATGTTTGACAAAATTGATGCAAATGATTGTTCTTTGGATTGTGTGCTTGAATATGTTGCCTCTCTGTTATGTGAAACAATGATCTCTTGAGCTGATTTCGGTTTATTACCACACTACACTGGATTTAAGTCTGCTAATATTGTGATTTCCTGTTCATTGTATGGAAATTTTAAGCACTGATGACATGTGGATGTAATAGCTTGTATGTCCTGTATCCATGGTCTTCCCAAGAGTATGTTGTATGGTAGTTCCAAATCTAGGACTTGGCATGCTGTGTTTTTCTACAAAGGTCCCACTCTGACGGGTAATATCACAACTCCTTTAGAGGAATTCTCTTCTTCATTATGTGCTTTTATTTTGATCTTTTTCAGGGGATCAACTGCATCTTCTGAATAACCTAGAGCATGGACAAGACTCAATGAGCAAATATTTAAGCTAGCTCCCCCATCTATTAGGACACGTTTAACGAGTGTTTTATGAATGAGAACTTCAATTTGCAAGGAAGCGCTATGGGGATGTTGCAAGGAATCAATGCTTGGATATGAAGTAGATGGGTTTTGAATAGGATCTTCTGAAATAGGTTTGATGGCCATTATGGATACTCCTTGGGGAACATCATATTTGGGTGTATTGTCTGGTGAGGATGTTATGGAAGGTTTTTGCACTTTTTTAAGAAGTGTAAGAATAGATGCCTTTGGAGAGTTAATTTGCTTATGGGAGGATGAACCATTGCTAGATATAGGTGCGTGATTGTGATCTTTCTCATCCAAATATTTTAAGGATCTCTTTAAGAGGTGCATAAAAGAGCCACCTTTCTTTGGATATGCATTTGAATCTCTGTTAAGTTTTGACATGGTTGGATTTTGATTCTAGACTTGTTTGATTTCTCCAATATGTTGGCTTGTTATGTGTTCTTGTCTTTTGCTTTGGTATGCCATATTTCTATGATCTTCAGGTATTTCCAATGTTTCAGCAATCTTATGTCTCTGCGCTGCAATTAAAATGGGCATTGTGTTTTGAATGTTTTTGTGATTAAATCTTGCTTAATGTGCCGCAATAAGTGATCAATTGTTGAGGAAATGATTTTTTTTAAGTATTTGCTTGTTTGCAAGTTTTTCGATCTTAGTTTGGAGTGCAATTTTTGTGATTTTTGATATGACCAAGTTCAAATAGGAACAATATATCCTATGATAAAGAATGAGGTTATTCTGATCAAGCGTTGTAGTTTCGTGATAAAGGATGATTGATCCTGATGAGAAACTAGGTTTGAATGATCAGTTTATCAAAGGAATTGTGATATTGCACTTTAAGGTGTTTGATCTTTAAACTTGTTTAAGGTGAATACTTGAAGCCTTTGTGTGTCTTGCTCTTGAATCTATTTTTGATAGAAGATAACTTGATTAAATGACCCAGCAAGATGACCTACTCTCTATGTTTGATTGTCTGAGAAATGGGTTGTTTTTGTTTTCTGATTTTGATGTATTTTACTAGAAACGCTGACAAAATGACCAGGAACTCTACTGTACAGACCAGAAACGCTGTTGTTTAGACCAGGAACTCTGCTATTTAGACCAGGAACTCTGCTGTTTAGACCAGAAATGTTGTTGTTTGGACCAGAAACTCTGACAGACTTACCAAAAATGCTACTGTACTGACCAAAAACGCTGACTTACAGACCAAAAACGCTGACATATAGACCAAAAATGCTGACTGACAAAACAGGAACTCTGTTTTGCTATACAGTGATTCTAAAGTTCAAATAATGATATGTAGATTTAGCAAATCGAGTGTTTGAACTTAGGAGATTACAATTTTGACCCAACTCTGTAATAGACCCTAGAGTTCCCATCTGATACCAAAATGAGCACAGATTTATGTGCATCTATATATACCAAAATGAGCACATATACCAAAATGAGCACAGATTTATGTGTCCAAGAATGTGAATTGGGATTAGGACCCTTCACTACAAAGGTAGACCTTCATGTAATCCCTCTTGGCTCTTATGGGGTTGTTTTAGGTATGGATTGGCTAGAAGAGCATGAATCCAACATAGAGTGCAGAAAGAAAACTATATATTGTATTGATGATTCTGGTGAGCATAGAGTGATAGTAGGTATTCAGTGACCCATATCTCTCCATATGATATCTGTAATGCAACTCAAGCGATGTATGTGAAACGGATGTCAACTTTTTGCAGTCTGAGTTAATGATCTTGATGAAGAGGAAAGTAAGGAAGTAACACTTGATCACCCCTTGCTTCAAGAGTTTATTGATGTATTTCCTAAGGAAATCCCAGGAATGCCTCCAAAAAGGGATATTGATTTTCGTATAGACTTGGTACCGGGAGCGGAACCCATCTCTAAACCTCCATACCGCATGACTACTCAGGAACTAAGTGAGTTAAATTTACAATTAGAGGAACTATTGGAAAAGGGTTTTATCAGGCCGAGTGTATCACCATGGGGTGTTCCAGTGATTTTTGTGAAGAAGAAGGATGGTTCTCTCAGGCTTTGTATTGACTATCGACAACTCAATAAAGTTACCATTAAGAATTGATACCCACTACCCCGTATTGATGACTTGTTTGATCAGATGAAAGGGGCAAATGTATTTTCCAAAATTGACCTTAAGTTAGGATACCACCAGCTAAGGATCCTTGAGACCAACATCTATCATACAGCCTTCCGTACTCGATATGGCCACTATGAATTCACTGTGGTGCCTTTTGGTCTAACCAATGCTCCTTCAGTATTCATGAGCCTTATGAATGGAGTATTCAGAACTTACTTGGATAAGTTCATGATAGTTTTCTTAGATGATATATTGGTGTACTCAAAAACAATGGAAGAGCATGAACAACATCTACGCCAAGTGTTACAATGCCTACGAGAAAATCAGTTATATGCTAATGTTGAGAAATGTGAGTTCTTTCAAACCGAAGTTAAGTATCTTGGTCACGTTATCTCAGGGGAAGGAATATCTGTGGACCCAACAAAGATTCAAGCCATAGTAGAATGGCCAACACTCGCTAATGTCTCAGAAGTTCACAGTTTCATGGGCCTAGCTGGCTATTATCGACGTTTTGTTATGGGTTTTTCCAAGATAGCTCATCCTATCACTTCCTTGCAGAGGAAGGGGAAGAAGTTTATTTGGACTGAAAAATGTGAAGAAGCTTTTCAATGTTTAAAGGAGAAGCTAACCAGTGCTCCAATTTTGGCAATACCTAACCCCTCAGAAGATTTTATGGTTTGCACAGATGGTTCCTTGGAAGGCATAGGGGCAGTATTAATGTAGGAAGGTAGAGTTATTGCTTATGAGTCTAGGAAGTTGAAAAACCATGAACTCAACTATCCTACTCATGATTTAGAGTTAGCAGTTGTAGTTCATGCCTTGAATCGATGGAGACATTTCTTGTTAGGACATCGATTTGAACTCCATACAGATCACCACAGCCTTCAGTACATATTTACTCAGCCTAATCTCAATGCCAGGCAGCGTAGGTGGATGGAATTTTTGTGTGAATATGATTTTGAAGTAAAATACATTCAAGGAAAAGAAATTATAGTTGTAGATGCCTTGAGTTGTAGGAGGCATGAGATATCAACACTAATAGTTGAAGTTGATTTGAAGAGTAAGATACTTAATGCACTCCCATCAGATGACTGGTATCAAGAGGTCTGATCAGAGATTGCTTCAGGCAGAACGCTAGAAGGTAGATATACTGGATGTTCAATGGATATTGATGGTCTTCTTAGGTGTATGGGACGTATTTATGTTCCACCCTCCGATGGACTTCGAAGGTTAATTTTAGTGGAAGCCCATCATGCACCTTACTCGGCACATCCTAGTGTTAAGAAGATGCATGCAGATTTGTGGAAACTCTACTATTGGGCAGAAATGAGGAGAGAAATAGCAGACTTTGTATCTTGTTGCCTTGAGTGTCAAAGGGTGAAGGTAGAGCACCAACATCCAGCAGGATATTTACAGTCCCATGCAGTTCCAGAATGGAAATGGGACATCATTTCTCTGGATTTCATAGTTGGCTTGCCTACATCTTCGCGACGTCATGATGCCATTATGGTTACCATTGATCGGTTGACTAAGGTCGCTCATTTTTCTCCTCTTAGATCTTCATATACAACATCTTCAGTAGCACAAATTTTTGTCAGAGACATTGTTAGATTACATGGAATTCCACGTAAGATTATTTCAGATCGGGATCTAGTGTTCACTTCATCTTTTTGGACAGCCTTGCAACATGATTTAGGGACTTAGCTAAACTATAGTACTGCTTACCATCCCGAGAACGATGGTCAGACAGAGCAAGTTAATCAGATTTTGGAGGACATGTTGAGGATGTATGTGATGGATCGATAGTCCGCTTGGGAGGATTACTTATATCTAGTCGATTTTGCATATAACAATGGGTATCACAGTTCCATCAGCATGTCACCGTATCAGGCCTTGTATGGTAGACCTTGTCGCACACCCTTGAGTTGGGATAGATTGGATGATAGGACACTTCTTGGATCAGAAATGTTACAGGAAATGGAAGTACAGGTTCAGGGTATCAGAGAACATTTGGTAACTGCACAAGATAGACAGAATAAGTATGCAGATGCTCATAGGGTTGATAGGCAATTCGTAGTTGGTGATAAGGTATTTTTGAGGGTCCACCCTCGTAAGAGCCCAATTCATTATGGAAAAGGTTCTAAGCTGGCACCAAGATTTGTAGGTCCATTTGAGATCCTGGAGAGGATAGGACCAGTTGCTTATCAACTCGCCCTACCACCTAGCCTTGCACGTATTCATGGCATATTTCATGTTTCTATTCTTAGAAAATATATTTCAGATTTGACACATGTATTGGATTGGACTTCTTTACAGGTCACGTATGGGCAGCTGGCTTTGGAGCCAGTACGTATACTACACCAGCAGACCCTCAGGGGGGCACAACATAGAGTAGGAAAGGGTCTAATGGGACCCAAATGATAAGACTTCAGCTACATGGGAGGATTTGGGCAGACTTAGAGCTACTTACCCCTATTTGTTTATAGGCTTCCAGGAGTAAGCTTAGTTCTAGGGGGGGAGGATGTAATACCCACCCTAGCGACTTTTCTTGGCATGGACATTATTTGTTATATTTGGTGATGTTGGACTCTATATTTCCTTGTTAGAGTAGATGATGAGACATATTTAGTTATATTTGCACCTTTATGGTTCAGTATGTTATCTGATGCATTAGTGAGTTAGGGTTTTCATTGGTTTATGTACATGATTTCATTATGATAATCTTTTCATATGGCTGCTATATTTTATATTTATTATCTCGAGCTAACAATGCTAACCCAACCATGCTTGGAATAGATTACTATATGAGATATATGTAGGATGAGGGGAGGTAGTCGTAGTTACTCTACGGAGACCCACATGATGTCGCACTCCCCCTCCTTGTTTATCATTTGTATATGGATATATATTTCAGTGATGTAGGATTGCAGGTACTGGGCATCGACTCCACCTGGCTACACAGGTCTGAGCATGCCTCTAAATCCTCGAATGTTTTTGTTGCGGAGATAACACCAAGGTTCCCACAAGTAAACCTATTGGACGTAGGACTCCTGTTTAGGAAAATCACCCTATCTTGAGGGTTGGGCAATGTCATGTTTATGATGGGTATTGGGTTGAGTATTTTGATTGGTTCGAACTTATATTGTTTGTATTCTTTTTTATTATTTCTTTGATAGGATACCTACACATTAAATGATTTAAGTGGTTTATGTTATGTTGCATTAAAAAAAGATGAAACAAAAGTAATATAGATTTATTATGTTATATTTATGAACATATATATATATATGGGTGCACACACACACACACACACACACACATATATATATTGTATGTATGGGTAAAATAAGATTTGTTTTTTATTAATTCAATTTATATATAAAAAAGGATAAAATAAAAAGATCGAGGTTTAAAATAATGTTATATTAGTCAATGAGTTTTGAACTTATGACTTCTCTTGTATGAGTCTTGATAGTTACCGTTGAGCTATATGTGTTATTTGAGATTTTTATTAGCTATCTAGTATTTAGTATTCTTATTTACATGGGGTATCTATTAAATTTTAAATAAACTATTATAGTTAGTGTTAATAAATAAGACCAACCATAGAGGTTGGAACGGTTGCTTCCCGTAAAACAACCTCTCCGACTATACAAGTTGGTATTATTTATTGAAGTTTGTATTTTTGGAGAAGAGGGTTGGTATTTTCCGGGAAGGTAATCAGAAGGAATTTGAAGGTTTAGGAGCAAGAAGAGAGATTTGCACAAGAAGAGGTTGGATTTTTTGCTTGTTCTTTCTCAAAGGATTTTCTCCGCAGGAACCAAGGTAGGCCTCATTCCAGGAAGAATCCATGTGGCTTGCTTGTGCTATGCTTGCATAATTTAAATAAATATTAGATGAAAACTTAAATTTAAAAATCTGAGTGTTATTCTTGAAATAATTTCTTCTACTTCTTTCTTTGTTTGTGTAAGGGATATGCTTGGCTGGGAAATTCAACCTGGAGAAAATGAGTGTCATGTTGGGAGTAATAACTCTTGTATTTGTTTTAGTTTTATTTTTATAATTTTTAACTGTCCCAGTTTTGTTAGTTTTGATTCTGTTATTCATAACTTTCACTACGGATATTATTTGTCAAATCGCTTCGGTGAAAACATAGAAATCTAGGCATACTAAAACAAATTCAAAATTTAGAAAAATCCAATGGTTAGTTTGAAAGTTATGTTCCCTGTCTCGAGACTAATTTTCTGTCAATCAATAACAAAAAAATTATTCATTGTTTGTGTCACTAGAGCATCAAATATCTTCCTCAAACTAAAACCAAATGATTATAAAATAAATGGATATGAAATAAAACTCCAAATATTATAATAATCCATCTTTTAATGATTTAAAATTAATTTATGAACATACTCTTTTACTCAACTCTATCAAAGAGGGTTTTAAATAGTTTTGAGAAAATTTATTTAAACTTTTATTATAATCTTTGGTTGAGGCTAAAATTAAATATAAATCATTATACTATTTTCTCAAATATATTTTAGTCTTCACTCAAACCATTTATCAAGATAAATATCTATTAAACAACAAGAAACATGGTTCAATTTTAATAGGTTTTTGAGTTGTTCTTTGGGTTGATTTTCCTTCTTAGGGGTTTGGGTGCTTTCTATAGTAGGTGTTCTGGTTCTCTCTCTCTCTCTCTCTCTCTCTCTCTCTCTCTCTCTCTCTCTTGTGATGTTATTTGATGTTGTTATGTGATATGTGGTTCTTGTTTATTATTTTGGGGAAACATGTCTCATGGCCTTAGTAATGCCCTGGTACTTGCGTGGACCTTGGTTTTATCTCCTAGCACAGGGGAGTGGACCTTTGTGGTTCCACGTGGTTAGGTGGTAAATATTTTTTGAGGTGTGTTTGTGATCTCTTTTGATGATGCTTCTTGATCCTTGATTGAAGAAGTTGAAGACCTTTCTTTTGAGCTAGTACATTCAAATATTGTAAAGATTATTTGTAAGCCACGAATGGCCTAATAATAAACATGTAATTTTATGAAAAGCATTGTAAAAGGGAGGGTAGTTTATAGGAACTATGATAAGGGATAATTACTTTGTATTTGAAACAATGTTTTAAAAGTTATGTTACCCTTCCTAACCTATCCCTTTATGATCTTATTGTGTTGTTATGAAAATTGAGTAGAAGGCATTAATAGAAATTGCAATTGCATTATTATATATGTTGTTATCAAATGAAAAGTATTAATTGTATGGATGTTGTAAATAATAATCAAGGGGAAAACGATGCAAAGGATAGTTATTCATTCTATAGTGGGAATAGGATTGTTTTGTACTTTTACTTTGGTCTCAAATGAAATGATAAAAGCTTTGTGGCGTATTCAATAGATAGTAAAGTTAATGTGTTATGAAATATTATATCATGCTCATAATTAAGAAGATCATTGTATGTTTATTTTATGCACATTATGTTATGTGTTAAGCTGTTATATCTTTCAATTATGTTGATGAACATTAAAGGGAACCTGTAAGGGCATTAAGTATGTTTACTTTCTAGAGGTGGTAGATGTATGTTATATTAAAAAAAAAAAATTGTAGCATATTTTGGAACTTTTGTTCTTGTCCTACCAGGTTCCTTGGCGAGGCATGACACTGCGAGGCCCTACAAAATGCCCGATATGAGAGATCTCAAAGAGAAAACTCAAATAATCCCATTCTCTGAGACTTTAATCATCAGAGACCTATTTATTATAGTGAGTTGGAATGCTCAGGTCCAGCTGTACTCACTTGGGTCGTTCTCACAGGGTGATTACTTTTTCCCACTGTGACAAACCCTCTAAAGATATGCAATTGAAAGCAAAGGATGAGTCTAGCTTTCTGATCACCTAAGAAAGGTGAGAGCATACTCGCCTATCATCAAGACACATAAGACATGTTTGTTCATTTCCATTGTAATTAGTCTATGTGCCTAATTTAACAAATATAAGTGCAAAATCCTCCAGCTGCAAACAAAGTTAGTAGTTTATATTGCACTCTTTGGCGGTGAAATAGTTTATGACTCTGGTCTTTCACAGTGAAATAAGTACCTGCAAAACCAACAATCTGCCAATTAGGTTCGGAAAAATGATAGTCCATAAGCAGAAATGAGGAATGCAACATACAATATTTGTAAAATTAATAAAAAACTGAAAACACCATCAAATTGACCAAGAACGCCATCATATGTGCCAAGAATGTTGCTCTGCACACCAGAAACGATGCTCTGCACACCAGAAACGTTGTTCTGCAAACCCCAAACGTTGTTTTGCAAACCAAAAACGTTGTCAAATAGACTAAAAACGTTGCCAAATGTGCCAAAAATGCCACCATACATATCAAAAATGCTAAAGTACAGACTGAAAGCACTAAAGTACAGAACAACATAAAAACAAAGTTGAGGAATCTCCCATAAATGTCAGTTGAGGTGTCGAAACGCCACAAAAGATGCCAAAAATGCGATTCGGGAGCCCAAGAGAGCTAATCTGCACTCCGAAAGAGCTATTCAACCTGTCAATGAAATTTCCTGCAAGCAAACTTGTTAAAAATCAAAGGGGCTAGGCCCCACGGTGGGAACCAATTAATGTGATGCTAAAAATGTGGTATATAGAAGGCATACATATATAATGAGACAATAAAAACATAATTGAAAAACTAAATCAAAGACGCAAACCATAAGCCTTCCTTGAAATGTCCCATTTTCCTCTATTCTTGAGGACCTTGAAGGTGTTGGATTGATGGGCTCTTAGCGGAGCAATGACCTCCAAAGTGACAACTCAAGAGTTGAGTAGCTAATTGATCATGATTAACTATGGAGATGATATAAAATGCATGATTCAAGAAACTAGATTAACATGCTATGATAAATCCAAATGCTAATTACTAGATAATTGAAATGCAAATGCCTATAGTAACAATGCCTAAATTGATATGAGATGGGATGTGCCTATAATAACAATGCATAAATTGATATGAGATTGGATTGATACTGCTCCAAAATGAGGGGTATTTATAAGATTTCCAAGGCCAAAGCCGAGGTGGCAAGAATCGACGGTCCAGATCTGATCTAAAGATATCAAGGGCCAAGATTGAGGAAGTTGGAGAAAGGGACACTTGTCATCTTTGTGGTGACAAGTGTCAAGGAGCCTTGCTCATGAGAGGGCAAGTGTCCAAGGGAGGAGACATGTGGCAAAAGTGCCATGTGTCTCAAGGAGAGAATATCCACACCATGAGAGGTTAGGATAAGGAGGTTAGAATGTGCAAGATAGGATAGGGTTAGTTAGACCCAAGATTAGATTGAATGGGTTAGGTTAGGGGATGGTTAGGTTGGGTGGTTAAAGTTAGGACTCATGTGCTCATTTGAATTTAGAAATTCAAATAATTGGAAAATGACAATTAATCTCAACAAACTTGAGTTTGTTAATCTTAATTATGGATTAGAAGAATTGATTAATATGGAGAGACATTAATTAATTTAGAATTAATTAATCAAAGGGGGATGTGAGATGAACTATATAAATAAATCATTTAGATTTATTTACTAGTAGATGAATAGAGAAATTAATTAAATTGCTTGTGAATTCAATTAATTAGGAAGGGGAATTAATCAAATATCTGCATATTTAATTAACTATCTTCGGACCATTTTTAGGTGTATACACCTATCATTCCTTGGAATAAAGAGAAAGGAAAGAAGAGAACCTGGTTGGATAGGCAAAATGATGTCACCCTAAATAGGTTTTATGTTCTAGAGGATTTGGTACAAGAGGAAGGAGTTCCAGTTGAAATGTCCTTGGGTGCCCAATTTCAACATGAGGTGTTGGATGGGGATTCCAATAAAGAGGGTCGGGCCCTATCTTTGGAGAATCGAAAGGATGTGTAATACCCTAAAAATGGTCATCTAAACCATGGGCCCCTAATCTCAACAAACATCACCAAGGTCCTAACCAAAGGCAATTAAATCAACCTTGAGCACATTATTAATTCTTTAATCATCAAATATCACATGGCAAATCAATTACTCAATATTAATTAAATATTTATTTAATTAATTGAATCATTTCCAAGAATATAATTTTGATCAATTATCCTATTTTAATTTATTAAATATCCTTGCATATTTAATTAATTAATAAATTTGCCATTTAATCATGCAAAAGGAATTAATTTATTACAAAAGAGGAATTAATCACAAAGCAAGAGTTGAATTGAAATTAAACAAAAAGAATTGAATTGAAAGAGAAATCAAACTTGAGATATTATTTCTTTTTCTAAATTTAGAACTTGAAATCAGAAAAGCAATTAAATTGAATTATTGAATTATTCTCTAAAATTGGAACTCAACTTTTCAGAAAAACAAGTTCAGTTGCATTGAAAAAACCTTTTTCTTGAATAAATCAAATATATGCATGGAATTATCTTTTTTTATCACAAATGCATGGAATTAATTAAACCTTATTTCTAATGCAACTTGGACTTCTAATTTGAATACGTTTCAATTAAACTAAAATTGGAATCTATCTCAAGGTTAACTGAACATGATTTCTCAATTATTTTCAATTAATCCTAGATTGAGCTTTTTCTCTGTAATTCTCTATAAATATAGTCTTCAGCTCTCATTTCAATTCACCCCAGAGATTTTTTAAGAACACACTTGGAGATTACTATCATGCTAATTTCGCTCTGGATTCATTGAAGATTATTGTGCTTTTTAGATTACTTTCATTCATTATTGCTTGAATCCATTATTGTTTGAGTTGATTATTTGCTTGAATTATTCATCCATCATGCATCCATATAGTTAATATCATATAGATTAAATCCTTCATCTTGGTGTAGTCTAGTCACTGGTATTGCTTATAAAAATCTGAGAGCAATCTTATACTCGCATCTTCTAGAAGGCAATTAGTCGCTTTGTTATGGTTTATTACTTATTGATTATTGATTATTAACCATGCATATAATGACTTAATTGAAGTGTTGTGCTTGCAGCTGCAGACCACTTTTTCACACACACAGGATGTTCAAATGGTTATGGATTTGCCTTCCCATGTTCAGGACAACAGAGATCTTAGTGGGTCACAGGTCCCTGAAGGTGCAGTGGTCATGGCGTCTACTCCTCCTTCCACTATAGTGGCCTTAGGTTCTATGAAGAGTAACAAAGCCTTGCTTGTTTTAGACTTGCAGCAGAAGACCCTCAAAAAGGGTTCTTTAGACAAACCTTTAAGGAGTGGATGAAAAATGGATCAGGAAAAGGTTAAGCTTATTGGTGATACTTTGGCTGATTCGGGGTCTATGAAGCCCATTGATTCCCACTTCTCTCAACCACGTAAATCATTATTCTCTCATGGAATGTAAGGGGGTTGAACAACATCTCTAGACAAAAGGTTGTGCATAGATTAATTGACTATGAGTCTCTTGATGTTGTTTTTATTCAAGAAACCAAGCTTTTAGTGGATGGTTTGGCTAGTTGTGCTTTGCGTGTCTGGCCCCAAGGCCTTTGGCAGGGAGTGATCTCTCATGGTAGTTCAGGGGGGGTTGCTTGCTTCTGTAACCTAAGAAAAGTTTCCCCTTTGTGGTGGTTTTCTACCAGGTCTTCCATTTCTATGGTCGCTTCTAGCTTTGAGACTGGAGAAAGATGCCTCTTCTCTAATATTTTTGCTCCTACTGATTTTGTGGGTAAGTCACATCTTTGGGATCACTTCAATCTTGTTCAGGCTCAAGATTCTTTTCTCCCCTGGATTTTGGCTGGAGATTTTAATGTCGTTACTAGTTTGGAGGAAAAGTGAGGTGGGTTATTCAGGCTTGATCCTTCCTCAAATTTACTTAGAGATAATATTGGTCTCTTGAATCTCATTGATGTGAAGCCAATTAATGGTGTCTTTACATGGAATAATAGGAGGAGTGGTGTTGAGTCTATATCTAAAAGGCTTAATAGATTTTTGGTTTCCTGCTATTGGGTGCATGATAGGTGGTCCACTAGTTCAAAAATTCTTGATTGGAGGGGTTCTGATCATTGGCCTACTCAGATTTCTATTACATCTTTTAGAACCTCCAAAAGTCCCTCTTTCAAATTTCAATTGATGTGGCTTCATGATCAGTCCTTGAGGGATCTTATGGTTGATTGGTGGTATGAAGGGGTGCCTACCCATGGGCGGGCTATGTACACCTTTGGGAAGAGATTACAACATTGGAAATACAGGCTGAAGAGGTGGAATAAACAATGTTTTGGGAATCTGCATAGACACAAGATGGTAGCTCAATCCAAGTTGGATGAGGTTACGCGTCAAATTAGGGATCAAGGGATGACTGTGGAGCTCAGTATGGCTGAGTCCCTTGCTCTAAAGGACTTAGAAGAGTGGGAGTTGTGTGAGGAGATTTTTTGGAAATAAAAGTCTCATGTGGATTGGCTCCAAGAAGGTGATAGAAACACTTCTTTTTTTCATAATTTTGTTAAGGCTCGGAGGTATGGTAACTCTATTACCTCTCTCATATTTTTAGAAGGGATTCATCTTTCATCTAAAGAATAAATTGCTACGGAGGCTGTCAGTTTTTTTCTAATTTCTTTACCAAAGAGGATCCTGGAGCTATGGTGGTAGAGAGGGCCATCTTGAACCATATTCCCCCTCTTGTCTTTGTTGAAATGAATGATTCTCTCTTGCACCCCATTTTGTTGTCTAAACTTGAGGGAGTTGTGTTTCAAATGAAAAAAGGCAAGGCTTCTAGCCCTGACGGGTTTCCTATTAAGTTTTTTCAATAATTTGGGGAGATTATAAAGTATGATCTTCTAGATGTTGTTCAGGAATCTCATAGGAATAAACATTTGCTTAAATCTATGAATTCTACCTTCTTGGCTCTCGTTCCTAAGAAGGAGGGGGCTAATAGCTTGGATCAGTACATGCCTATTTCTTTATGTAATGTTGTCTACAAGATAATCACTAAATTGATTGTTGAATGACTCAAACCTCTCCTCTGCACTTTGGTTTCTAAGGAGCAAGGTGGTTTCATTGATGGCAGATAGATCCTTGATGGAGTTGTGATAGCAATGGAGGCTATTCATTTGATGGCTTCCTTTAAGGAGAAGGCTATGTTTATTAAACTTGACATGGCCAAAGCTTATGATAGGGTGAGTTGGGATTTCTTACAAAAGATCCTTTTGGCTTTTGGTTTTGGAGAAGAGTGGATGAATTGGGTTCTTAGTTGTGTGACTTCTACCTCTTTCTCAGTTCTTATTAATGGGGAACCCTCAGAATTGTTTAGCGCTTCATGGGGGCTTCGGCAAGGGGACCCTTTATCTCCCTATTTATTTATTCTCATGGCTGAAGGTCTTGGCAGATTTCTCACTTCTCAGGTGAGACATGGTCTTATTCAGAACTGGAGTTGGAGAAATTCTCTACCTCTCTCATCCTCAGTTTGTAGATGACACAGGTTTGGTGGGCAAGGCCAGAATCAATGAGGCAGTGAATTTCAAGAGAGCTTTGGATATCTATTGCAAAGCCTCAGGTTAGAAAATTAATGAAGATAAATAATCCATATATTTCTTTAATACCCCCCAGCTTATTCAGAATAGGATTTCCAGGATCCTCATATTTCAGACAGGGTCCATTCCTTTGTTGTACCTCAGGATTCCTTTAGATTTTGGGGTTCGACGCGAAGATTTTTGGTAAGGAATTTTGGATAAATATCCTTGCAAGGTTAATCATTGGACTTATAGGTGATTATCCTCTGCTGGAAGAATGATTCTTCTTAAGACTGTGATGCGAGCGCTTCCCATTTATAGGTGTTTTGTGGAGGCTCCCCCTTCCAACTTTGTGAGAGAGTTTGATGCTCTTTCCCATCAATTTCTTTGGTCTGGTAGTTTTCTTTCTTCTAAGTGGAGTTTAGTTAAATGAGACTCTATTTGTAGACTGAGACATGCTGGGGGTCTTGGCCTTAGATCTATTGCTTTGGTTAGTAAGGCCTTGGTGGCTAAGTTGTATAGGAGGTGGTGTAATAGTCAGGATCAGGACTGGGCCAAGATTTTAACCCACACGTATCTCCCTGGTGATAATGATCATGAGGTGCCTCGTCTTAGTATAGTGGGTAGGGGCTCTTGTATCTGGGATACTCTTAAAAAAGGTGCCCAACTTATTAAAGATGGCCTTTTCTGGATTTGTAATAGAGGCTCTGAAGCTCTTTTTTGGTAGGACTCTTGGGATGGTCACCCTCCTATTCTGTCTAGTTATCCACAACTTCAGCCTCTTTGCAACATTTTCACTGATGTTGGATGGGTTAAGGTGGAGAATTTTAAAATAGTTAGGCGCATTGTACAGGTTGAGGTGACTTGTTGGAAGCATCCTCTTGAATGGCCCTTGGGTGGCTCAAATGAAGATCGTGTGGTGTTGGTTAATATCTTGGAGGGTATGTTATGTAGTTCCCTCAAGGAGAGAGATATTTTGGCTTGGGGTCCTAACCCAAAAGGCAATTTTTCTGTTGCTGAAGGTTATGCTTAGCTTGATAGGCAATTGCATGGCTTGACGGATGTTCCCTGGTGGAAGAAGATTTGGAATAGCTTCTCTTGGCTGAAATGTAATTTTTTCTTTTGGCTGGTTGCTAAGAGGAAATGTCTCACGTGGGAGAATCTTCGAAAGAGAGGTTTCATGGACTATCTATCTATTATCTTTGTATGTATAATGAGGAAGACTGCTCCCACTTGTTTTTCTATGCCCTTTCTCTAGGGAGATTTGGCACAAGTGGTGAGAGGCTTGGCAACATGCTTGTTTTCATGCTACCTCCTTAATTGACTTTTGGGATATCTTGGGCAGACCCCAAGCAAAGACCTCTTTTCTTCAAGTGGCCTAAGCTATTGGGCTAGCCCTTATTATCTAGAATTTGTGGCTAGAAAGGAAGCAGAGGGTCTTTTGTGATTCACATATAGGGAGTCCTCAGTTGTGGCAGAAGATAGTTAATAGGATTCAAGAGACAATCTCTGCTAAGTGCAATTTGTCTGAAAATGTTGATCCGAGTGATTATGCTATTTTAAGAAATCTGCAATTGGAAAACATTAAAATGGACTGTGCTTCTAGAAATAGATCTCAACATGTGAAGCAGCGGATAAGTAGAGATGGAAGGTGGATTCCCCCTCCTATGGGAATCTTAAAAATTAATATAGATGGATCTTCCCATGGGAATCCTGGACATGCAAGTATTGGAGGTATAGGTAGAGGTGATGATGGTTGTGCATTTTTTTTCTTCTCTATTTATATTGGGCAACACTCTAACAATCTTATGGAGGCCCTAGCTATTAAGATTTTTGTTGAGCGAGGCTGTTCTTTAGGATGGAGGAAGATTATTTGTGAGTCAGATTCTCAGATTGTTGTGGACATGTTGAACAAACCAAAATTTGAATGATGTGAGTTGGCAATTAGCTTTTATGGTCAGACAAATTTTACAATTGTGTAATACATTGGAATTTGTCTCCTTTTGTCATATTCCCAGGGAGTGGAATAGAGTGGCTGATTGTTTGGCCAAGTGGGCTTTAGAGAATGTTGATGGTTGGGATTTTAGTGGAAGGGATGGTCTACCTCCTGATTATCTTGAAACTTTAGACAGGTTAATGCTAGAAGACAGAATGGTGCAAGAGCACCCAGTGGTGTAGGATCAATTTCCTTTTTATTTTTGTTTCCTTTTTATTGTCATTTTTTAGGCCCCTTCAAGGCTCTGGATGAGCCTAGTTTTTGGTGTAATTTCAAAGTAGTTGGCCTTTGGCCTTATTTAGTGTCACATCATCTTTTTGAGGGCTTTTCGAAAAGGTATTATCATTGGAAATCCGACGGTCGGATCTAATGCTATGGTCACTAGACTTTGTAGTAGTGGTGTTGGTGGTTCTTTTAGGATCCTTTTAGTTTTAGTTGCTGTCTTGGTGGGCCCAAGGCCAGTTCTTTGCAATTATGTGATTTGTGAATAAATCTTTACCCCTTTTTTCAAAAAAAACAAATGTTTATAATTTTTATTTCAAAAAGTTTTTACATTCATATGTAATACACCGAGACATAAAAATAAATATTTTTTGTCATATATACATCAATTTTTATTATATAATTTAATTCTATATCCTATCATTTTTATTTTCTATTTTCTTCTTGTATGGGTAAAGAATGGAGTTCAAGGTGATTTTTTTCTTAATAATTGAACTTAAAAAATTAATGAGATTATGTTTTTAATCCCACACAATAGCAAGTTGTAAGTTAAATGACTTCTTCAACAACATAAATTTTTATTTTAAATAATTTTTCTCTCATTCGGTAAAATTTGTATTTTTTAATTGTTTTGATTTTGTACACATTTTGTTGGTCAAATAAAGTTGCTACAACATATATCTCTAGAACTTTAGACATTAGTTAAAAGTTCTTTATCAGCGTTAGGAATAACTATTGATAATGGAAAGTCAAGTATGTTGTGTGTTTTATATTAGTGAAATTATGTATGAATATATCTTTTATGTATAAAATTATTATTTATTTAAGAATACGTTTATGTTGTTTAAACTTTTATATAATTTTAGATTTTTGATATGAGATTCGTTGTTGTTTTTTAAGTCATATTATTTAATTTGTTATACTTTGTTTTGTTTGAATATTTTTAAAAATTATATTATTAAAAAATATATCAATCAACATAAAAAAAAGAATTGAACATATTGAAAAAATCGCTCTGCAACTAGGGTATGAAACTCGGCTTTCTTGGTTGCTAGCCAAGTTGTGCACGGGGGCTCCCAACACCATTGGGGAGCCCCAATAATTAATGCTCATCCAAGTGGATGGGATGGATGGTGTTATGTGTGATGGAGTGCCAAATGTGCATCATTCCTCCTTGGTTGATCTGACTCTCTCTGGCTCGGCGGTGGATTCTGGCAGAACATTCAAGCAAGCCCTCGAGGGACCCCAACTCGACCTTCTAGTAGATGCATGCTTTCTCATAGAGCCTAATCAAGATGTTGCGACCAATTTTGACATGCAAGAAGGTAAGGTTCCGCCTACCACTAAACTCATCATCTCACCTAATTCTTCTATGTCTGTGATGATTTATAAAGAAATTTGTAGGCTTAGAGAGTCGGCTATCTTTCTTGCAGCCTTAGATGTTAATAGGGTTCCATCTAGGCAATTCATGAATAAATGGCTTCAAGATATCTGGGTCAAAAAACTAGGGCTTCATTATACATATTGCAAGATGATACAAAAGGGTTTGTTTCTAATTTTTTTCACAAATGCAGATAGTTAGAAAAAAGCCCTAGATAGAAATTTTTGGGTGATAGGTAATTCTAATTTTTGAACCATTAAATGGGCCCCTGAATGTTGCAATGAGGAAGTTATGGCCTTTTCAAACCCTAGATGGGTTAATGTTAAGAATGTCCCTGTGTTCCTCTGGTCTTGTCTACCTAAAATGTTGGAGCCTTTGGGTAAAATTTTAAGAATGGACTCCTCACTGACCCTTCTCCCTCATTTGGATGCAAGGATTCTTATTGCATTTAATCCTGGTATTGATTTACCTTCCAAAATTGTTATCAAGCTCGAAGAGTCTCTCTATTCCTATCCTATTGAATATCTAGGGGATATTAATGCTTGCCATATATAGAAACAATGGTCATTTTAAAAAATAATCGCCCTCTTGTGGCTAAGCGTAAACCCAATCTGGCCCCTCCAATGATCCCCCTCTGTCTTCCCAAGCTCCCTTGTCTCCCTCTAAATCCGACCCTATCTCTAAACCCAAACCAAATAAATCGACATATCCTTCCCATCTCGTGGACTCTTCCATTGCAGAGAGCGTCCTTAAGTACAGACAAGCCCTAATGGAATATAGGGTGGCCTTTGAACCTACGCGACCTTCTCTCTTTGACCTATCTAATAGGTCGGATTTAAACATGGGCCCAAGGACTCAAAATGAATAGCAGATAGTTTTGGATAATTTGAAAGAGGTGATCGTGGCTAGGAAACAACATCAGAAATCCATTGGTTCTTACAAGGTTGATAAGATGTGATCCTCCCCTTGCCCTCTAGTGAGTTCATGGGTGTGGATGGCAGGTTGGAGGCCCCTGTTGCTGACTGTGCCACTATTGGTGGTCAAGTGGCTTGTGTTCCTTTCTCCACTAACTTAGAGGTTAATGTTGAGGCCCTTATGCATGACTCTGTGTTCAATGATAACTCCCGACCTCAGGAGGACTTTATATTGGGAAGTTCTGACCCTAAGTTAGCCTCCATCAAAGCTTCTTCTGAGTCTTATGATGATACTGAAGGTCCTTAGCTACCGTTGGATACTCCTAGGTCTCCAATTGGTGCTTCTATTGGGGACAGTGACCTCCCCCTAGTTGACCCCACCTCCACCCATCCCCTCACTTATGGACATGTGGATGATAACACTGATACCTCTACAAGTGGGAATGGAATTGAATTGTTTGGTCCTAAGGCTCCTAACTTTACTTTAGGGGCTAGTGAGAAGGCTGATGATTTCATTGAATTCAAAACAAAGAGGTCTAGGAATAAGAGATCTTCGAGAACTATCAGTGATGCTTCTATCAAGAAGGAGTCCTTAGGACCTGAGAAAATTTCTGAAAGTAGGAAAAAGAGAGGTAGGCCTAATTCAATTGTTGCCTTTGATGATAGTAACCTTTCTAACAAGGAGGAATGGCCTAAATGTTTTGAGGGGTTTAATCCTCTAATGGATACCTCTGAATGAATATCTTAAGATGATTAATACAGTGTCTTGGAATATAAGGGGCTTGGAGTCCCCAGTTAGAAAGTACATGGTAAAGAGATTCCTCAATATGCATAGGAACATTGATTGTCTCATGTTGCAAGAGCTGAAATCGGTTGGATTCTCTCTATGAGTAGGACTAAAATGTATTTGGAGAGATGCTACATACTTCATCACTAATCATTCCAGGGGTAAGGTGGGTACTGCTATTTTGCTTAGTCATAAATGGACTAACAATGTGATTAAGTGGGGACAATCCCCCTGTGCCAGATTTGTGTGGGTTAATCTTAAGGTTGAGGAAAATATATTTGGGGTGTGCTCAATTTATGCCCCTAATGATTATAGGGAAAGAGTAGAGTTATGGAACTGGGTCTCCCAATTAGATGACATCCCTTGGTTCTTAGAGGGTGATTTTAATGTGGTAGAGAATGCTCAGGATAAGAGAGATGGAAATAGATTTGAATGGAAAGGGTTGGAGAGAGTGCATTGGGATAGGATGGAAGCTTATTGACCCAGTTGCTAGAAGGAAGGAGGAACTGAATACTATTTGGTATACATGGTGTAATTATCAACATCTCAATAGGAGGGTCTATTGTAGGTTGGATAGGTTATATTTTAACAAAGAGTTCTTTGAAATTCAAAAAGATGTCAAGGGGGAGAAGTATTTTGTGGTTCCCTACATGTTATCTGATCACCATCCTATTAACATTTAGCTAGGTTTTATTGATGGTTGTTCTCCTAATCCCTGTAGAGATGCTTCCTTTATATTGAATGTTAGCTTGCTTGAGGATGAAGATGTCAGGTGTTCTTTGGCTTTTATCTGGATGTTTAATAAGAATAACAAATCATTATGCTCATGTTGTGAGAGATGGGGTAAAAATGTTAAGAGTTGGATAGAGTTGTGTCAAGCTATTGGCAAGAAGAAGGCAAAGGATAACAAGAAGGTTGAGATGTTTTGGCAAGGGGCTGTATTAGTATCTGAGTCTAAACTTCAGGACAACCTAGAAAATAAGCAGCTTGCCCATGATTTGATTGGAACTAAGGCAATGTTGAGGAGGATTCATAATACTAAAGTTAATGGGTGGAAAACAAGGGCTAGGCTAAAGTGGCTTGAGGATGGAGATAGAGGGTCTAAGTTCTTTTTTCAAATTATTAAGGTGAAAGAGGCAAAGGAAAGGATTCATAGTATATGGGAAGATAATAATAATATTTCATACCCTAAGGAAATATTAGAGCACTTTGCACAGTTCTATAGATTCTTGCTATCTTCATAAGACAGGGGGTTGACCAAAGCAGAGCTAGGGAAGTGATTAAGAGGGTGGTGCCAAAAGTTCTAAATGCAGATGATTGCTCCCAAATTGGTATGCCTCTATAGAAGGAGGAGATAGAGTAGGCCATTAATCCTCTGAGTAATGACAAGTCCCTTGGGCCGAATGGATTTCCAGTGGAGTTTTACAAAGCTAACCTCGAGTGGATCTCGGAAGATCTTCTTGCATTATATAAGGATTCTATTGATAGAGGCTCGCTTGGTAAGGAAATTAATAAGGGGCTTATTAAGCTGATTCCAAAGGAGGGGGGCAACACCTTAATTAGAAATTGGAGGCCTATTACTCTCCTGAATGTCTCGTATAGAATACTAGCCAAGGTTGCAGCTCATAGATTGGAAGAGGTCCTCCCTAAAATCATTAGTCCTACCCAGACCAGTTTAGTTAAGGGAAAGTACATACTAGAAAATATAATTACATGTTGGGAGTCCATGAAATGGGCCAAGGATACTAGTCAGAATGCAACGGTGTTATTAATTGACTTTGAAAAATAATATGATAGGATTGAATGGGGATTTATTCTCCAGATGCTTAGCAGTATGGTCCTCCAAGACTTTTTTTGTAAGCTAGTTCAAACTCTCCTCTGTGATGCTAATGCAATGGTTGAAGTGAATGGATTGTAGACAAAATGTTTTCCTTTGTCAAGATCCATCAGACAAGGCTGCCCACTGGCTCTAACCCTGTTTATAATTATTGCAAATGCCTTACATTACTTTGTTAAGAACAATGATATTACCCCTAGGGTCAGAGGGATCTGCTTACCTAATGGAGAAGAACTAATTAATGTGCAGTTTGCAGATGATATTGTTGTTATGATATCTTTGGAAGAAAATAATAGGGAGGCCTTGTTAGAGAATATGGACATCTTTTGCAAAGCATCTGGTAGTAAAATTTCTCTTCAGAAATCATGTTTCATTGGGTGGTATCACAATACCCCTATCTGGATCTCTATATTTTTTATAAAATAGGGGGGCCCTTGCCAAATTGTTAGGTATTTGGGCATTCCTTTCTCGGTTGCCCCAAACCTAAAGGAGATGTGGGAATGGATCAGAAACAAGGTTGATAAAAAGCTGACTAAATGGAATAGGACTTTACTCTCTCTAGTTGGAAGGTTTCAAGTTTGCCAGAAAATACTCTCCTCTTACAATATTTACATCTCCTCGACCTGGCTCTTTTCTAAGTACTAGTTTAACCAAATCCAAAAGAAAATCAAGAACTGTTTGTGGTCTAATGGGAAAGGTAATAGGAAACAACATGCGGTGAAATGAGACTTGTGTCACATGAAGAGGGAGAGTGGAGGTATGGGACTTAAGGATCTACGGACTCAAGGGGTTGCCCTGGCCTCTAAGTGGATCTTTAGGGCCATAGTTGGAGAAGAGCCATGGAAAGTGTTGATTAGGCAAAATATATTAAGGTCGGTTCCCAGAAAGGCTAGGAGATGGAAGGGGCTCTTGTTTGGTGATTTAATAGCTAGAAAATTTGAGGTGTTTCCTTGGGGGTCCAAGGTCTTTAAATCTCTGTGGAAGGCCTGGGAGGTTGTTAAGAAGTTTGTCAAAAAGAATGATTGCCTAGGGGAAGACTGCAATCTTGCTAAAACAAGTCCATTTGGTGGAATGTCTCTCATAAAGGGAAACCTCTTGCTACTTTATAGGGATGCTCGACACTGAAATGGTATAACAGTGGTGTTAGAGTGTTTGGAGATATATTTCAAGATGGTTCGTTGTTGTCTTGGGAAGAGATGGTTGCTAGATATAAGGTGCCCCCTTCTCAGTACAAGACCTATGATGTCCTTAAGGATGCTATTTCCCCCTTTATCTCCCTTGGCCCCCTTACTCTCCTACCTACTTGTTCATCCTCTTATTTCTGGGTTGATAATACTCCTCTCCCAAACCTTAAGACCAAAATTATCTATGACACCTTGGTGGATTCTTCCCTTGTGATTGATCATGTTAACTATGTATGGGGCCTAAATTGGAATAGGGCACAACAGAGAAAGTCTTTGAGTATCAGGTGGGCTAGGCCATTTGAGCCAAAAAAGAAATTCTTTGTCTAGTGGTTGATTTTGAATAGACTCCCCTTGAAAGACACTAGTGGTAATTTCCCTCTATGTAATGCATGTCACCTCCTTGAGTCCCCTCGGCATTTATTCTTTGACTATTTATTTGCCAAAGAAGTGTGGAAAATGTTTGGTATTAAACCTGATGAAATGAATATTGCTAACACTGATGTTATCCTAGGTTACATTAAAGGCTGCAAGAAAGTTGGTAACTCTTTTTGGTCTTGTCTCTCTTTGGAAATCTTATGGTTGATATGAAAGTTTCATAATGATGAGATTTTTAATGGAAAGATTAGGAATCTTATTGAGTCTCTGAGGAGACTCATTTTTCATATTATTTCTATGCAGTTTTCCCTTGTTATCAGGATTGATGAAGATAAATTTGAGCAGTGGTTGAAGGATGGATCTATTTTTGTACACAGAAGAGAGCTCTACCATGTATTCACCTAGGATAGAGGAGACAATAGTAAAGCCCCATTTAAGAAGTCTCTCCTTAGTTTCATGCACTTCCCAGAGGAGAGGCAAGACCAGATGGATCTGATTCACCGAGAAGAGGAATTGATGCAGGGTTGGGTGATGCATCCACACAAAGAACAAATTTTGAATGGACTGTTCGAAGTTTGGCAGTAAGGATACTTAGGATGGATTGCATGGGTCCCCCCCTTGGGAAATACTACTCTTCTAAATGGGGAGATTGATTGTAGATAGGATTGGTCTTTTATATTTACCTGTGTCCTATGGTAGTTTTTGCCTTAGCTTGGGGTTGGTTTTATGTATCTTTTTGGGGATGATTGTGGGTTGTTTGGGTACAGTTTGTTTTTTCCTTTTGGACAGATATGGGATGGGTTGATATACTACTTTTTAGACTCTCACTGGTTTCTTTGATGCTTGGTCTAGCATGGTATCCTTGTAACTTATGATGTGATACTCCTTTTTTGGCTTTATTATATTTAATAGAAAAATATATCATTTTTTTATGTACACAATGAGTGCATTAAAAAGAGTTAAAAGTGGTTAGCAAAAATTAAAAAACTTATAAGTAATTTAAGATGTCTACATTCAAAATGTAAAAAATCTTAGAATTAGAATAATAATTGTAGTGTTCTCATTCTAGTTTCTAAACTATTAAAATACTAAACACTCATAAAATTGTTTCTATTTGTATCATTAAAATTTAATATAACAACCTCACATCTCCTTTTTTTAACGTATTAAGTAGATTAAAAAAATATTTAGTATAAAGATAATTGAGAATTAGTATTATAAAATTATAATTATATATATATATATATATATATGTGTGTGTATACTAAGAGTATATATATATATATATATATATATATATATGAGATAAAAAATAATAATAAAATTAAAATTCAACATACATACATACATATGAGACATACAAAGACGTTATTAAAATAAATTAAAATATTTTTTTAATTATTTGAAATTTTAAAAATTATATGACAAGAAAGTTGAGATGAGCTTGATATTTTGATAGCAGTTTCATATAATCTTGTATAAAATACATAAAAAACTATTGAAGATAGCTTGATAATTATATCTCTCATTGGTTGAGCTTTTCTCCCTCCATGCCTATCCATCATAGTGTGGGGAATGGCTATTTAGCCCCTAGAATGCACCAATACATTAGTTAATACATAAGTTATAATATATGAGAATAATTAATGTATTGCTACATTCTAGTCATCTAGTTGAATATGTTCTCCAAATTGAAAATTTGTCTCCATTTATATATCTATGTAACTTCCTTATATATTTATATAATTATATATTCTTTTTATATTTTACCAAAAAAATTAATAAAACTATTGAAGATAAAGTTTGAATATATTATTTAATGTTGAAAATAAATAAACATTTTTTCATCAATTTGAATTATAATATAAATAATGCATACTATTGAATATATATGTAGTCCCTCCTAATTAGGTTTTGAGTTACAGTCAAGATTAAGTTTCAATCAGATTAGGGTTAGGGTTTAATTAGGATTAGGGTTCAATTGGGGTTAGGGCTAGGACTCATATTCAATTAAGGTAATGATTCAATTAGGTTTATAGGATAAATCTTTGAGTTAGGTTTAGGGTTTAGGTTTAATTAAGGTTATGGTTAAGGTTAGGTCAAGGATTAATTAGAGTAAAATATTTGGGTTAAGGTTAGAGTTAGCCTTCAAGTAGGATTAGGTTAAAGGTTAGTGCTCGGTAAGGGTTACAATCATGGTATAATTAACTTTAAGATTAGGGTTCAATTAAGGGTAGGGTTAGGATTAGGGTTATAGAAAGAATATTTGATTTAGGTTTAGTGCTAAATTATGGTTAGGGTTCAATTAGAGGAAAATCTTTGAGACAGGGTTAGGGTTAAAGTATGGTTAACATTCAATTAGGGTTAGGGTTAGGAATTACTTATAGTTTAGCTTAAGGTTAAGGTTCAATTAGGGTTAGGGTTAGTGTCAAAATAAGATTATGATAGGTTATATAGTTATGGTTAGGGTCAGAACTAGAATTAGGATTAGGTTATAATTAGAATTAGAGATAGGGTTATGATTAGGATTAAATTAGGGTTAGGGTTCAATTATTGTAAGGGTAAGTATTAGTGTACATTTTGGAACTATGATTTCATGATGATAAGTTTAGCATTCAAATAAATTTAGGATTTTGGGTTTAACTAAATTAGGGATTAAAGTTCTATTAGGGTTATGATTTATGAATGGTTAGCATTTGATTAGGCTTAGGGATAGGGTTCATTTAGGGTTAGGGTTATAGATAAGATTTAGTGAGGGTTAGGGTTAGGGTTTAATAAGGGTTATAGGAAAATATTTGATTCATGGTTACAGTTCAAATAGGCTTAGAGTTATAGCTCAATTATCATTACAGTTCAAGCATAATTAGGGTTAGGGTTAGGGTTAGGGTTAAGGTTAGGTTGGGGTTTCCCAGTTCAATTAGATGGAATTTTTTTAGTTATGGTATGGGTTATAGTTAACTATAGTTTGGTTTAAATTATGGTAAGGGTTTAATTATAGTTAGGGTTGGGATTAAGAGTTAAATAAGGTTTATAATTAAAGTTAGGATTCAATCACAATAGGGTTAGGTTTTCATTAAGTTTGGAGTTCAATTATGGTTTGGGTTTAGGCTACAATTCCATCATGATTAGGGTTCATTAAGGGCTAAGGTTAGGTTTGGGGTTAGGTTATGCTTAAGGTTTAATTAGGGTTAGGGAAAAGGTTATGTTAGGGTCAAGGGTAGGCTAAGATTAGGGTTACCATTCTAGGATAATTCTTAGGGTTAGCGATAGGGTATAATTAGAATTAGAGTTAGGGTTAAGGTGTAATTAGGATTCAGGCTAGTATGAAAGTTCAATTAGGGTTCAATTAATGTTAGAGTTAGTGTTAGGATTCAAATAGGGTTAATATTTAAGGATAAAACATAGTGTTAGGGCTAGGGTTAGATTTCATTAGAGTTAAGTTTCAATTAGATTAGGTTTACGGTTTAATTAAGATTATAATTCAATTAAGGCTAGGTTCTGGTCTATGATTCATTTAGGATTTGGTTCAATTAGGGTTAGGGACCTTAAGTTTAGGGTTAGTTTATGGAACTAAGTTTCAATTAGGGTTAGTCTAGGGTTAGGGTTAATGTTATGTTAGGGTCAGGGGTAGGCTACAATTAAGGTTACTATTTAAGGATAATGCTTGGGGTTATAGATGGGGTTTAATTATAATCAGTGTTAGGGTTAAGGTTTAGTTAAGATTATGTTTAGAGCTCAATTAAGCTTAGGGTTAGTACTACAAGTTAATTACAATTCATTTAATGTTGGAGTTCATGTTAGGATTCAAATACAACTATTGTTTAATGATAAATCATGATATTAGGGTTACAACTCTATAATAAAGCATTAGTTTAAGGTTGGGGTTAAAGTTTAATTTGGGTTAATTTTAGGAGTTAATTAGAGTTAGGGTTATGTTATGGGTTGCATTAACAAAAAGGTTCAATTAGGTTTAGGTTTCAATTAGGTTTAGATTGGCGATAAGGTCAAGGTTAGATTGGGTTTAGGGTTAAGGTTGCTTTAGGGTTAGGGTTCAAGTTCAATAAATGGTGTTACTAGAAATCAAGAAGGAAGACTGAGAGGGGGGGAGGGGGCGAATCAATCTTCACCAGATACACAACAAAGTAAACTTCCAAAATATAAACTGATAAACCACAACAATAACAGATAAGCAAAATAATCAACACAACACATAACACCAATATTTTGACGTGGAAAACCCAGTTAAGGGAAAAAATATGGTGGGAACCTACCCACAATAAGGTGATACTCTACAATAGAATGTGAAAATATTAGAAAGGGGAATGCACATACATTCAAACACACTGCCTAGAGCTCACTTCTTAAAACATATATGCTCAGAAGGCTACAACCCTCAAGGAAGTCTCACTGACTTACAAAATAATTCAGAACACAATTCGGAATGAATGAACTACAATAATATCATCTACAAATGCCTGATGACAGTTCCGGTTAAGCATAGTTGTCTTCTTGCAACACCAAACTCACCACAACACTTTAATGAATGATATATCATTGTTCACACATTTACCTCTTTAATAATGCATACACAATACCTACACCTGAACTACATAAGAATCTCACCTATATATACAAATCAGCAACCTCGATAACAAGGTCAGCTAAACCATCAACCCTTAATTCATAATTACAAAAATTACATTACACGATACAAAAATCAACCACCAGACCAATATTATGATTTAAATTACATAGCATGGACCTAATTCAAATTCCAAAACAATTACATCCACTGTAAATCCCACAAAGATAAACCGCAACACGCTACACCACCCAAAATACTGCATAACACACAATATCACCAACTCATAGAAATCACCAAAACTCGCTCAACAATCAATGTGGATCATAAAAAAAAATAGGACATGACAAGGACATGCCATCAAGCATATTAGAATCATCTGGAACAATTGCACCAACATCTCTTTTCAAATCTTAATCGGTCAACATCTCAAGGCTCAAGAGCACAACCAATCTGCAACTGTCATGAAGAAAGATAAATTGTGGAGCACCAAAATCATGAACCATCTGAAATGAAGATACACAAGATCATCCCAAACAATAATCCAAAATCTTAGCACAAGATTTGATCACACTGGAATATACCAGAGGGAATACCGACAAAAACCGGTAAACAAAGAACTGCAAACCGAATCAGAAAATATTCCCAAACTCACCAGAATAACTCATAGGAATATGTTGACATCAATGACAATAACATATCCTAGTAGCAACAATGAACAACCAAATCCAATAATTTCCTCAATAATCCAGCAATCTCCCCCTTTGGCATTGATGGCAACATATGAATGTGAAAAATAATCAATGCAAAGAAAGAAAATATCACCAGCAAAATCCCCCTAAGATCAAGGTAGATAAAGCAATTTTTCACATGATCTCTCACCCCCTTTAACAACAATGCCAAAGATCACCAAGACACAAAATCAAACTCTCTCCCAAAAAAAAAATATGAATCTCTCTCCCACTAGAATACACAACCAAACCAACAAAAATCTCTCTCCAAAACAAACTACTCCAGCAAAGGAGCAACACCAATACATCAATCCAAATAAAAGGGTAAGGCTCTAAATTCCACCGGATCGATGCAACTAAATGCATCTAGTTATCATCAGGAGGGGTGGAGACCCCTAACTTGTCTCTCAGATAGACAAATGTATCTACAGGCAAAGGCTTAGTAAAAATATCAGTAATTTGTTCCTTTGTAGATACATATTCTGGCTTCACCTTCTATTCACCAACTTGCTCTCTCAAGTAATTGTATTTGATTGATATATTCTTAGTCTTTGGCTATTGCACCATATTTTTAGATATGTTTATAGCACTAGAATTATCACAAGTATATAATAGTAGGCCCATCATAAATAACTTTGATATCTTTCAACATTTGCTTCATCCATACTATCTAAGTGCAATTACTAGCAGCAGCAATGTACTCAGCTTCAACAATAGATAGAGATACCAAATCCTATTTCTTGTTGGCCCATGAAACCAACTTCTTACCCAAAAATAATTCTCCACCAGTAGTACTCTTCCAGTCATCAACGTCACCTACCCAATGTGCATCTGTATAAGCACATAATGTGAAATCATCATTCTTTGGATACCGTAAACCATAATCTTCAGTTCCCTTTAGATATCGAAATATTCTTTTAACAACAGTAACATGACTCTCTTTCAAATCAGCTTGATATCTAGCTATCATACACACATCATGCATAATGTCAGGTCTAGTTTGAGTAAGATACAACAGTCCACCAACCATAGATCTGTATAAACTCTTATTAGCTTTAGGAGATTCATCATTTTTAGACAATTTACAACCAGTTGCCATAGGAGTTCCAACCACTTTGGAGTCATCTAATCCAAACTTCTTCAGAAATTTCTTCACATACTTAGTTTGAGATATAAAGATTCCATTTTGAGTTTGTGCAATCTACAAACCTAAGAAAAATTTCATCTCACCGATCATAGACATCTCAAATTCGTTTTGCATATCACCAACAAATTTCATACTCATATCATCATCACCACCAAAAATAATGTCATCAACAAAGACTTCAACAATCAAATGTTATCATTTTCAATTTTGAAGTACATATTACTACTAGCAGCACCTTTGACAAATCCCAATTTTAGCAAGCATTTGTCTAATCTAGCATACCAGCCTCTAGGGGCTTGTTTCAATCGATAAAGTAGTTTGTTCCACTTACATAGCATGTCTCCATCATCTGACAATGAAAATACATCAAATTGTTCAATGTAAACTTCTTCTTCTAGATCACCATTCAAGAATGCATATTTGACATCCATTTGATATACATTGAAATCTTTATAAGCAGAATAAGCAAGTAATAGTCTAACATCTTCAATTCTGGCAACCAGAGAAAAAGTTTCTTCATAATCAAATGCTTCTTGCTGTGAATATCACTTGCAGACTAGTCTAGCTAATTTCTTGACTACTTCACTTGCTTCATTTAATTTATTCCTAAAAACACACTTAGTACCAATAACATTTTGTGTCCTTAGGTCTAGGCACAAGTTCCCAAGTATTGTTCTTTTCAATCTGATCTAACTCTTCTTCCATGGCTTGAATCCAGTTATTATCTTTATAATTTTCAACATATTTAGGTTCAACTTTAGAAATAAAATATATCTCTATTGCAGCTAACCTTCTTCTAGTCATCACACATTTATTCTTATTACCAATAATCTGATTTTCAAAATGATTCAATCTTACATACCTTGGAATCCTCTGATTGCTCTAATTCTTAGACTTGGGATCCTGAACATCCTCACCAGTAGCAGCAATAGTCTTTGTCTCTATGAGATCATTCTTCTTAGGAGCTAAAACAACATGTTGGCCTTCATCATAGGCTCTGATCTCCTTCCCAAGGTTTTCATCCACCTTCATACTTGCACTCTCAACTATCTTTCCCAATCTCAATTGTTATATCACCAGTAGGATTTGCTATTTATAGAATATCCCAAGAAGATACCTTCATCACTTCTAGCATCAAACTTCCCAATTTCCTCATCTCTCTTGATATAACATTTTCTACCAAAAAATTTGAAATACTTCACAGTAGGAACATGAACAAACCAAATCTCATAAGGAGTCTTACCGATATTACTTTTGATATGAACTCTATTGAATGTATAGATTGTAATGCTAATAGCTTCTCTCCAATAGACCTTCAGAACATTTCCTTCAATTAACATGTTCTTGCAACATCTAAAACAATACGGTTCTTCCTTTCAACAATCCCATTCTGTTGTGGGGTCCTAGGAGCAAATAATTGTCTTCTGATTCCATGCATCTCACAGAAATAATTGAACTCACCGGAATAGAATTCTCCACCTCTATCAGATATCAAACACTTCAACTTCAATCCGAACTCAGTTTCAACTTTAGCAATGAATATCTTGAATTTATCAAATGCTTCTGATTTTTCCTTCAAAAAGACAACCTACATCATTCTGGAATAATCATCAATTAGTAACATAAAGTATCTATCACCCTACACACTTCTAACATTTTTAGGTCCACATAGGTCAGTATGCACAAGATATAACAATCCATCCGATGTGTACCATTTACTCTTGGAAGAAATCCTTGTTTGCTTACCCAACTGACATTCCTTACATACTAGATTGGTAGGTTTAACAATCTTAGGCAGATCCCTAACAACTTGTGTAGAACTGATTTTGATCAATGAATCAAAGTTTACATGACACATCCTTCTATGCCACAACCAACTCTCATCTATCTTAGCAATCAAACAACTTTTCTCACTAGCATCCAAATAAAAAATGTTACCTTCAATCTTAGTTCTAGATGCAATTTCTATACCGGATGCATTCAAGATCTTGCATTTACCATCTTTGAATTGTAGATCATAACCATTATCAACCATCTATCCAACACTTAAAAGATTATGCTTTAAACCTTCAACATACAAGACATCATCAGTGATATTCTTACCATCAAAAGAAAAGATCCTCTCCCACAGATTACACAAGCTTTGTCATCTCCAAATCTGACTATTCCACCATCATACATTTCCATGCTTACAAAATTATTTTTATCACCAGTCATATGGTGTGAACAACCATTGTCAATCACCCATTCACCTTTTTCTTCTACCTTAGAAGCCAAAGCTTTCTCCTCAACAAAATAGCTTGTGGAATCAATAGGCACAAGACTATCTTCTTTAATGACAATAAACACAACTTCATCTTCTTTTGATTCTTCATCTGTAATACCTTCATCTGCAACATAATAACAGTTCTTATGGTTCCTAAACTTTTGGCTAGATTTATAAGGCTCATCATACTTCTCATATCTATCATTCCTATCAAATATATCAAACTTATCATGTATGTCATACTTAGCCATTCTCTCCGAACATCTAGAAGCAAAATATCTTATCTTAAAAATATTTTAAGGGCAACTTTCCATCATACTTAGCAACACCTTTAGGAAGTCTTTAGGAAATCAATGCTTCAAGCTCATCAAGCTCTCTCTCTTTCTCTACTATCTCTCTCCTTTCTCTTTCATAGCTGGATATTCTGCACTCATCAAGATCATATTTCTGCTTACCAAACATAGATGTTGATGCTTTGAATGTTGTCTCAAACTTTCCATGTGATTCACCAAATTCGCTTAGCTCAAATGTAGATAGTTTTCCAACTAATACATCTCTTGTCATAGTGGTTACACTCTGGATCTCATCAATAGCAGTAACCTTATGTTTATAAGAAGAAGGCAAAGATCTTAACACCTTAGCAACAATCTCATCCTCTTCAATCTTTCCACCGACATATCTAATACCAAGGAAAAGCTCATTCACCCTAGCCATGTATGAATGTATGTTCTCATCATCTCCCATCTTCAATGTCTCATATTTCCCTTTCAAAATCTGTAACGTAGCAACTTTCACTTGATTATCACCTTCATACAGGATCTCAAGCTTCACCCAAATCTCATGTGCGGTCTGAAGTTGCATAACATTTGTCATTTCAAAATCAGTCAGCGCACTAAGTAATGCTTCCTTCACTCTAATTTTATATTAAGCTTCCTTAATCTTATCAGGAGTGGATGGTCCATTCTGAGGAACAACATAGGCATTCTTAGTAATCTTCCAATAATCATCTCCAAGATATTTCAAATGCACCTCCATCCATTTCTTCCATACAATGTAGCTACTTCTATCAAACCTCAGATTGTCATTCTTGAAAAGAATACCTTGAGCTGCCATTTTGGATCTTCTGAAGTGATTAAGCTTCTACCGGAGGATCTAGCTCTAATACCAATTGTTAGCAGCAATCAAGAAGGAAGACTGAGAGGGGGGGTGAATTAGTCTTCACTGGATATACAACAAACTAAACTTCCAAAAAATTAACTAATAAACTACAAAAATAAAAGATAAGCAAAATAATTAGCACAACACACAACACCAATATTTTTATGTGGAAAACCTGGTTAAGGGAAAATCCACGGTGGTAACCTACCCACAATAAGATGATACTTTGCATTAGTATGTGAAAATATTTCAAAGGGGAATGCACATGCATTCAAGCACATTTCCTAGAGCTCACTGCTCAAAAGATATATGCCTAGAAGGATACAACCCTTAGGGAAGTCTCACTGACTTACAAAATGATTCGAACCACAATCCGAAAGGAATGAACTGCAATAATAGCATCTACAAATGCCTGGTGGCAGTTCTGGCTAAGCAAATTTGTCTGCCCTGCAACACCAAACTCACCACAACACTTCATTGAATGATATATCCGTGTTCACACATTTACCTCTCTCTAATAATGAAAACACAATACCGACACCTAAATTACATTAGCATCTCACCTATATATACAAATCATCAACCTCGATAACAAGGTCGGCTAAACCCTCAACCCTTAACTCATAATTACAAAAATTACATTGCATGATACAAAGATCGACCACTAGACCAATATTATGATTTACATTACATAGCATGGACCTAATTCAAATTCCCAAACAATTACATCCACCGAAAATCCCACCAAGATCAACCGCAAAACGCTACACCACCAGAAATACTGCATAACACATAAATTATCCCCGATTCATTGAAATAACCAAAAACTCGCTTAATGATCAATACAGATCACCAAAAAAAATAGGACACAACTAGGAAACATCATCAAGCATTTTAGAATCATCTATAATAGGTGCACCAACATCTCTTTTCAAATCTTCATCGGTCAACGTCTCAAGGCTCAAGAACACAACCAATCAGCAACTATCACGAAGAAAGATAACTTGCAGAGCACCAAATCACAAACCATCTGAAATAAAGATAAACAAGATCATCCTGAACAATAATCCAAAATCTCAGCACAAGATCTGATCACATAGAAATATTCTAGGGGGAATACCAACAGAAACTGGTAAACAAAGAACTGTAAACCAGATCAAAAAATCTTCCCAAACTCACCGGAATAACTCACAGGAATATGTTGATATCAATGAAAAAAATATATGCTAGTAGAAGCAATGAAAAACCAAATCCAACAATTTCCTCAATAATCCAACAAGGGTCAAGTTTAGATTGGGTTTAGGGTTAAGCTTGCTTTAGGGTTAGGGTTCAAGTTCAAGAAATGGTTTAATTAGGGTTAGAGTTAATTATAGGGTTAGGTTCAATTACAATTAGATTATGGTTAGGGTTAAGGTTAGGCTAGGTTAGGGTTAGGGTTAGTGTTAATATTTGATCCTAACCCTAATAACTATTATATCAATTCAATAAAAGACAAAATAGTGATTGATTGAAAAATAGATTAAAAAATTTTTGTTTAATAGGAAAAATGTTTAAGAAAAAAAAATTAGAATAAAAGAATACCTGTCATGCAGGACTCAAACACAACACAATCCAAAATATATAATTGCTTAATCTACCATCAAACTCAAAAGTTTGATTTCCAATGCATTATAATAGAAAATAAGATGTACGATTGATGCAACCAAAGCTATCATATAGGTAAGATTACAATACATCATAAGACCAAATTAAATTTATAATTATATGTTACTTCATAAGTTAGATACAACCAAATATTTAATAAAAAGTAAGATATGTTGGAAACAATAATCACTGAGAGGGGGGTGAATCAATGATTTAAACACTTATTTCCTAATCAGGGATATGCCGGTACAATATAAAACAAATAGAGTGCTAACCGGTAAACCAAACAATGCAATATAAGTGTGTGAAAGGATTTTCTATAACATTAATATAACACATACACAAGAATGCTCTATGTAACACCAAATATAAGAGGGAAACCCAATGTGGGAAAAACCTCAGTGAGAATAACTACTGGAGATCTTCTACTCCAATCTAGCCTCACAATGAAAAATGATCTGATTTCAATTTTAGGGCACCAACCCAAGGAGTATCAACCCCTAATTTATGAGCACCGACTCAAAGGAGCACCAACCCCTGAACAACTTATAGGCTACAACCTAAAGGAGATACAACCCCTGCATTAAGCACCTACTTAGTGAAGACAATATGAAGATTCAAATACACAAATAAATTCCCTATTGCAAATGAAGTTTTGAAACCTTTCAATACTCTGCCTACCAGTCTCAATCTTACCGGTCTATGAAAAACTCCACACACCCTACAATAATGCCTTTCTGTAGATTCTTACTCTGTTAAAACTTCTCTCCCTCTGATTGTTGGATTCAGTTCACACTTGACCACACTTTGCCAGGTTCTGCCTCTGCCGGTTTTGACACCTCTGTGTTCTTCACTTACTCTGTCAGTTTGACCTTTACACTGGTTTTCTTGTTCCTTCTCACCAGTACACAGTCACTTCAGATTGTTCCTATCTTTCACTCAAACAACATTTTCTCACACACTTTCACTCTCCAGCATCAACACTTATCAGTCTCAAGTCGACATCTTAACTTAAGGCTTCTCGCCAAAAACTAATTCAAACTTAGGATGGTTAGGGTTTCCCTCCTTCAATCAAATTTGTACCCAATTTGATTCGATCTTCCTTGGATCGCTCACCTGCTTTGGGGAGATAAATCATCATGCATTTTTTATCTGTCCAAAGCATAATTGCCAAAAATAGCAAACCTAACCCTGTTTTACGGCCTTGAAATCCATTGACACATTTATGATCCAATTGTTTCATTCTCAAGATCAATCTGCAATCGTATTTCATGCTTCGAACACAATCCCTCAACTATCTAATCATTCTCTATCATCCATTCTTCCTCGAGCCGCATTAGTCAGATATCAACCCGTGATTTGTGGTTTTACCATTTAATGACCACCTACTACATAGACAACCATTTCAATGAACAGTTCATTGACCTCTATATGTTTTCCATGGGGCACACATCAGCATATATTCAACTCATCGACAAAGAGTCGGTTCAAACTAGAACATCCCTACCGGTACAAACCCTTACTGATATGTCCAACATACTGAACAATCACTTTTATCGGCAACACATCATCCTAACAGTTCATCTTGCCTTTCGGTATGTCATGCCATTCTTTTTTTTCTGCTCACTGGGTATTGTTGTGATTCATCTAACATTTTGCCTCTTCATCACAAACAACCAGCTAACCTTCATATCGGTTTATGCCTTACCGGTTATTACTCAAGCATGACAATATACTCCTTCATCTCACTTCATACCAGTGCTATCATCTGTCAACTCATAACATACTTCTCTTCTTTATGTTGGTTCAATCTTCTTCATACCGGTTGACACACTCTACCGGTAACCTACAATATCGGTTGACATCAATGACAACTCAATGCCAACAAGCTAGAACCCAAGGTTAATTTTGTACTTCAATATGGTACATTTTCCACATGTTTGAGAACACAAATTTGGATATAAACTTAATAATCCCCCCTCAATAAAAATTATGGTGAATTTAGTCTTGAAATATTGTAAATAGAAGAAATTACATTATGTGCAATAGTTATCAAATATTTTAATTAAAAAAATCAATGTCAATATTGAGAACCATCAAGTTATAGAATATACTTATCAAAATATAATTTAAGATTTATTTAAATGATCATCAAATACCTCCATACCACAAATAGGTGAAGGCCAACAAATGATTATCCATAATTAGTGTAAGATATGTCTTGGATATCTATCACGAACTAGTTTTAGGCTAATAAGTTTTAGGATTAAATTATTTTGTTAGACACTGATAATATTGATGACATTTGATATTATGATGCTAATTAATGTGATTGACAATATTATTAAATGTGATGTTATTAATGTGATGAATTATTATGGTATAATGATTATCTTATGACTTTGTTGAGTATGAGGTGGATGCAAGGTCAACCATCAAAGGCAGACATATGACTGAGGAGGGGTCTCCTAGCTCATCAGCAATAACTCACGGAATGTAAACCTGTGCATACACGCACAAATAATAACAATAATAATTAAATAGATTAATTACATTAAATATTAAAATCAATTTAGAAAGTTATAATAAATAAATCATAATATTAATTAAATATAATTGGAGCATATGATCTTTGAATATTAAAGTATTAAAATTAAAATTAAAATATTAAAATATAATTTGAAAATTGAAACAAGAGATAAGCTTCTGTAACTTAGACTCTGATTTCTCAATTTGCATAAATCATGGGGGGTTAACTTAGTTCTCTCCAATATTTGCATAAGATTTTCCATTCTTTTCTATTGTAACTGGCTATTTCTCTTCACTAATTTCTTTCAACTTCAGTTTCTCCACTTGAACTTGTTGGTATTTCTAGTTTGTTGGTATTTTGCATAGAGATTGCATTAATGATATGTTGTCATTGATGTCAATTGAACTAGTAATGGTATTTATGTTATTGTTGATATTGTTGTTTTTGATATTGGCTAGTAACCGGTAAAGAGAGCTTTGTGGAAGATGTTGTAAATCTGTATGTTAAGTTTGTGAGTTAAACCAATGTAAAGGTGTAAAGGGTTAAACCTTTATATGTATTGTAACCGGTAAACCCTATCAGTTGTTAAACCCTAACTGATCAAGTTTGTTGGTCTATTATCTAATGAGTGGTAATGATGAAGACATGTGTAATCATTGAATGAGGATGATGTTCAAATTGTTTTGGAGTGTTTGTTATTGTCTAAGGAAGGAGCAAAGTGGATTGCATCTAATACACAACGTGTGATGAGTTACAAAGTCCTATGAAGCACTGATCATGGAGCATTTGGAATTTTCTTGAAGAATGTGAAGAGATTATCATGATTTCTAACGGTCAAGATTGTACCAACTTGTTTATAATCTTGATGATGAGAATTAGGTTTTTGTTGTATTACCGACCTAATTGATTTCTATTTAAGGTCGATGAAGTTGTTTGTAAATGTTGTTGGCAATGTTGGTAGAAAACCTATTGAGTGTGTAGTTGCCCAACCAATGAATGGATCTACACTTTAAGTGAAGGTAGATTGAAGCATAGAAGGATCTGATCAAACAAATGTAATGCTACTCAGACAGATCAAGAAAAGCTATTGTTTTCTAATAATTACAACAAAAGTAAAATCCCTTAACTGGGTAAGCTCTAACAAGCTTGGTTACTCATTAAATCCTCTAACAAGGTGGTCCATTATCTTGGATTCTTAAATCCTCCAGCGAGGTTACTCCTAACAAGGTACTGTGATTTTAATCAAGGCATATTTTGTAAATCCCTTAACCGGGTGATTCCTAACCGGAATTAGTTCTTAACAAGACTTATTGTAAAGCTTTAACAGGCTTGGCTCCTAACATGGCAAACTTCATAAGAGTTCAAATAGCTATCATTGTGAGTCTCATCTCACCGTGGTTTTTACCTATTTAAGTTTTCCTTGTATAAACATTTATGTCAAGTGGTGAATGCTTTTGTGGTTATGATCTTATTTGTTGATTTGGTTAATTTCTGATAAGGCATGTTAATTAGAATCATTGAGAGATGAATATGTTGAGTTATGATTAAGTATTATTGATTTCAAATATTCTTATGAATATTGATCTTGACTGAGATATGTTTACTTTGTTTGACTGAGTTTGAGTTTGGGAACTTTGTATCATTTTTTCAATATATTGATTCACCCCCCCTCTCAGTATTCTACTAGATACTTATTCTTTCATCATACCATCAATTAGTATTAGAGCGACTCAGGTCCTCTTAATCTAAAAGCCTAACAACTTGAGGAAAAGATCTTGTAGATCATGATGAAGAAAGAAGGTTCGAAGTTCAACAAAGATAACTATAGAATATGGAGTGACAAAATGAAGATTTACATTAAAAGTCCTAGTAGTCAGTATTGGGATCATATAGAAAATAAGTATACTACACCTACTGGACCCCTGACTGATGATCAGAAGAAAGAACAACAAGAAAATCACCAAGCATTAGAGGCTATTATTAGTTCCCTGACTGATGCTAAATATGAAGATGTTCATGGTCTTGAAACTGCATATGAAGTATGGAAGAAATTAGAAGAGATGTATAGCGGTGATGAACATGTTAAGATTGCCAAAGAGGAGAGTTTAAGAGGAAATTTTAACAACATGAGAATGTCTGAAGGTGAGAATATCTAGCAGTACGGTCAAAGGATTAAAGAGATAGTTGGTGAGATAAAGAGTGCAGGAGGGAAAGTGGAAGATGCCATAGTAATCAGTAAGGTACTAAGAACCTTGCTATCGGTCTATGCTATCCAAGTTGTAGCTATTCAGGAGCTGAAATCCATTGACAAGACAAAGGTAACTCTTGACTCTATTATTGGCAAACTTACTGCTTTTGAACTAAATGGATATGATGCTAGTGTACAGAAATCAAAATCTGCATTTAGAGCTTTTGTCTCTAACCCATCTGTGAGAAGAAGTAGAGATACTGGCCATAACTATGAATCTAGATACAACAGAGATGCTGAAGATGAAGATAGCTTAGTGGAACTAGAAGCATTGTTGGCAAAATGACTTCTTAGAGGCACTGGGAAATATAGAGGTAAGCTACCTTTAAAATGTGAAAAATCTTTGACAACAAAGGTGAATTGATTGCAACCGGGAAACAGACCAGAGGTAATGTATTTCATCTCAATCCTAAAGTTAGAAACTATTTGATTGCAAAAATAGATGATAGCTGGCTTTGGCATAGGAGATTTTGTCATATAAATTTTAATAATATTTTTAAAGTAAGCAAGTCTAAGATAGTGTCACGAATCATTTTTTTTAATAATGTGGATTTTAAAGATTTAATGTGATTTTGAAATTAAAATAGATTAGATCATTCATAATCTAGTGTGAGAAAATATTGTATGCATTTTTACTCCTGCAATTGATATGAAATTCGACATTTAATATTCTTTTGGGTTTGTCAATACTGATAAACTTTCGAGTGCAAGTAATGCAGGATCAGGTGAACGAGGTCGAAGGCGAGAACACCAATCAGGTAGACTTGTTTTTAACTAAATGACTTCGATGGAAAAAGGGAATCTCACACACCACATTTGCATATACATTTATCTTTGCATTTATGAATGAAATATTATGTTAAATTCGACCATATAGGATGAAAAATTTATTAATGATTGAATTATTTAGTGATTCCATGATTTCATTTTCTTTGTGTGAAATTATCGATTATGTTTGGTTTTCAGAATTACATTTTAGTCGTACGAATTAGGAATAGATTATAAACTTGTATATTCAAAAGTGAATATAGTTCATGATTTATATTGAATATTTTAGTATGATTAATTAGTCATTAAATAAATTGAATTATATGACCTAGTTTATAAAATGATTAGTTGTTTCGTAGACAACTTGATTTTGTCGATTACACATATTTGTAAATATAGATTTTTAGGCGAAATTGTAAATTTAATTAAGATGAATATTGTTATAAGCTATAAAAATGACTATTCATAAAACGTATTTATCTAACATATACGTAAATTATATATATTATAACTTTAAACATATAAGCTTATTATTTATATTGCAAATTAGGAATATAAATTATAAGCTTTAGATATTTCTAAGTTTATTATTTATATTAGATAGTCTCATTTTAAAAGGTGTCGGGATAGATTTAGTTTGAAAAGCGACTATGTTGAATGTCTTAAGGGAGGCCGCTTAGACTCCATTTGACTAATGCGAACAAAACTATCAACTAACTTGAAGTTAAAATAATGACTAATATGAGTCGAGTGACATGGCATGCAAATGTTGGAATTTAAAACAGAGACTTAAGTTAACATTAGTTATGCAAAAACCAATGACTAAATGCATGAATTGGATGATTTTAAAGTGGAACTTAGCATGCAAAGGAAATAGACCATGGTTAACGTGAGAATATGCATAGACTAGTGGAATTAAGTGTAGAATTAAGAATTCCAATGTGGGTGTAATAGCAAAAAATCAATTCATAGAAAAAATAGGGAACGTGGTCATGCATGGAGTGATAAAATTGCCATTGCACATGTTTAAAACCTCAGTTTACTCCTCCCATGCCACGCAGCAAGAGGAAGACTCTTAGCGGTGGCATAAACCAAGCAAGTTAGCCTCAACGTGGCATAGACCTGGCAGAGATAGCAATGAAACTGCGAAATACAACACATAAGAGCTTGTTACATCTTCCAACCTCCCTATTCGACTGATCAAAACTATTGTAAACATGATCACGGGAGAATAGAAGCAACAGACAACTTAGAGATGAACTCACATCACGGAGGTAACGTAGAGATAGACTGCTATCGTGGTGTTAATCTTGCATAATAATAGCAGAAATATAACAAAAGATGTCATCTCTCTCAGATGTGGAAGAGTAAGAGGAGATGAAGGTACAAGATTTCTAAACCATTGCGATCACCGAGCCCTTAATAAAGGAGTAATCTTAGGGAAAAATTAGATAAATAGAGGGAGAAGATAGAAGAAACGATCATATTTTCTTCGCTAGCAAGAAAGAACTAGAGAATCAAGAAGAGAAAGATAGAGTAGAGAAGAAGATATTTTGATAATATCAAAGAGAGAAATAGAGATAGATTTGATAGGAATAGTTTTGAGAGAGACTTGCGAAGAAGGCGGGGAACTATTTGATGAAAGAACGTCAAGGTCGTTCAAACCGGACCAAGTTTACAAAAGGTCAGAATTCCTTGTTTATGGTTATTATTTGTAATTATTTGGTATGAGAATGTATAGAATTAGAAGCTTTAGATATTAGGTATGATCATCCAAATGTGTTTCATATGTCATTATCTTATTTGAAATACATTGTAAATCATTTTAGAATAGAAGAAAAGAATATAGAGAAAAAGATGTTAACTAATTGTTAATAACGTATTTTATCCAAAATAATTAGTTCTAATTCTATTTTAAGAATGTGTTTGTGTACTTTTTGGTTATATATGAGATTAAATTCATACATGTATAACACCTTCTTTTGCATGTACCTTATTTAGTCGAAAGATTGATTATGAGATTATTGCTTATGAAAGTTTATCGTTTTCTAAAATATGAAAGATTGTCTTCAATAGATATATTAGTAATGATTAGTAAGGAAAATGATATCTCTATTTTTGTTTAAAAAGAAAGATTGTATTCGCAATTGAATTTGTTTTTGAGGGAACCAAGCTAGGGTTAAGCTTGAGTTAGAAAATTACCTTTCGGGATGGGTGTCGAATGTGGATGTTTTTAGGGAGAATAGTTGCTTTTTCCAACTATTATTTTGTTGTGCATGGCATTATACTCAGCCGAGTTATTATTTGAATAATCCGTAGAAAATGATGGAAATTCCTTATTTATGCTCTCTACCACATCCTAGTATGATAGCGAATGCTTGTTTGTTAGAATGAAGTAGAAAAATGAAAATGCATATATTATCTAGGCATGCACCAGATTCCCTCTTGCTTTCGAATTCTTTGGTTAAACCAATTCGTGCAGGGTTGGGTATTCTTGATTGACCAAGAATTCCGGGGAAGCGTAAGCTTCAAGGTTGGGTGGAAAAAGCACCTGATTCTTGTTCTTGTCTATGTTCAAAGGACTGAAGGAAGTGACTCAGACTAAAGATCGACGGATGCATCTTCTTGTATATTTTTAAGGCAATTTGGAAGCCTAAGTAGGAAATAAGGACTTCTAAGTGAAAAAAAATGTATTATTCATTTGCATTATAATGATATATCTATGAATGTTTTTATATCCATATTCGATGTTTTCTTATATCTTGTATAAAATATGCTTAAAGTTTGAAATTTAAGTTTATTTATGAATAAAGAGTAGTTTAGGTTTAGATCCTAGATTGACGTCTTTACATTTTGGTATCAGAGCCTAGGGTTTAAAACACTAGGACCTATATGAGTCACTATGTTAAAATAAATTTGGAGATTAATAGTTTTATGTTTGAACATTACAGAAATGGTGCATACCAAGCAGACAACCCAGAAATCCATAGCTGGGTATGCCCATTACCTGAGGGTCAAGAAGGATCCTCCATCTCCTGTCAAGCCGGTTTTGGATGACGTCCCTTTTGAAGTGAAACCAGTCCCAAAAGGAAGTGTTGTAATACCTTTTGAGAAGAATATTCCTGTAAAAGAAAAAGAGCCTAAGTTAGAATACTCACCTATAAGGCCAATAGTGATAAGTTCTGAAGAATCCGAGGAGTATACTCCTCTAAGTGATGATGAATCTGAGGGCTATACCCCTCTGAGTGAGACTGAATTAGAAGGATATACCCCTTTAAGTCCTAATGAGTCGGAAGAATCCACTCCCCTGACTCCTTCCGATGAGTGATGTAACGTGTTACAACACTTCTATAAAAATGTCTTTCCTTCTTTTACCAAATAAAGATGTATTCCCTTCTATTATCAAATAAAGATGTATTTCCTTCTATTATCAAATAAAGATGTCTTCTTTTGTATTTTGAGTTAAAAATTGTGTATCTCTTGATGATATCTATATGTATTTTGAACCTAACTTGTGTTATAAATTTGAATGAAGTAGATTAAAAATTATTTGATACTGCTATATTATAAATTTATATTGTTTTCCTATAATAGTCAATAAGAGTATTAAATCTCTGTAGTTGTAATATAAGGCTAGATGTTAGGGAGCATGATAGGAGTTACGAAAAATGTAACATTACAAATATGTTTCTTTTTCGCTAAGAATTATCAACATCTCCCTGATGCAGAATTGTTAAAAATGGCCTCAAGAACCACAAGGGCAGGGCCAAGTAATGGAAATGAAAGGTTAGATCAAATTCTTGGCCTACTCAATCAGCAAAGTGCAAGGATGAATGATCTCGAACAAGAGGTTCGAAGGGTTGGAGAAGTCTGACAGGAAGCCCCAAGGGTTGAGGAGCAACCCGACAACCAAGCTAGAATAGAAGAAGATCTGGCAAAAGATTTGAAAAGGATAGCCCCGCCAAAGTTTGATGGAAAAACAATTGGCAATGGTGTAGAGGCATGGGTAATTAAAATGGAGAAATATTTTGGTCTCCGCAACATGTCAAATGAAACCAAGGCAGTTTGGGCTGCTTATCAGTTATCTGGTGAAGTTGCTACTTGGTGGGACAATGAAAAGTTAGAAAGGAAACTGCAACCAAGAGAGATCACTTGGGATTTGTTTTTACAATCCTTCAAGAAAAGGTGGCTTCCATAGTTATTCTTCGACAAGAAGATGACAGAATTTGAAAACCTTACTCAAGGTAATATGTCGGTAACACAGTACTGGGAGAAATTTACTAATCTCCTTAAGTATGTTCCGCAATACCAGATGGATGAAAGATTCCACATTTGGAAGTTCATTTTTGGTTTAAGAACCCATATAGGAGTGGATGTGGATATCCATAATCCATTAACTATGGTGGAGGTATTTGAAAAGGCGATTAAGCAAGAGCAGAAGTTGCAGCAGTTGGGGAACCTCCAAAAGAATGAGAACAACCGACCGAATTTTGGGAATAGAAATTTCCAAAGGAACCACAATGGCAACAATCAATAGATAAGAAATATTAAGAGGGGACCCAACACCCAGGAAAAAGGAAGAGCGAATCAAGATAGAAACAAGAAAGCAAACAGTAACACCAATGCTCGACATAATATGGACAAAGGAAGGTTAGGTGGCCATCCTGGTCCTAGGGATGGGTGTTATAATTGTGGAGGGAGTCATTATGCCTCAAATTTTCCACAATGTACCCCAGCACAGAGAGGAGCATATCAGCAAGGAGCCCCTCAACATCAGATTCACACTGCTGTCGACAATTGTCAAGCTGATTTCCAAGCCGCACCTATCCAGATTATGGGTAAGCTATTTGGACAAACAGTTTCTATTTTAATAGATACAATAGCTACTCAATGTTTTATTGATCCACAAGTAGTTTCTAGAATATCTGCTAAACCTGGTTATATTTCAAATTCATGGATGGTTTAGTATGGAAATCGAGCAGAAAAGAGGGTAGATACTTGTCTATTTTGCAGTGAATTAGAACTTCCTAGTTTCCAAACCCAGGTTAACCTTTATGTTGCACCACTACGATCATATGATGTGATCTTAGGTATTAATTGGTTGATTGAACATAAAGCCTTTGTGAACTATGAAGATAAGGTCATTAGTTGCATGGATGATTTTGGGAATTCCGTTGAAATTTTCGGGTCTCAAAATCCTCTTGAATTGAGATACATTTCAGCAATGTAACTCAAGAAGGCCCAAAGAAAAGGATGTTCCATCATTTCCATCATGGTTAATGATTTGAATAATGTAGAGAAAAGTCCTACAGATTATCCTGTCCTTGCAGAGTTTCTAGATGTCTTTCTAGAAGATCTTACCAAGTTACCACCTAAGAGAGAGTTTGATTTTTCTATAGAACTCTTACCTAGAACAGAGCTGCAATCTAAGGCTTCATATAGAATGACAACAATAGAACTGTATGAGCTTAAGGATCAATTGCAGGAATTGCTTAGGCAAGGTTTTATTAGACCAAGCGTATCCCCGTGGGGTGCACCGGTGATCTTTGTAAAGAAGAAGGATGGTACTTTGAGGTTATGCATTGACTATAGGATGTTGAACAAAGTAACCATCAAAAACAGATATCCTCTGCCAAGGATAGATGAATTATTTGATCAAATGAAAGGTGCATCTGTATTCTCCAAGATTGATCTTCGATCCGGATATCATCAGTTAAGGACTAAAGATGAAGACATTCCTAAGACTGCATTCCGAACAAGGTATGGGCACTATGAATTCACAGTTGTACCATTTGGTTTAACTAATGCTCCAATAGCATTCATGAACCTCATGAATAGTATTTTTATAGAATACTTAGATGATTTTGTTTTAATCTTCATTGATGACATATTGATCTATTCTAAGAATGAAGAAGAACATAAGAAGCACCTGAGGATAGTTTTGCAATGATTAAGAGATCATAAACTTTATGGGAAATTCTCTAAGTGTGCCTTCTTTCAGGAAAAGGTGCAATACTTAGGTCATGTCATATCCACCAAAGGAATTTCAGTTGATCCTGCAAAGATAGAAGCAATAGTAGATTGGCCAACACCCCAGAATGTTTCAGAAGTTCAAAGTTTTATGGGACTTGCTGGATATTATAGAAAATATGTGGAAGGGTTTTCCAGGATAGTAGCACCAATTACCTCACTTCAGAAAAAGGAAAAAAGGTTTGAATGGACTAAGGAGTGTGAGGAATCATTTCAACTCCTGAAGTAGAAATTGACAATAGCACCAATATTAACAATACCAGATCCCAACGGACATTTTGTAGTAATTACAGATGCCTTGGGTGAAGGTGTGGGAGCAGTGTTGATGCAAGAAGGAAAGGTGGTTGCATATGAATCATAAAAGCTAAAGCAATATGAGATGAATTATGCTCTGCATGATTTAGAACTACTAGCTATTGTGCATGCATTACAAATGTGGAGGCATTACCTTTTAGCGAAGCCTTTTGAGCTTAAAATGGATCATTTAGGATTGAAGTATATTTTTACACAACCTAACCTAAATGCGAGACATAGAAGGTGGCTTGAATTTCTAAGTGAGTATGACTTTGGTATTGAATATATCCAAGGGAAGGAAAATAGAGTAGCTGATGCTCTCAGCAGAAGAAGACATCTATCTGCTATGGTTACAACAAGGAAAAATTATTTGAAGTAACAAGTGCTGCAGAATCTTTCCGAAGATGAACATTATTTAAGAGTTAAACAAGCCTTGGAAAGAGACTCTTCAGACCATCGCTATGATGGATATAAGATAGAACCAGAGGGTATTTTGAGATACCAAGGAAGGATGTACATACTAGAAGGGGGAGAGTTGAGGAAGTTGATATTACATGAGATGCACAATACACCTTATTCAGGACACCCTGGAATAACAAAGATGGTAGCTGATTTGAAAACATTGCATTTCTGGCCTAAACTTAGGAAAGAAGTGGTTGAGTATGTAGCACAATGTCTGGAATGTCAAAGAGTAAAAGCTGAACATGTTCATCCAGCAGGACTTCTATTCCAACATGTTATACCAAAATACAAGTGGCAGGTAATCAGTATGGATTTAATCCAAGGATTACCGATGAGTAAGAATAAGCATTACACTATCTTAGTAGTGGTGGACAAGTTGACTAAAGTTGCACATTTCATACCTGGAAATCTAAAAGATCGATCATTTGTTCTTGCCAAGAAATTTGTGCAAGAAATTTTTTGGTTACATGGAGTTCCAGAAACTATAATATCTGATAGGGATACCAGGATAACTTCCAAATTTTGGACAACATTGAATGCAGCATTGGGTACAAGGCTAAATTTTAGCTCAGCATATCATCCTCCGACTGACGGCCAAACAGAAAGGGTTAATCAGGTAGTTGAGGATCTTTTGAGAATGTATTGCATGGATCAGCAGTTCAGCAGTACAAATGGGAGGAGTACTTGCCCTTAGTTGAATTTTCTTATAACAACTCCTTTCATGCATCATTAGGGATGGCACCTTTTGAAGCACTCTATGGGCGAAAATGTCGCACACCTATCAGCTGGGATAGACTAGAGGATAGGATCATTATTGATCTAGATTTACTCAAGGAAATGGATGAGCAAATGGTATTGATTAAGAGTAGATTGAAGGAAGCAGCTGACCGATAGAAGAGTTATGCAAACTGAAATAGAACTTTTAGACAATTCGTTGCAAGAGATAAAGTCTTTTTGAGAGTCAAACCTCATAAGAGCTCTATCTCGTTTGGAAAATCATCAAAATTGGCTCCAAGATATGTGGGACCCTTTGATGTACCGGAGGTTATCAATCCAGTTGCTTATAGATTAGCTTTACCCCCTATTCTAGCTTGAATCCATAATGTGTTTCATGTGTCTTTACTGAAACCTTACAATGCTGATGCATCTCATATTCTTGATTGGCAATCCTTACAAGTTCAGGATCCTGGGGTGGTGCTAGTGGAGCCCATCCGAATCCTAGATCAGCATAGTGTGAAGCTACGTAGAAAAGATTTCACTTAGTATAAAGTTCAGTGGGACCAATATTCTGAGGATAGTGCTACATGGGAGGATGCTGAGACGATTGACCGTCATTTTCCTCATTTGCTTTCTTAGGAAATAACTGCTATTTATTTTGGATATTTTGAAACAATTATTTAAATTTTATGATGTAAACTTGGATAGCCTGTGTGCTATTAGTATTATTATTTGAATTTGAGGTATGATTGACATTTTTATGAGATATTATTATTTTGTGATTATTGTTGAGTGGCAAGACATCGAGACGATGTCTCTTCCAAGAGGGGAAGGATGTCGCGAATCATTTTTTTTAATAATGTGCATTTTAAAGATTTAATGTGATTTTGAAATTAAAATAGATTAGATCATTCATAATCTAGTGTGAGGAAATATTGTATGCATTTTTACTCCTGCAATTGATATGAAATTTGACATTTAATATTCTTTTGGGTTTGTCAATACTGATAAACTTTTGAGTGCAAGTAATGCAGGATCAGGTGAACGAGGTCGAAGGCAAGAACATGAATCAGGTAGACTTGTTTTTAACTAAATGACTTCGATGGAAAAAGGGAATCTCACACACCAAATTCGCATATAAATTTATCTTTTCATTTATGAATGAAATATTATATTAAATTCGACCATATAGGATGAAAAATTTATTAATGATTGAATTATATAGCAATTCCATGATTTCATTTTCTTCGTGTGAAATTATTGATTATATTTGGTTTTCGGAATTACATTTTAGTCGTACAAATTAGGAATAGATTATAAACTTGTATATTCAAAAGTGAATATAGTTCATGATTTATATTGAATATTTTAGTATGATTAATTAGTCATTAAATAAATTGAATTATATGACCTAGTTTATAAAAGGATTAGTCATTTGGTAGACAACTTGATTTTGTCGATTACACATATTCGTAAATATAGATTTTTAGGCGAAATTGTAAATTTAATTAAGACGAATGTTGTTATAAGCTATAAAAATGACTATTCATAAAACGTATTTATCTAACATATACGTAAATTATATATATTATAACTTTAAACATATAAGATTATTATTTATATTGCAAATTAGGAATATAAATTATAAACTTTAAATATTTCTAAGTTTATTATTTATATTAGATAGTCGCATTTTAAAAGGTGTCGGGATAGATTTAGTTTGAAAACCGACTATGTCACATGTCTTAAGGGAGGCCGCTTAGACTCCATTTAACTAATGCATGGCCGAACTAATCAAACCAAAACTATCAACTAACTTGGAGTTAAAATAACGACTAATATGAGTCGAGTGACATGGCATGCAAACGTTGGAATTTAAAATAGAGACTCTAGTTAACATTAGTGATGCAAAAACCAACGACTAAATGCATGAATTGGATGATTTTAACGTGGAACTTAGCATGCAAAGGAAATAGACCATGGTCAACGTTAGAATATGCATAGACTAGTGGAATTAAGTGCAGAATTAAGAATTCCAACATGGGTGTAATACCAAACAATCAGTTCATAGAAAAAATAGGGAACGTGGTCATGCATGGAGCGATAAAATTGTCATTGCACATGTTTAAAACCTCAGTTTACTCCTCCCATGCCACGCAGCAAGAGGAAGACTCTTAGCGGTGGCATAAACCAAGCAAGTTAGCCTCAACGTGGCATAGACCTGGCAGAGATAGCAATGAAACTGCAAAATACAACACATAAGAGCTTGTTACATCTTCCAACCTCCCTATTCGACTGATCAGAACTATTGTAAACACAATCAAGGGAGAATAGAAGCAGCAGACAACTTAGAGATGAACTCACATTGTGGAGGTAATGTAGAGATAGACTGCTATCGTAGTGTTAATCTTGCGTAATAAGAGCAAAAATATAACAAAAGATGCCATCTCTCTCAGACGTGGAAGAGTAAGAGGAGATGAAGGAAAAAGATTTCTAAACCATTGCAATCACTGAGCCCTTAATAAAGGAGTAATCTTAGGGAAAAATTAGATAAATAGAGGGAGAAGATAGAAGAAAGGATCATCTTTTCTTCGCTAGCAAGAAAGAATGAGAGAATCAAGAAGAGAAGGATAGAGTAGAGAAGAAGATATTTTGATAATATCAAAGAGAGAAATAGAGATAGATTTGATAGGAATAGTTTTGAGAGAGACTTGCGAAGAAGGCGAGGAACTATTTGATGAAAGAACGTCAAGGTCGTACAAACCGAACCAAGTTTACAAGAGGTCAGAATTCCTTGTTTATGGTTATTATTTGTTATTATTTGGTATGAGAATGTATAGAATTAGAAGCTTTAGATATTAGGTATGATCATCCAAATGTGTTTCATATGTCAATATCTTATTTGAAATGCATTGTAATTCATTTTAGAATAGAAGAAAATAATATAGAGAAAAAGATGTTAACTAATTGTTAATAACGTATTTTATCCAAAATAATTAGTTCTAATTCTATTTTAAGAATGTGTTTGCGTACTTTTTGGTTATATATGAGATTAAATTCATACATGTATAACACCTTCTTTTGCATGTACCTTATTGAGTCGAAAGATTGATTATGAGATTATTGCTTATGAAAGTTTATCGTTTTCCAAAATATGAAAGATTGTCTTCAATAGATATATTAATAATGATTAGTAAGGAAAATTATATCTCTATTTTTGTTTAAAAAGAAAGATTGTATTCGCAATTGAATTTGTTTTTGAGGGAACCAAGCTAGGGTTAAGCTTGAGTTAGAAAATTACCTTTCAGGACTAGTGCCGAATGTGGATGTTTTTAGGGAGAATAGTTTCTTTTTCTAACTATTATTTTGATGTGCATGGCATTATACTCAGCTAAGTTATTATTTGAATAATCCATAGAAAATGATGGAAATTCCTTATTTATGCTCTCTACCACATCCTAGTATGATAGTGAATGCTTGTTTCTTAGAATGAAGTAGAAAAATGAAAATGCATATATTATCTAGGCATGCACCAGATTCCCTCTTGCTTTCGAATTCTTTGGTTAAACCAATTCATGCAGGGTTGGGTATTCTTGATTGACCAAGAATTCCGAGGAAGAGTAAGCTTCAAGGTTGGGTGGAAAAAGCGCCTGATTCTTGTTCTCGTCTGCGTTCAAAGGATTGAAGGAAGTGACTCAAACTAAAGATCGACAGATGCATCTTCTTGTATATTTTTAAGGTAATTTGGAAGCCTAAGTAGGAAATAAGGACTTCTAAGTGAAAAAAATTGTATTATTCATTTGCATTATAATGATATATCTATGAATGTTTTTATATCCATATTCGATGTTTTCTTATATCTTGTATAAAATATGCTTAAATTTTTAAAATTTAAGTTTATTTATGAATAAAGAGTAGTTTAGGTTTAGATCCTAGATTGACATCTTTACAGATAGTAAGAGGTCTGCCTCAGCTAGACAAACTGGTTAATGCTCTTTGTATAGAATGTCAACTAGGAAAGATGACTTCTTCAACTTTTAAGAGCAAGTCCATCTCAGCAGAGCACTTGTTAGATTTGGTTCATACACATCTATGTGGACTAATAAGAACAAGAAGAATTCAAGGTGACAAATACTTCATGATCTTCACTAATGATTGTTCAAGGATGATGTGGGTCACATTCTTGAAGGATAAGAATGAAGCTTTTGGTAAATTCAAGGCATTCAAAGTCTTAGTTGAGAAAGAGAAAGCCAAAAAGATTAAGTGTCTAAGAACAAATTAAGGTGGTGAATTCACTTCTACAAAGTTCACTAAATATTATGATGATAATGGTATCAAGCGGTAACTTTCTGCACCTAGGACATTACAGCAGAATGGTATAGTAGAGAGAAACAACCGATCAGTGGTTGAAGCGGCTAGGACTATGTTGATAAAAGGAGGTGTATCAAAAATATTTTGGAAAGAAGCTATAAGTATAGCTGTTTACACAATGAACCGAGTTCTGGTGAAAAGAGGTAAGGACAAAACCCCATATGAGTACTGGTATGGGAGATCACTTGATGTTAGCTATTTTAAGATATTTGGATGCAAATGTTTTATTAAAAGAGGTGATTACATAAGCCAGTTTAAAGCTAAGAGTGATGAAGGCATATTTCTTGGCTATTCCACCAAGAGTAAGGCCTATAAATGCTTCAACAACCAGACACAAAAAATTGTTGAAAGTGTTGATGTTCATGTAGAGGAATGTCCTGAAAGTTTAGAAGGAACCAGTTTTGAGAAGAAGGATGAAGATCCTTGCATTTTGCTTTTGGAACCTGAAACTATTAAATCAGAAACTGGTAAAACAAATCCCGATGTACCTGTTCAACCGAAACAAATAAATTCATAGGAAGATGATAATGAAGAAGTTGAACCTGAAGAGAATGATCATGTTATTCCTAGGTGTGTGAGACTGAATCATAGTCCTAAAAAGATAATTGGGGATAAGGATGTTGGAGTACTAACTAGAAGGGGAATAAGAGAAAACTCTTGCATGATATCCACCTTTGAACCTAGAAGTGCTAAGGAGGCATTTGGTGATGATCATTGGGTGAAAGCTATGGAGGAGGAGTTGGATCAAATTGAGAAGAACAACACTTGGACCTTGGTACCCCAATCGGTAAACAAGAATGTTATAGGTACTAAATGGGTGTTCAGAAACAAATTAAATGAAGATGGTGTTGTAGTTCGCAATAAGGCGAGATTAGTATGCAAAGGTTATGTGCAAGAAGAAGGAGAGGATTATGGAGAAACTTTTGCACCGGTAGCAAGATTGGAAGGTGTCAGAACATTGCTTGCATTTGCAGCTCTTAAGAAGTTCAAGGTATACTAGATGGATGTCAAGTCTACATTCTTGAATGGGATACTGGAAGAAGAGGTTTATATAGAGAAACCTGATCATTATGCATTGACTGATAAGGAAGACATGGTATGCAAATTGCATAAAGCCTTGTATAGATTAAAGTAGGCACCTAGAGCATGGTATGAATGGCTTCATACTCATCTTGATAAAGATAGGCTTTACTAGAACTAGTGATGACAGCAACATTTATCTCAAGTCTGAAGGAGATGATATACTGGTCAGTGAAGTATTTGTAGATGACATTATATTTGGAGGTAATGATGACATGAGTAATTACTTTGCAGATGAAATGAAGAATGAATTTGAGATGTCATTAGTAGGGGAAATAAAAAAATTCATAGGCTTGCAGATACAACAAATGAAGAATGGTATTTTCATTACTCAATGCAAGTATGTGAAAGAGGTTTTAAAGACTTTTGGTATGAGTGACTGTAAACCAGTTGGAACCCCAATGGTTACAAGTTGTAAATTGTCCAAGGAAGATTCATCCAAGTCTGTAGATGAAAAGGAATACAAGTCAATGATTGGAAAATTACACTATGTTGTTCACAGTCGATGGGATATTGCCCATGCAGTTGGTATTGCTGCTAGATTTCAAAAGAATCCAAAGGAGGCACATCTGATGGCAACCAAGAGAATTTTTAGGTATCTGAAAGGTATTTTTGACTATGGGTTATGGAAAATGCTGATTGGACAGGAAATATTGATGATCAAAAGAGTACTACTGATGGAGAATTATTTCTAGGATGAAGGCTAGTCTCTTGGAGTAGTAAAAAGAGGAGTTGCACTTCACAATCTATTGTTGAAGATGAGTATGTAGCAGCTTATATGAATTGCACACAAGCTATGTGGATGAGGCACATTTTGGAAGGTTTGAAGATGGAAATCTCATAACCAATAAAGATTTTGTGTGATAATACAAATGCAATAAATATTTCAAAAAATCTTGTTTTGCACGCAAGGACTAAGCATATTGAATTGAAATATCACTTCTTGAGGGAAAAAGTTCAAAGTAAAGATGTTATCTTGGAGCATGTCTCTACCAAGGAGCAACTTGTAGATATCTTTACCAAACCTCTGCCTAAGACCACTTTTGAGTATCTTAGAAGTCAATTGGGGGTTGTCCCTCTTTATGAAGCTAGTTGAGCATGATGTTGATTGCATTAGTCCCTGAATTACTTGCAGAATTTTACATGGATTGGTGAAGAAGTGGATGTATTCTATAGGGGGAGCATCAACATCACATTGAGAGCAGAATTACATGTTTCATTTTCACTTTGGCATTGGTGTCAAAGGGGGAGAAGAATTATGTGATTGAGGAGAAGAATTATGTGTCTGATTAGGTGAACCAGTGGCAGGATGAAGACAGACAAAGCAAGGTGAATACTTGGTAATGTAAACTACGATTTCTATTCACCAATCTTAGAAGCAATCAGAGGCGTTGATATTTGTATTGCCATCAATGCCAAAGGGGGAGATTGTTGGTATTCTGCATAGAGATTGCATTAATGATATATTGTCATTGATGTCAATTGAACCAGTAATGGTATTTATGTTATTGATGATATTGTTGTTTTTTATATTGGCTAGTAACCAGTAAAGAGAGCTTTGTGGAAGATGTTGTAAACCTATATGTTAAGTTTGTGAGTTAAACCAGTGTAAAGGTGTAAAGGGTTAAACCTTTCTATGTATTGTAATCAGTAAACCCTATTAGTTATTAAACCCTAACCGATCAAGTTTGTTGGTTTATTATCTGATGAGCGGTAATGATGAAGACACGTGTGATCATTGAATGAGAATGATGTTCAAATTGTTTTTGAGCATTTGTTATTGTCTAAGGAAGGAGAAAAGTGGATTGTATCTAATACACAACGTGTGATGAGTTACAAAGTCCTATGAAGCAGTGATCATGGAGCGGTTGGAATTTTCTTGAAGAATGTGAAGAGATTGTCATGATTTCTAATGGTCAAGATTGTACCGACTTGTTTGTATTCTCGATCATGAGAATTAGGTTTTTGTTGTGTTACCAACCTAATTGATTTCTATTTAAGGTCGATGAAGTTGTTTGTAAATGTTGTTGGCAAGGTTCGTAGAAAACCTGTTGAGTGTGTAGTTGCCCAACCAGTGAATGGATCTGCACTTTGAGTGAAGGCAGATTGAAGCATAGAAGGATCTGATCAAGAAAATGTAGTGCTACTCAAAAAGATCAAGAAAACCTATTGTTTTCTAACAATTATGGCAGAAGTAAAATCCCTTAACCGAGTAAGCTCTAACAAGCTTGGTTACTCATTAAATCCTCTAACAAGGTGGTCCATTAGCTTTGATTATTAAATCCTCCAGTGAGGTTACTCCTAATAGGGTATTGTGCTTTTAATCAAGGCATATTTGTAAATCCCTTAACTGGGTGATTCCTAACTGGAATTAGTTCTTAACATGACTTATTGTAAAGCTTTAATAGGCTTGGCTCCCAACAGGGGTAACTTTAGAAGATTTTAGATAGCTATCCTTGTGAGTCTCATCTCACCGTGGTTTTTACCTATTTGGGTTTTCCATGTATAAACATTTGTGTCAAGAGGTGAATGCTTTTGTGGTTATGATCTTATTTGTTGATTTTGTTAATTTTTGATAAGGCATGTTAAGTAGAAGCATTGAGAGATGAATATGTCGAGTTATGATTAAGCATTGTTGATGTCAAATATTCTTATGAACATTGATCTTGACTGAGATATGTTTACTTTGTTTGACTGAGTTTGAGTTTGGGAACTTTGTATCAGTTTTTCAATATACTGATTCACCCCCCCTCTTAGTATTCTACCAGATACTTATTCTTTCATCATACCATTAGAACTCGCCTTTCACCCTTGCTATCATCAGTCTAGATCCATGCATTATGGATTGATTTGTCAGCCAAAATGAAGTTTAAAAACAATCTGAGATACCATTTTTGGAAGGGAAGAAAGATTGGAAATCGAATTTGGGGGGGGGGATTCCTTCATATTGGACCCCTCTCCATTCATTCCCTATGTTTCTATTGGCCTCAAAATTGGTTTGGGAGATCAATCTTCCTGAGAAAGGGTAGGAAAAATCAAGCTAGATAAACTACAGGAAGACTGAGCCTTTCTCCTCCTCTCCTCACCACGTTGTTGTTGAATATTACATCTAGTAAATATCATTTCCATTACTTTTTTTCCTGCAAATTTTTCTTAAAATCATGGAATACATGTAAAGAATCAAATTATGATTATTTTGTTTCTTGAAGTTTTCATGTGTTTTCTTTGAGCCAATTGACTCTAGGTGAGCAAATTGCACCTGCAAATTTCCTTGTTTCATAAAAGCATTTACTTGGCTTCCTATCCAAATCGTTGTATATATATTTTGGACATAGTTTTATGATTCCTTGTTTGACTAGAAAAGTTGATCTTTTGAGGGTTATTGCCCCTTTCCTCCCATGCAAGTTTTTCTAACAATCCATACTCTTTTTGCTGAGTGAATGCTGGTAATTTTATTCCACTGAGGAAGCCAGACCGCTTCACTTAGATTTGGTCAAAGATTTGTTATTTAGCCAGCCTGGGTTACTACCACTTTTTGCCTTATTCAATTGCTGGAAACCATTGGAAGTATTAGCTAGAAAATTCATATAGATAAAGGTCTATTCTGAGACCTTTTTGACAAAATGGGACGATTTTCTTAGCTAACTTATATTTTTCTATGACTTGATTTATTAGTTCTATTATTTATATTTTGATTTGATTTTCAATCTTTACTCCACTTATTTGATTTCAAATCACTTATCTTAACCGATTTATCACATTCTACGTATCAAACTTGGTTGGATTGTCTGTCTGGGAATGAAAATAGATGAGTCTTTCTCATGTTCAGTCTTTTATTCATCATTGTTCTATCTTTATTCATTCTTAAATCTACAATAAATATATAAAAAAATTCTTCATCAAAATTATATATGTCGACGTAGGTCTATATTTATTTATTTAATGCAGGTCTTTGGAGTTAAATGGAATTCTATAACTAGGTATATGATCAAGGAAACAAATATTAATAATAAATGTATTTAACCAGGAGGGTTAATTTTATGTTATTTTCTATGAAGGATGTTATTGGAAAGATGTGCTTGTTTATAAGACAAACCAGGGAAGGGTGTTTCTTTTCACCTACCCCAAAAGGGTTAATTTGGCCAAATAACTTAATTAATTCACTCCCTACCATAGCACATGTAGCTAAGTTCAACAATTTGGTTGTTAGATACTACATGCATCCATAGGTTCCATTCCTGACAGTTGGTTCCAATTTGCTAGGAAACTCTATCGTGAGGGAGAAGACCTCATCATGAGCACCAAGAAGCAAAATCTTCATTTGGTTGGGCAGATAAAATGCCCAGGTCATATGTTCGTCTTCTAGTTTGCATATGGAGGCGAGTCTGATGGAAATGGAGATGCTACATCCAGAGACAAAGATTCATATTTATGGCAATATAAAGTCCTATGGATTAATGTATATTGTATTGTATCATTATTGTGAATGACCGGTATGGTCTCATGAGTAAGATATATGATCTTCTTAATTCTATGAGGATTCAGTTAATACTGAGAAAGGGTGAATCAGTATTAATGCCAACTTTAAACTTTAAGCCCAAATCAAACTTACAACAAATCTAACTTCATTTACCATATATTCCAATTCATTAAACAATACCTGTAATCATTGATAAATCTCTGATAAACTACTATAACCGGTGTATTCTAAAATAATGAATAAATGAAAGATAATCAATAACATCACATGAAAATCATTCCACACATGAACACCATATTTTTGATGTGGAAACCCAAATAGGGGAAAAAACCATGGTGGGAGCTTAGCCTTGTTAGGAGTCACTTGATTAATGGATTTGGATGTGCAGCATAGTTAGGAGCTTAATGACCTATTAGTATCAACCCCGTCAGAGGATTTACCACTCTTTTTGAGAGCTACCTTGTTAGGGGATTTACAAGAATAAGGCCTATCAGGACCTACCTGGTTAAGGGATTTAATCTACTGCAACTGTTAGGAAATAATAGTAAAAAAGTGATCTGTTACTTGCACTTCTCAGCTTGCTAAATCAAATCCAGTTATAATCCACTATGTGAAACTCTCAAGCATATCTCACTCTTCTCTGGTACAGCTTCACACTCTTCTCTAAGACCACTGACACAATGAACATCAACTAAGCCAACATAAATAATGCTTTCCACTAGGTTGGCCACTAAACCCTAAATTACATCATAGATCATCACAGATATTTATAGCTCATTACAGATCATCATATGGATCATTACAATCAATTACAAATCAATATCAATCATTGAATGATCATAAGTCATCACAACAGGTCAATCTGGTATAAAGTCGAACCCTTAGCTCATTCCGCTAAGCACTTTGCACATTCCCAAGAAATTTGCTCTCCAAACATGCCAAAACATCTTTCAAACATTTCACGCAGTTTGTTCTATGTTATCATCAACATGTAGACTTGATGTCGATCACCACCATACCAAAAATCATTACCGGTTTTATGATTTCTTCACCCTACTAAAAACCTAGCAAAACTTCATCAGAAATTATAAACATGCCTTCCGATAATAATCATTAGATGTGGTTCCAGTCAGACACTCATTTCCACAATCAAAGCTTACATTCCAAACCGCAAATCACCAATCATCTGCTTCAAGTAAAACATCTCTACATATACCAGTTAAAGTCCTATTTCACAGTCTTATGTATATTATCGATAAACCCTGTCTCTGGTAGAATAAATCACTTAGATGGAAAACCAAACATCAAGAAACATCAGTTTCCATCAATGCCAACACAAATAACTGATCAAGTCATCTAATCACAAAATCTCAATCTCTTCATCACAAATAGTCTTCTATCCTCTTTCAGTTTAGTCATTAGTCTTTAACTGCATCATCTCATCTACATCGATTATGAAAATCATGCCAACAATCTCCCCCTTTGGAATTGATGGCAACACCAATCAAATATACTAATCAGATTGCAACACCATCATTGTTACACCATCACTGCTACTTGTTGCCGATATCATATCATATGTCGGTCTCCTCCTTTTGTCTTCTCCCCCTAAACCAATACTTCTCCAACTTCTCTAATCCTTTTCTTCTCTCAAATATGATCTTTTTATTCTCCCAAATCTGATCTTGGTCTTCTCCCCCTTTGAGAACAATGTCAAAGGTGTATGTGCATCACCGATCTTCTTTACTTCTACTTCTATTATCATCATCTCTACTAACCAAATCAGAATCATTATATCTAATCATTATATCAGATCATTAAATAATAGCTTTATATCTGAGATGCTCCCCCTACAGAGTAGCTTGCACCTCATCAATCCTTAGTGAATAATAAATTAGATCCACAAGATTGATGCATCTCCATCATTCTAGTTCTTTCAATGTAGGGGTCTAACCCCTAGTTTACCTCTAATAAACTCAAAGGTAGTCAGTAAGGGCTTGGTAAAGATATCAGCTATCTGATCTTTACTCTTCACATATTCTATCTTGACCTATTTTTCTTGAACTCTTTCCCTTAGAAAATCATACTTCAAATCAATGTGCTTGGTTTTAGAATGAAGTACAAGATTCTTAGAAATATTTATTGCACTTATATTATCACAATAGATAGTCACCAGTTCAGACATATCTATTTTGAATCCTTCTAGCATATGTCTCATCCATATTGGTTGCATGCAATTCATAAATGTAGCAACATACTCTGCTTTAGCTATAAATTGAGAAACACATGTTTGTTTCTTGCTCATCCATGACACTAATCTTCCACCAAGAAGAAAGGATCTACCGGTTGTGCTTTTTCGGTCATCCACATTACCTACCCAATCTGCATCAGTAAAGACATCCAAATTAAAATCTCCTTTATAGGGATACCATAAACCATAATCTATTGTGCCTTTGAGATACTGGAAAATTCTCTTCACTGCCACCAAATGTGTCTCCTTAGGCTCTTTCTAAAATCTAGCAACTAATCCAACAACATGAGCAATGTTTGACCTACTATGAACAACATAGTGTAGCTTACCAATCATAGACCCGTACTCTTTTTCACAAACAACAGGAGAATCATCTTGTTTGGACAACTTGTAGCCTGTCACCATCGGTGTTCCTACCGGTTTGCAGTCTTCCATGTTGAATGTCTTCAACACCTCTTTGACATACTTTCTCTGACAAATAAAGATACCACCATCTAGTTGTTGGAGTTGTAACCCAATAAAGAACTTTATTTCACCAATTAGAGATATTTCAAATTCCTTTTTCATTACATCAGCAAAATCCATACACATATCATCATTTCCTCCAAAAATTATGTCATCTAAAAACACTTATGCTATCAGCATCTTGTCTCCATCAGTCTTGAAATAAATGTTGTTGTCCTCACTAGTACGTTGGAATCCAATTTTAATCATATGTGCATGTAATCTCTCATACCATGCTCTCAATGCCTTCTTTAGACCATATAGAGCTTTATGCAATTTACATACCATGTCTTTATCATCACATAGAGAAAGTCCATCCGGCTATTCAATGTAGACTTCTTCTTCTAGAATCCCATTTAGACATCAAATGCAACTTCTTCTTCTATTTGTAGCATGAGGTTATTTATTGTATACAGCCAACTGGATTAAGGAGTTTTATACAGTTTCCTGATTTGACATCCATTTGATAAACTTTGAATCCCTTATATGTAGCAAATGCTAGTAGCATTCTCACTCCTTCTAATCTAGCAACCGATGCAAATATTTCTCCATAATCCTCACCTTCTTCCCATGCATACCCTTTGTAGACTAACCTCGCCTTGTTTCTTACAATTTTTCCTTCATCCAACTTATTCCTAAAGACCCATTTTGTTACAATTACATTCTTATCCTCCGCTCTAGGAACAAGTGATCGTGTCTGATTCTTGTCAATTTGATCTAATTCTTCATTCTTTGCATTAACCCAATCATCTATTAAATACTTGATCAGTCCTAAAGACACTGGGAGGGGGTGAGGGTGAATCAGTGTCTAACCGATAAACAAAAGATTTAAACTTGTTTGCAACTTTATAACCCAAACTAATGTATTAGTAAACAAGAAATAAAGCAATAAAGAGAAATAGCATTATAACCATCAATGCACACCATAACACAAATATTTTTGGTGAGGAAACCCGGTAGGGGAAAAACCTCGGTGGGATTTAAGACCCATAATATTTACTAACTGGCCAATATGAATTAATATTACTTATACAATAGGGGCCTGCACATGCAGGAAGGCCAACAACCTAGAGCTCACTACTCAATCACAAAAAGGAGTCACACTGACTAAAAAATTGGATGATTAAATCCAATGACAATGTACTATTCAAAATAGCATCTGCAATGCTGGATTCAATACTGGTTTAAGCTTTGTCAAATACCTCTGCCATAAACCTTGCTTCGCTCTGCTCTACTCTTATTCGCTCATAAAATAATTACATCATAATGCATATACAAATATTCTCTCTCATATACTGCTTACACTCATTACCTATACATATTTTACTTACATACATGTTTTCAAAATGACCTACAAGATCTCATACATATATGAGTCTTTACAATACATCATGTCGTCTATACAATATAATTACAATACAAAAAATATAATTTTCATGTCGGCTAGGAGTTTCGGTAAGATCTTTTGTTGGTGTAGAATGGATGCCAGTGTGAATAACATGTAGTGTCTATCGGTGCCGATAAATGATATCTATTGCCGGTGTGACCCATGAACCATGTTACCAGTTGGTTGCCATCAATGAAAACGTCAACTATTCTCATCTGAGTGTATAATTCCAACAATCTCCCCCTTTGGCATTGATGGCAACAATCATGAGAAAAATCCAAAAACTGATATCCAAAAATAAGAGTGCTCCCCTTGAGAAAATAATCCCTTCTATACATTTTTCTCCACACTAATACTCCCCCTTTGACATCAATGACAAAGGATGTCAAAAAGTATCAAAGAATTCAAAATTCTACCTTATAGTCTATAGCCGATTGTGTACAATCTGAAAGATATCTGCCAAAATCAGATTAAGACTCTGCATGAATTTGGTGTTGTTAGAAATAATGGTTTCAGTCTGTTGGATCGTCTCGGTCAGATAATGCATCTATTGCTTCGGTGATCTTTCTCCTTGAATTGTTGCCTTAGAAAGCTCAATCCACTGTGTTAAAAGGTTGTCCAATCTAGGACCAAGTTTATTTTTCATCTCCCATGCCTTCATTCTAATCCTTGCTTTTTATTTTTTTTATTTTTTCAATCTTTTCCTCAAAAACTACCATTTCTTGATAAAAAACTAAGGTAAGTTCCGAAGAAGCTATCATGTTATCTATTATATCATTAATCTATTTTTTGTGTTTTCTTTATCTCCTCATCAATATCCTCTATTAGATGGCGAGGTTTGCATGCTTCCTTATACAATTCTTTATATTCCAAAATAGTGGAATTAAGTGTCGGTAATAAGGAGTCAATATGCTGAGTACAATCCTTGGTAGTCTTATCAAAGAATTCACCTTTCTCCTTGTTCACCCTTTCCTTAATAGTCTCTTCATTAATTTTATCCACAGTTAGAATTTTTGAAGCAATGAATTTGGACAATGTGTCCAATTTACCTAAAGATCCATCAATATGATCAACTTTGCATGTCGGTGCAATCATTATCAAAATAGGTAAAGTATCATCAATGACCTTAAATGCTAAGGCGTTGCAATCTATGATCCTCTTTATGGAATCCAAAAGTACATCTATCACATTAATAGATCTGTAATCCATAGTGGAAGTGCTAGGCAGAGTGTGATGTTTTGCGGTAGGTTTCTTCTCTTCTTCGGATGTCTGCACATTAGCCACTTCAACTATCTTGTTTCCATCATTGACCTCTTCTTTATTCACAGTTTCTTCCTTTTGCTCACTATGTTTTTCACTTTTGTTTTCATCCTTACCATCATCCTTACTCTCTGCCTTGTTGATTGTCGGTTCAGCTATACTCTGTTCTTGTCCTTTTTTTGCTTCAGTTTGTGCTTCTATTTATGCTTCTATCAGTTTTCCAGTGTTCTTCTAAGATTCAATAGTGTTCACCGGTGACTCTAAGATCTCAATATTTGTAGCTTCATTTCTCTTTATCTCTGTGGTTTCCTTGTCCATGACAATGTTGAAATCTTGTGTGTCCACATTCATGGTAAAAAGAATTTCAGATTTTGGATTAGTGTCATCTTGTGTCATTTCCCTTGCCTTCTCTTCTGGTTGACTATCAGTTTATGTCAATGTCTCTGTAGTTATTGGTGGGGTGTCCTGTGCCGGTGGAGGAAGGTTATCATTGACCGTGATATCAGGTACACTACCAACTTTTCCTTTACTCTTGTCTTCCTGATATACCTTGGTAAATGACTTGTTTATTTTCTGTCTATCTTTCTCTTCTTTCTTCTCTCTTTCCACAAAAAATATATCCCATTTATCTGTCATTTCATCTGTGATTTCCTTCACTCTTCCTACCATAAGGCTAACCTGTCGATGACCACTCACAAAAACTGTTCTATTTGCCTCTGATAGTAAGTCATCAATTTCCTATTTGGAATTAATAGGATGCACAGGAAGTAGAGCTTCTACCTTTAATTTCTTGTCTAATTCCATTACCGACATTCTCTTAGCCTCTAACCTTAAGTACAAATCATTAGGCAAATCATCTACAACCTCAATAAGAACTTTCTTGCAGATATCAAGATGTAAAATAATGCTTTCCTCTATAGTATCCTTATCTGAATCCTTGAAAGAATGATAAATTTTATTCATATTACTAAGGTCACCTCTTGGGTAATTTCATTGATCAACTCTTCTGGTGTAAGAGTATCTGGTGCCTTAGTTTCTTGTTTCTTCTTTGGAGTCACTTTCTTCTTCCGACCAATGGGCTCTCTTACAACCTGTTGTTTCTTTCTTTGTGTCCTTGACTTCTTGGGAGATGGAGCAGGTGTCAGTGAGGGTTTTCTTTTCTTCTTGTCCACTCTCTTGAATTCAACTGCCCTGTCATCATCAAAATCAGAAGAAGTAGCCATAGGGGAAATATGAGCTACCGGTATCTACTCTGATTGAATTTCTATCACACTAGCAACAATACCACTAAGATTCATCAAACCTTTTGTAACATTTTTTACCATTTTAGAAGCATCTTTCATAAATTTATCTCTTTTCTTCCTCTGCTTCATCATAGCAACATCACTTTCAATGATTTCAACATTACCAAATATTTTCTTTGTTAGTTCTGATGGAGCATCTAGGAGTATTTTTGCACATGAGTCCAAGATGTGAGATTCCACCTCATATCCCATTTCAGTCACCCATACAGTTCTAGGTCTAATTGCTTCTATCCAAATTTCATCTCTTTTTACTACAAAGAATATTTGTTTGTCATATTTATCTGTGATGCTCTGTGGATTCCTTTCCCTCTGTTTCATTTTAGTTTGGAAATTATTAAAGTAATCTTTAACCAACTCATCACTGTTAGCTCATATACCGGTAATTGCCTCCTTTATCTATTTTCCAACAAAAATATCATAGGCAAAATCCTTATGTCCCATACCGAGGATCTCTTTTGAAAAGTAAATCATTAAACACACTAACAAATTTCCAAATTTTAAGGTTCCTTTCTTATCACCTTTTTATCTTATCCAAATTCTCTATCAATTCATCCTCTAATCATTCACAAATATCAATCTTTGCATTGTTTATAATAATCTCATGTGCACTATGAATGCATGAACTTGACACAAAATTCAACCTATTTGTATGACCAACTTTATATCCAATGACCATGCTAGCAAATTTAACATTTTTATCCTTTATATCATTGACCCTAAGTGACCGGTTGTCAAATGTAGCTTTGGTTAAGCTCATAACCTCTTTGTTAGGGATTTTCTTCTTCTTGTCAGGTCTAGAACCGGTGGAGGGTAAACCAGTAACAACCCTGATAGCTTCCTTGGTAATCTTAAATATTGAGTCCAACCACATAAATTCTCCATGAACTCTGCTAAGGACATAGTGGACGACTTCATCTAATAATTCTAGCATATGGAGGATATCTATGAAACCTAAATCCTCAACTACCTTATGTTCTGGTTTCACTACCCCATTCTTGTCAATGATTACATTCATATACATGTTTATCAAATCTTCAGACCTTAAACTTTCTATGTGACAATGTATGTATGCCCTAGGGTCTTCAGCAAATGCGACTCCCTTCGAGATTATAGAAAATGCACCAATAGAATCATCTTGTTTTTCTATCTTAGGAATTGTGAGGCTCTACCCCGATTCAGTTTGACATTTTCAGTTATTTGCATATTGAGACTATTATGGATGCTTTATTTTATGCATTATGGACTTAGAACTTATCTGATACCATGATTTGGACCGCACTGACATTTGTTGATGTTTTATTTCATGCATGATGATTATGGAACCTTAGATATGTTACTAGAATAGAATTACATTATGATGGTGAATGTCATTTGCAGGATTTTATTTTGATAAAAGAAAAATGATGCATATTTATGAATGGTTCATTTTTGGGAAATTATGTTGTTTGCTTATGTGAAATTGAATGTGAAAACAAATGAGGAATTGAATTATTGTTGCCTAATGTATGAGTGTTTGATTTGCAATAGAATCCATGTATTTGATTATGAATAATTGTGATTATTTGGAGTTACTAATGTGTTAATTGAGGTGCGCAGGAAATTATCCATGTGACCATGGAATTTATGGAGAATCAAGTCTAGACCAATGTGCGTTTGTTAAGCCGGGAGTTGTCTATTTGGAGAGACAACACCCTTCCCTTGTAATGTATTTTATTTGTGATGTGTATAATGCTTGAGTGTAAAATTTAATTTATATGTCAATGTGTAATCCTTCAAGGGACAATTTCCATGTGTAATTTTTATATTGCATTTTTGTTGTGTCACTTGACACATGTGCTGATTTAGTGTCATTGATTTTGACTTGTCTCTTGGAGGGAGTTTTGTTTCTACCAAAGCCAATTCAAAAAAAATGAGTGTGGTCCCAAATCTGCCTTGGGTAGGGAGTCATGGGAGTGGTCAACTCATGCTTGACCCGTAGGTAAACTTCAGTGGAGTTTCCAAAGGGTTTAATGGACTCCTAGGGTAAGTTTTTAGGCTTTTCCAAAGGTCCTAAGGGTATACCTATGGGTTAGGGGTGTTTTGAAACATGTGGCTTCTCCCATGTGACTATGTAGTCACTTCAAAAAGTGATAATTCCAAGATGCACGAAAATTGAACTTAGAAAGTTCTCCCTAGGATAGAGAACCTTCCCTTTAGGAGTTAAACTCTCTTCCCCAACCTCTTCCACCTTTTCCCTTTCCAATTTTAGTAAAGTGCAAGAGTTTGGGAAGGGCAACCAATGGGAACTCACACCTCACCCAAGGAGTTGGGAAGTGTGTGAGAGGCCTTCTTAGGCAAGATTTTTCAAACTTAGTGAGTAATCACCCACTCTCCTTCCTAGGAGATTTTGCTTGTTTTGAAGAAGTTAGTAGGAGTTGGCATTTTTAGTGGAATTTTGGGGAGAAAAGATAGTGGAAATTGGGCAGCTCATCCCCAACTAAAGTTAGCAAACCTTTTGGCAGAATAAGGTTGGTTACTCCCTTCCTTCTCTTGTTATGTTGTAAATGATAATTTGTGTTGTTTTGTGAAATGAAAGAGTTGTTGTAAGATTGTGCTTATGAAGTTTTTGGCTGAAGTTAATATGTGTAGTTTTCCTTTCTATGTAATTGTTTGTGTTTCTTGTGGTTTTTGGGAGTGTCCAAGATCTCCTATCCTTGGGAGGGTAGGAAGATCTTGGGGTGGAAGGAGTTTGACAGCCATGGGTGAGAGGCTCTCCTTATGGAGAGTGTTCTCAAGGGAGTTCTTGGTGACCCTTGATGCATAGCCTTGTGTATGCATTTGGGGGTCATAAGGGGAGCATATATGGCCTTGAGCCTTTTTGGGGGGCATAAGGTTTGTGAAAGTATTTGGGTTGCATTTGTGTTGCCATGAGATGGCTAATGTAGTATTGTTTTGGCATGCATCCTCCCCATTGGTACTTGGTCCACTTCCACCCATGGAAGAGTCACCATGAAAGTGGTGAATGTGTAGCTTGGGAAGGGATATTTGTATGTAAATGTGTTTCTATGTTTGTGTGGGGTTTGTATGTGTGTAACCCGTCTAGTGCTTGGTTCTCCAAGCTCGGGGGTGGCTTCTAGTAAGCCTAGGCTGGGAGGTGAGCTTCCCATGGTCAAATGTGTTTTATTGCAGGTTGCATGAGGAAGGGAAAAAGAAAAAATAAAAAATAAAAAATCAAAGGGGTTGTGTTGCTGATTTTTGTTGCAGAAAAATGTTTAAAGATAGGGAAGAAATGGAAGCATTCAATGTTGTAGTATTTCCCTTCAAACAAAAAAAAAGGTTGTATTATTTTTAAGTAACTATGTAGAGAAATACATTGTAGGGTGTTCAACCCATTGTATCCAAGATTATTTTGTGTACATGAAATTACTTGATATCTACTTGATAATGAAATATTTGTTGCTTTCTATCCCTATTTCTAGTAGTTGCTAATGAAAAAGTAATGTATTTGATTTTATGAAAATTTTTATGTTGCAAAGGAATAGCAAATGCATTCCATTTTACATGTATTCTGCAAATAGATGAAAACTAAGTTGCTATAAAATTTAAATGAAAACAGTCCATTATTTATCTATTTAATGCTGCCAAGAAATTTATTAAAAAGTCTTTTAAAGTTGATGTTTATTGCAAAAATCAAAACTGATTAAAATAGTTCCTTTCTTTCAAAAGAATATTTAGTTTTTAATATTTATTACTTTCAAATGATAGTTGGACAAACTGGTTTTAGATACAGTTCTGAAAATATTTTAAAACAACAAGAAAATCTGTTAATCTTGTTAAACCATTCCTTTTAATATATATATATATATATATATATATATATATATATATATATATATATATATATGTTTAACCATTAAAGAATCTGTTACAAAAAGGATATATTGGTAAATCTGGTTTTACTATACAAAAAAAGAACATAAAAGAAAACTTTCTGGTATTATATATTATTTAGGGAGATAACAGGTTTAACCCCCTATCTAACCCATCCAAACAAAAAGAATAATATATTTATAAATACACAATATATATATATATATATATGCATATATATATAAATATATAGATGCATGTATATATATAAGATTTCTGCACTATAAAGGCAATCTGTTTATACCTCAAGAAATCATGCAAATGCCTCATATATATATATATTATATATATATATATATATATATATATATATTATATATATATATATATATTATATATATATATATATATATATTATATATATATATATTATATATATATATATATATATTATATATATATATATAATTACAAATGTTATTTAAAAAAAATCATTATAAAAAAAAGAAACTGAATATTTTAACACCGTTGGAAACACCAAGCAAACGCTTAACGCAGTAAAAACCACGGTCTGTGCAAGTGGGCGCGGGGCCGCAACACCCGGTCGGTGCGCCCGCAGCCAGCGGCACCCGCCGACATGCGGGCGGCGACGCTGTAGCCTGCGGGGGGCCGCAGACTGCGGCGGCGCCGTCCGCAGCCGGCGGTGCCGCTACTGTGGTGGCCGCCCCCGCTCCGCCTTCCTTTGAAAACCCCCGCTCTGTGCTGTGTGAAAAATCCTCCATGGCCGCGCTCAGCCCTTTTCCGCGCACGGTGTTCTCCGCTCCGCCCGGTGTTGGCGATGCAGCGTGTTAAAAAAAAAACTAACCCAATAAAAAGACGAAAGGGGTGGGGGGAGGTTGGGCTCGGCCGCCCTGCGCACTGTTCGCTCGGCCGCCGACACTCCTCTTCGCACCCAACAAAAAACACATAAAAAAAAGGGGTTGGAGATAACAAATTCGCCCTAACCCTAGTTCGGGTTAGGGCACACTCACACACAATTTGGAAATAAACATGTGAGAGTGGGGGAGGGAAAAGTGTAAATGAGAATTTAAAAAAAAAAAAAAAGGGGGGGGGGGTTCTCACCCCTACATTCTGTTAGGAAAACAATTGGTAAATGGAATAATAATATAGAACAGTTATATATATATATATATATATATACAGCTATGTGTATAGATGTTGAGTAAATATATGTATATAGGTATATGTGTATATATATATATATATGCATATATATATATAAAAATAAGTAAGATTAAATTAATATTTAAATTAATTTAAAATTGTTATATGTTTAGTTATGAATACTTTCGTCAAACATTGGACAATGAAGAAGGAAGCGTTATAAAAAGGATTTTAATTCTTAGTGGACTAAAATATAAAAAAAAAGAAAATATATATATATAATAATAAATAATAAAAATAATAATAAGATAGTTTTTAAACGTTTATAATCGAGTTTAGCTCGCCATTAAGTATTGTAATTTAATCATTAAGGAAGCTTCGTGAACTTCTGTTTGGGAGGAATTTTAGTCATGGATAACTTAGTCACCTCCTCTCCCTAAATTGAATTCAATTACCTGAATGACTCAAACATAGTTATGACCTAACCCAAAATGCATTATTTATTAAAGTTAATCACACTAAGTGGCATTATTTTAATTTAGTTAGCCGATAAATAGTTAAGTATTTTAAAAAAAAAAATTCCATTCGTGCCCAAGAGTTGGGCATGACAGGAATGATCTTGAAAATGGGTCTAGGTCGTTTAATATTTTCCACAATGGTAGGGTTTGCTACGAATTCAGGAATAGAAGATGAAGATGCCATTGCGAAGATAAATACCTATTAACTATGAAATCCTTGAATGCTCTGAAAAGAACTTTGCTGCTTCGCCTTTAGAATGCCTTTGCTCAATTTCTCTCTCTTTGAATGCTTAGATGCTTGGTGAATTGAAATGAGAGGTTACAATGCCTTTATAACCAAAAATTGACTTACAACCACAATAAATGGTTCGTCGGTGAAGTAAAAACTCCACATTTATGCTGGTAAAGAAGAAATATAACTTCTTACCACCAACAGAGGGTAAATGCATGATTTTCAATTTGTTGCCATACCCCTAAGGATTATTCCTTAGTTAGATGAAGAATCTCCTGCCGATGCAGGATTACCTTGTTTTGTCGGTGTAGTGACAAATTCATCACTTCTCTGATCTCTCTTCCTAATCCATTGTTTAGAAAATTCTTTCTTGATTTTAGTTACCTTTTCTTTGCCTTTGTTATTAGATCCTTTATTGTTCGCCGGTATAGTCTTGCTTCTACAAAATTGTACAATATAACCAATCTTATTACATGCATAACAAGTTACATTGTTTCTCTGAACAACCTTTCCATAACCTTGACTGATTTGAGTTCTGCATTGATTAGATAAATGTCCAAATCTACCACAAACATAGCATTTCACATTCATTCTACAATTATCCGAGTTATGACCATTTTTATTGCATTTGGAACATTGACCAGTGGGTAAGTTTGTATTCTGATTATTCCTAAATATGTACTGATTTTCTCTATGACCAAATTTGTTGTAATTAAAAAATTTCCCATTAAATTTATAAGCATTAGGTTGCCTTACTGGTTTGTTGTGATCATGATTATTTGTAGTCCCAGAACTTTCTCCATGTTCAAATCCAAGTCCAACTGTTTCTCCATCAGGTTTTTGACTTTTCAACATATCATCAAGATTATCTGAACTCTTCTTGAATTTGTCTTTGTATTCATTTGCAGTGATCAACTCACTTTCCAAAGTGCTAACTTGTCTCAAAAGTTCCTCTATCATGTTGCATGTGAATCAAATCAGTTTTAAGCATATCATTTTCATAACTAAACCTTTGATATTCATCTGATCTTTCATTAAGTCTTCTAGACAAATCTTCCTCTTTCTATCTTCAATATCCTTGCATAGTCTCATGGTTAAATCTTTCATGTCATTCTTCATGTTATTGTTCTCTTGTCTCAATTTGTCTGCAATATCTCTGAGAGTTTCTTTTTCTTCATCATCTTGATTTTGCAATTGCACATGTAATTCTTTTCTCTTATTCTTTGCTATAACCAAGTTATCTTGAAGTGCTTTGATAAATTTTGGAGCAGTTCTGAGTTCATCTTCCAATTTGATATTCTTCAATTTTTCTGCATCAAAACCTTCAAGAGCTCCTTCCAACTGTTGTCTCAAACTTTCCATCGGTATTGGTTTCAGAATCTTCCTCAAGATGTTAGGCTTCTACAAATAAAGGACTAGGCTCTGATACCAATTGTTAGATACTTGATCAGTCCCAAAGACACTAAGAGGGAGGGGGTGAATCAATGTCTAACAGGTAAACAAAAGATTTAAACTTCTTTGCAACTTTATAACCCAAACTAATGTACTGGTAAACAAGCAATAAAGCAATAAAGAGAAATAACAATATAACCATCAATGCACACCATCACACATAGATTTTTGGTGAGGAAACCCAGTAGGGGAAAATCCTCGGTGGGATTTGTGACCCACAATATTTACTCACTGGCCAATATGAATAAATATTACTTATACAATAGGGGCCTACACATGCAGGAAGGCCAATAGCCTAGAGCTCACTGCTCAATCACAAAAAGGAGTCACACTGACTACAAAATTGAATGATTAAATCCAATGACAATGTATTGTTCAAAATAGCATCTGCAATGTTGGATTCAGTACCGGTTTAAGCTCTGTCAAATACCTCTACCATAAACCTTGCTTCGCTCTGCTCTTCTCTTATTCGCTTATAAAATAATTACATCATAATGCATATACAGATATCCACTCTCATATACTTCTTACATTCATTACCTATACATATTTCACTTGCATAGATGCTTTCAAAATGACCTATAAGATCTCATACATATATGAGTCTTTACAATACATCATGTCGGCTATACAATATAATTACAATACAAAACAATATAATTTCCATGTCGGCTGGGAGTGCCGATAAGATCTTCTATTGGTGTAGAATGGATGCCAATGTGAATAACCTATAGTGTCTGTCGGTGTCGATAAATGATATTTGTTGCTGGTGTAACTTGTGAACCATGTTACCAGTTGGTTTCCATCAATGACAACATCAGCTATTCTCATCTAAGTGTATAATTCCAAAATCATCATCTTTTAGCGCTTCCTTTATTGTTTTGGGTTCAATTGTAGATATCAAGAAGGAGTTTTCTCTTTTTTTCCTCCTTGTTTGCACACCAACATTCTTATCACCAATTATCTTCTCTTGTGAATGTTTAATCTGACATACCTAAGGCAATACTAGTACTGGTTCTGTATCTTCTGCTTCTTGTTTTTCAATTTCTTCATCACTTACCGATTGAGCACCTAATTCTCCATTTGTCGATTCTTCATTGTTTTGTGCTTCTGGTTCAATAATCACAAGTTTCTCATCATCTTTTTCAGGATCAGATCTGTTGGTACCTTCTGACTTTCCAGAGAGATCATCTACCTTCACATTAGTATTTTCAATAATCTTCTTAGTTTTCTTATTGTAACATTTGTATGCCTTACTTCTAGTAGAGTAACCAAGAAAGATTCCATCATCAAATTTTGCATCAAATTTAGCAGTGTGATTATCTTTCTTAATAAAATATTTACTCCCAAAAATTTTGAAATAACTTATACAAGGATTTTTTCCATACCATAGCTATTAGAGTGTTTTGTTATTACCTCTTTTTACTAGTACCAAGTTTAAAGTATATACAACAGTGCTGACTACTTCTCTCAAAAACATTTTAGGTACATTACCCTGTAAAAGCATGGTTCTAGCAGCTTCAACTATTGTTTTGCTCATCATTTCTGCTATGCTATTTTTTTGTGGTGTCCTTGGAGCTTACATCTGTCTCTCGATGCCCTCTTCATCACAATACTCAACAAATTCATCAGATGTGAATTCTCCTCCTCGGTCTGATCTTAAATACTTCAAGTTCTTACCAATTTCACTCTCAACCAGAGCTTTAAATGATTTTAATTTACTAAATGCTTTTGATTTATCCTTCAAAAATGTCACCCACATCATTTTAGAATAATCATCGGTGAAAATCATGAAATACCTATCACCGTAATTACTCTTTGTTCTCATAGAGCCATAAAGATCAATATGTACCAAATCTAAAATATTCTCAAAAGTGCAATTCTTGCTCTTGAAAGAAATAGAGGTCATCTTACCAATTTGACAATCTTTGCATATCACACTATCTAGTTTAACAAGTTGGGGTAGTCCTCTTACAACAATTGACTTCCTACCTTAACCAGATTATCAAAATTAACATGACAACATATTTTATGCCACAACCAATTGTCTTCCATTCTTGCAACCAGACAATTATTAACATTACTATTCAAATGGAATAAGTTACCTCTAGTTTGCTTCTTGGTAGCAATCAGTTCACCATTACCTCCAAGAATTCTGCAAACTCCACTTTTAAACTCAAGAAAATAGCCTTTATCATTGAGTTGACTAACACTTAAAATATTGTGCTTTAGACCATCAACCCAAAACACATCATTAGCATTACTCTTCCCAATTAGAGAAATTGAACCTTTACCTTTCACCATTCAGGGAGAGTTATTTCCAAATCTAACAAAACCACTATCAAATTCATCAAGGGTTATGAACTTACTTTTATCTCTGGTCATGTGGTGTGAGAAGCCACTCTCTATAATCCATTTATCACTATTCTCCATATGAGATACCAGTGCCTTTTCATCTGTCAGTTCCTCTTTCACGGATACAAACACAATTTCCTCATTGTCATATTCATCTTCATATTCCTCATTGGTCACTCCTTCATCTACTACAACATAACATTGATTTTTTTCCTTTCCTTTATATTTTTTAAATTTCTCTTTCTTGTCAGCATTAGGACAATTAGCAACAATATGACCAATTTTACTGCAAGAGAAACACTTAAAAGGTAGCTTTCCTTTATACTTACCAGTGCCTCTTGGAAATCTTTTTGCTAACAATGCCTCAAGTTCCATCACCTAATCTTCATCATCTTCATTTCCCCAGTTACATCCATGACTTGACCTGCACTCATGATCTTGACATATATCTTTTCCTTTTCTAGTAGATGAACCGGTAACAAAAGCTTTAAAGGAAGATTCAGTAGATTTTGGCACACTATTGTCAAAACTATTTAACTCGAAAGTTGTAAGCTTACCAATAAATGAATCAACGGTTACCTTATCCTTTGAAATAGATCTAAGTTCTTGGATTGCAGATACTCTTATAGCATACTGAGGTTGACGAGTTCTCATCATTTTACTTACTATTGCATCATCATCCATTTTACCTCCAACACTCTTTATTCCACCAACAAATTCTTTGATTCTTTGACCATACTGTGCAATATTTTCTCCTTCAAGTTGTAGTGTCATAAAATTGGAGGCCGAAGACTACTCAACCCTTAGAATCTGCTTCTCCTTTGGCCTCTGCACCACCCTGTCTGCACTTTACCCTGGAGAAAGGGGTAAGATAGGGGTGTGGCACCCCTATGCCCTCTAGGAAAAGGGTGTGGCACCCTTGCCCTCCCAGGACAAGGGTGTGGTGCCTCTATCCCTAACCTATTTTGGGGCAGAACCTGTCTTAAAGAATGCATTGTAGACTATGAAGTGAGTAGGAAACTTCCTCGATGTTAGCCTATGACAAAAATCAGTTTCATTAACCCTAATTGACATGTATTTAAAAGGCATTTTTCCTCTCATTTGCATAATGTTCAATAAGGTGAAAATTTGAGATAAGCATTCAAGAGCATTCAAGCGTTCTTTTCCAGCATTGAGAATTCTCAAGTCTCCCTTCAAGGTTAGGTGTTGCATTCAAGTCAAGGATTCAACCATTGAAGAGGAGATTGATTCTGACATTCAATTCTATACAAGCATTTCTATCAACATTGCTATCACAACCTCCCTTGAGGTGATTTACAATTCAGTCTTTCATTTACATCTACTTGCAAGTACTTTCTTTCATTACTAGGTTAATTCCAAAACTGGGGTTTGACCTAAAGGCAAACCCCCAATCCCAGCCCATTTTGCTCTCTTTTTTGTGTGTAGGTTGCAGGTGCGCAGCTGTACTTTTGGATTCGGGCTCCATTTGCAGAGGCAAAAAAACCCTTGTTATTTTGCAGATTTTTCGAAGGACCGTGTACATTCCCGCCACGGTCTGGGCAAATTTTCCTCAAATTCATAGGGTGACTTTGTCTCGAAATATTACTGGTAGATCTAGGTGCACAGTTTCATCCCATATTCCAATCTCAAGTTATACATAGTTCTTTATCACTTTTTCACTACGTAATTCAATCAATTCCTTTCCATTTCAAATAGGAAGAGGGGATTAGCTTATCATTCCCATTTCACTCATAATTCTATCTTCTTCTTTGAAGGTTGAATCTAGTGAATTCTCCTCTCCTCTTCCAATGTAATTGGGTGAAAAGTGTTTGAAGGGAACTCTATAGTGAAACTCTCATCTCTCCTTGGAGGGAAAGGGTATTTTCCCTCTTGATCTCTCATTCACACATTTCACCACATTACACAAGCATTCTTATTTCATCAAACTTTCCTCTCAATCTTTCCTCTTTGGCTCTTTGTAGATGCTCATCTCCTTCATAGATTATATCTAACCTTTCCCAAACCTCACCTGCAGTTTCCAATCCTTGAACATCAATATATTCTTAATCAGATAAAGTACTAACAATAGCTTCTAAGGATTGGATGTTCTCTTGCTACTCTTTGAGTTCATCCGGTGTCAAGGGAGTAGTAGTTGGAGCAACATATTTTTTTTCAACTTGCTTCCAATATTGTACACCAAGACCTTTGATGTAGATCTTCATTCTATCTTTCCAGATCTTTTAGTTATCCTTGTTGAACTTAGGACCCTCTTTCTTCATCATCTTGACTTCCTCATAATCTTTCCCTCAAATGGTTAGGCTTTTTACACATAGAGGACCAAAGCTCTAATACCAATTGTTAATTATATAAGGATCCGGTTAATATTGAGAGGGGAAGGGGGGGGTGAATTAGTATTAATACTAACTTGAAACTTTAAACCCAAATCAAACTTACAACAAATCTAACTTCATTTACCACATATGCCAATTCATTAAACAGTACCGCTAATCACTGATAAATCTTTGGTAAACTGCTATAACCAGTGTATTCAGAAATAATGAATAAACTAAAGATAATCAATAACATCACATGAAAATAATTACACACATGAACACCATATTTTTAACGTGGAAACCCAAATAGGGAAAAATCCATGGTAGGAGTTAGTACCGACAAAGATTTGTACTCTTTTGAATTACGCCCTGTTAGGAGTTTACAATATGCCATGTTAGGAGCAAACCCTGTTAGGAGTCACTTGGTTAAGGGATTTGGATGTGCAGCCCAGTTAGGAGCTTAATGATGTGTTAGGATCAATCTCATGAGAGGATTTACCACTCTTTTTGAGAGCTACCCTATTAGGGGATTTACAAGATTAAGGCCTGTCAAGACCTACCCGATTAAGGGATTTAATCTGCTGCAACTGTTAGGAAACAATAGTGAAAAAGTGATATGTTACTTTCACTTCTCAGCTTGCTAAATCAGATACAGTTATACTCCATTATCTATAACTCTCAGGCAGATCTCAATCTTCTCTAGCACGACTTCAGACTCTTCTCTAGGACCACCAACACAATGAACATCAACTAAGCAAACATAAATAATGCTTTCCACTAGGTCAGCCACTAAACCTTAAATTACATCATAAATCATCACATATATTTACAACTCATTACAGATCATCATATGGATCATTACAATCAATTACAAATCAATATCAGTCATTGAATGATCATAAGTTATCATAGCAAGTCGATCTGGTACAAAGTCAAACCGTTAGCTTATTCCGCTAAGCACTTTGCACATTCCCAATAAATTTTCTCTCCAAACGCATCAAAACATCTTTCAAACATTTCATGTGGTTTTTTCCGCATTATCATCAACATGTAGACTTGATGTCGATCACCGCCATATAAAAAATCATTACCGATTTTATGATTTCTTCACCGATTCTAAAACCCTGGCAAAACTTCATCAAAAATTAGAAACATGCCTTTCAATAATCATCATAAGATGTGGTTTTGTTCAGACACTCATTCCCATGATAAAATCTTACATTCCAAACTGCAAATCACCAATCATCTGCTTCAAGTAAAAGATCTCTGCATATATCAGTTAAAGTCCTATTTCACTATCTTCTATATATTGTCGGTAAACCTTGTCTCTGGTAGACTAAATCACTTAGATGACAAATCAAACATTAGTAAACATCAGTTAACATCATTTAACATCAGTTGCCATCAATGACAACACAAATAACTGATCAAGTCATCTAATCACAAAATCTCAATCTCTTCATCAAAAATAGTCTTCTATCCTCTACTGGTCCAATCATCAGTCTTTAACTGCATCACCTCATCTGCATCAGTTATGCCAATCATGCCAACAAAGATATGTATATAACCTATATGGTCTACTGTCGTAAATGCAACATGAAGTCGCCATGTAAGATGTAACTAACAAAAAGTAAGAAAAATGCTAACTCACTAACCTACTAACATGTGAATGACTTATTGATTATGTGTTTTTGTCATTTAGTTTCTTTCTTTTCATTTCATGAATGCTTAGGATGATTGTTTATGTTGATTCTTATTTAAGTTTTCTAAGTTTACAAGGGTTTTACAATAATAATTAATTTGTATGGCGTTTTGTAGTTTTTACATGCACATAATATCTAGTTTATCTTTGCTTCATTTTTATATTCCTTATGTATGCATGTTAAACTTGCATTTGTGATAAAGAAGTATGGTATTCTTAATTAATGATAGTTAGTCTAAGATTAGGACTAGTGGGTCCTTACAATATCTCTTTGATATGCTATGAAATAAAAACAAATGATTATCCATAAATAGGTTATAAGAAAATGTTTTGGATGTCAATATTTTGGGTTTGATGGTATATTAAGCATTTAGTTATTTTGGGTTGAGTTGTGTTTGAGTCCTACATGGGAAGTATCCTATATGAACCCTAACTATTAGAGTTTAGGGTGAAAAAAATAATAAAACTAGGCACCTCGAGAAGGACATCTCTTGGTGTATTTAATATATTATATAAGGTAGTAGGAATCACAACACAACATGGAAGACATTAAAGAATTCAATATATTTATATAGTATTGTATTATTAGATAGAATTATACCAATATATAATTATATTAATATATTATAATTATTTTCAATACCTATAATTGTATTAATATATAATATAATATCAATATAAGATTATATTATTAGTATAATATTAATATACATGATAATTTTATTTAATATAATATTATAATCATAATAATTGTGTTAGATTAAGCTAATGATATTATTTTATATTAAAGATTAGTATAGTATTAATAAGAACAATATAACACTATCTCTACCTCAACCTTAATTGTTTAATTTATGGATAGGGTGAAATTATAGTTAGGGTTCATGTTATAGTTTAATTAGCATTATGGTTCAAGTAGAATTAGGGTTAAGGTTAACATTAGGTTGGGGTTGGGGTTCCAATATTGTTCAATTATGGTTAGAGTTTTCTTATGGTTAGACTAGGGTTCAAATTGGAGGTAGTGTTTAATTTTAGGGTTTAATTATTGCTAGATTAGGGTTTGATTATGGTTAGGGTTAAGATTTGATTATGATTAGGGTTAGGGTTTTATTATGGTTAGGGTTCAATTATGGTTAGATTAGGGTTCAAGTTAGAGGTAGGGTTTAATTCTAGAGTTAGAGTTAAGTTTAGGGTTAGGTTATGGTTAGGTTCAACTATGGTAAGATTAGGTTTAGGGTTAAGGTTAGGCTATAATTAGGGTTATCATTCTAGGATTATGCTTAGGGTAAGGGTTGAGGTTTAATTAGAATTAGTGTGAGGGATAGGGATAGGATTCAATCAACAATAGGGTTAGTATTACAATTAAATTAGGGTTTAATTAGGGTTAGAGTTAGTGTTAGGATTCAAGAAGGGTTAGGGTTTAAGGATAAGGCATGAATTAGGGTTACAATTCTATAATAAAGCTTCGTTTCAAGGTTAGGTAAAGGTTTAAATAGGGTTATGGGTTACGTTAGGATGAAGTTTAGGGATAGGGTCAATGTTAGGTTGTGTTTAGAGTTAAGGTTAGTTTAGGGTTAGGATTCAAGTTCGAGATAGGTTTTAATTATGGTTATTCTTAATTTTAGAGTTAGGTCATCATAAAGGTTCAATTATAGTTAGGACTAGAGTTCAATTAGGGTTAGAATTAGGATTATGATTCAATTACATTAGGGTAGGGTAAAATCAATATTAGAGTTCAATTAGGATTAGGGTTTGGGCTAGAATAGGGTTAGGAATAGAATTAGGTTAGAGTTCAATTAGTATTAGGGTTTGGGCTAGAATAGGGTTAGCAAATTAGATTTAGGTTAGATTTCAATTAGGATTAGATTTCAATTAGGTTTAGGGTTAAGTTTAGGGCTAGGGTTCAATTAGGATTATTACAACTCAATTCAAGGGTTAGGGTTAAGTTTAGGGACAAGGTTCAATTATTGTTAGATTAGGGTTCAAGTTGTAGTCGGGGTTTAATTCTAGTGATAGAGTTAAATTTAGGGTTAGGTTATTGTTAGGTTTCAATTATAGTAAGACTATTTTTAGGGTGAAGATTACACTATAATTGGATTACTATTCTAGGATAATGCTTGGTGTAAGCGAATTAATATTAGGGTTAGGGCTAGGGTTCAATTAGGTTTATGGGTAGTATTACAATTCATTTAAGGTCTAATTAGGGTTAGAGTTAGTGTTAGGATTAAAATAGGGTTAGGGTTTAAGGATAAAGCATACAGTGAGGGGGAGGATTATATAATAAAGCTTGATTTTAAGGCTAGGGTTAAGGTTTAAATAGGATTATGGTTATGTTAACATAAAGGTTCAATTAGGTCTAGATTGGGAATATTGTCAAGGTTAGGGTTTAATTATGGTAAAGTTTTAATTATAGTTAGGGTTAGTATTAGAGTTAAAATAGGGTTGGAATTAGGGTTATGATTCAATTACATTAGACTTAGGGTTCAATTAAGCTTTAATTAAGGTTCAAGTTTAAGGTAGGGTTTATTATATGGTTAAAGCTTAAAGTCTATTTAGGGTTCTCATTCAATTAGAGGGATTAGGGTCAAGGGTTAAGGTTATAGTTAACTAGAGTTAGGGTTTATTACAATTAGGGTTTGATTATAGTTAGGGTTAGGATAAGATTTAAATTAGGGTTATGAATTACATTAGGGTAATTAGGGTTAAATTAGGATTAGAGTTCGATTAGGATCAGGGTTCAAAGTAGATTAGGGTTAGATTAGGATTGTAGTTCAATTATAGTGAGGGTTAAATTTAGGGCTAGGATTCAACTATGGTTAGATTACCATTGAAGTTGTAGTTAGGGATTAAATCTAGGGTTATAATTAAGTTTAGGGTTATGTTATGGTTAGGTTTAAATTAGGTAATATTATGTTATGGTTAGGGTTCAATTAGGTCTAGATTAGGGATTCTATCTATAGACGCCTAAAACTTGTGCATCTAATTAAATGAATTTTATTTGTTTAATTATTTCTTATTCGCCTATTAGTTAAACTAAGGTTTAATTAATATCTCATTTTCTTCTATCTTGCCATTAATTAAATACAACATTTGATTAAATCCCCCTTCTTCCATTAATTGAATAAATTCTATTTATTTAATTAAATTCTCTTTCCACATTTTAATTAAATTTACATTTAATTAAAATAATTTCTTGTATATAAATAAATCAAATTTATTTATAACCCCCCCCCCCCCACTTGCACTTTCCTACAAATGCAAGTTGCATCCATTTTTAGTTGAAATAAAACATTTTATTTCAATTATAATCCTAATATCTCCCACTTGCATTCTCCTAAATTCATGACTAAACCTCTTCTAGAACCTTCTAGATTCTTCTAATCCTCCTAATTCGCCTAATCCACCCCTTAATCATTTGCACATTCATTAAGAGAAGGTCACTTCTCACAAAAGCCTAAAAGTTTTTGAAATGCATTGAAGGCTTGATGTCTCCAACAAGTTAACCCTCAAATTCTCTCAAACCATTAATGGTTAACTCAACCTTACCACATGATTAGAGACTTTCTCTCTAACTCAACCCTCATCCAACCTAGGGGTCTTATCAAGCACTCATGGCTTTGACCCTAGTTATCCTTTTAACCCTTGCACAAGAGTTTACCTTTTGGGTAAAATATTTATCCACTAGTTATCCAATAACTCAACCATAACTTTACCTCCTAAGATAACCACCATGTCTTCTCAGGCATTTAATGCCTCTTATATCTCCTCTCAAGCCTCCTCAAGATGGCATTTGTCAACCAAGAATTGGATTGAAAGCCTCACAAGGACTAAATAACTTTAAATATTGACCCTTGTTAAGATTACTCAATCTTAACCCTTCATTTGAGCTCTTATTCTATAAATAAAGCTCCATTTCCTCTATTTTAAGGATCCAAGTTTTTATGTATCCAGGTTATCAAGAATTTACATTTTCCTCTCTCATAAGCTTAAGCATTTTAGATAGCAATCATATTTTAATAGCATGTTATTTTCTTTATCACACCTTAGTATTATCATTGAATCGTCATGTTAAGATAGCATATCATGTTAGCTTCATCTTAATATCATTTTCATGCTAGTTTAGCTTCATATCAATCTCATCATCTTGCACCATATCATTTTGTAGTTTCAATATCTATTCACATGCTAATATCTTAGTTGCATTTACATTTAGATATTTTATTATATATCCCTCGTTCTTTAGGTAGTCATCCTAGAGATCAAGTGCTCTTCCAAGCTAAGAGCCACCTTGATTTGAAGGATCCTTGGAGATAGAGAACAATGAGACGAATTTAGAAATCTTGTTTCACTAACTTGTTTATGATTCTAACCTCTAATATAATGTTTCATTGGTGTGCTTGAATTGTTCTCTTTTGTAGGATTCCACTTTTCTAGACATACATTTTTGGCGCCCATCATGGGTCTAAAACCCCATTTTTAGACATTCCTAACTTTTTTTTCCATAGGTTCACACACAGGAATGTTTGAACACGCCTTTCCTCGGTTTAGCACATATACCTCATGTTTTAGTGCATACATATCCTATTTTAGTGCATCTTCCCACTGTAATAGCGCATTTGAATAGTTTTCTGGTGCATATGATTCATTGTGTGGTGCATTTGATGTTTGTTCTAGCGCATATACATAAGTTTGTAGAGCATATGCTATTTTTTTTGGCACGTTTGTAAATTCATGTGGCACATTTACATTTTGTTTTGGTTCATATACAACAGAGTTGAAAACTTGTAACAGGGTCAGAAAATTAGGCTTGTCTAGCCCACTCGGATTTTTAATTTTCACTAATCCGGTTTGTTGCAACTTTCTAATAGTGGTTTTGTAGGTCCAAAAGGAGTAGTTTTTATTTTTTAACTTTCTTTTTCAAAGTTGGATTAAAAAGAATTCACTTCTTTTATTTAGCAAGTAAAAAGAACCTCACACTTTCTTTTTGGGTTTAAAAAGATCTTCACTAGTGTTTTGGGGCTTAAAAGAAAGCACACTTCCAAGGTTAACAAGAACAACAAACTCAAAATATTTGATTTTTGCAAGTTAGGAAGATAACCTCTTTTTGGGTTTAAAAAGAACAAGACAAATTTCTCTTTCTTGCAAAGTCTAAAAAGAACAATCCACACTTTTGTTGCAAGTAAAAAGAACAAGCCATTTGTCAATTTTGCAAAGCGTTTTCCATTTTCATTGACCAGGATTTCATTTTCCTATTTTAGAAAATCATTTCTTTGTGGGTAAAAAGAATACCATGTTTTATTGGAGCAACATCTCCAATTAGGACTTAGAAAATAATTGCTATGAAGGCTTAAAATAAATCATTGTTTTCTTTATTTTTAGTGAAAGGTATATGCTCTCCCCTTAATTGGGTGACCAAAAAGATAGACTCACTCCTTCATGATTCCTTTCATTTCAAGAAATTGAAACATTCAAAGGGTCTGCCTTCCCGAGTTTCCTTGATGGGGGCGATGAGAAGGGAATGACCTAAGTGGGGAACAAATTTTAGCCAAGTATTCCAACCCACTATAATCAAATGTGGGAGGCTAATGAAATTTTCCTCCAACGGTTTTTCTTAGAGATTATCCATCCCCCAGTATCCTTGAGATACATAAAGCTTTTGTTCTAAAGGTTGGGAAGCCTCACGAGGGAGTTTATCACTGAAGACTAAACAAAAGCCTGATTACGAACTTTAGAAATAGAAGCCTCGCTAAGTCAGTATCCAGATATTAATAATATCATAGTGCACGGGTGGGAAAGAATCCACTCCCAAGACAATCACCATATATCTCTCAGGATAATGATTGAATTGAGGAGCAATCCTCTTTGAGTTAATTTCCAAACAAAGGCAAAACAACGGACGCCCTCTAGGGGGTGACATGGTTGTTTGAGTTGAAGGAGTATCCAAGTGTGGGCTATGGTATTATTGATGACCTTTTATTAAAGAGACTACTTGGTGTTTTTTTCTTGTATCTAAACCAGTGAAAACATCAGAGATTTGAACACATCCTTAAACAAACATACACTCAATGTTTAGAATTAGAATGACCATTATCTTCATGATTGTTGTGTATTCTTGTCAGAACTCTTAAAACATTTTGCAAAAAATTAAACATCCAAAAAAAATTAGTTCAAAATTTGAGTCAAGTCAAGCAAAACACAGAATAGCGCATTTGATTAAACATGTGGCACATATTAAACATCTTGTATCTCATTCAGCCAAAATAGTGGTGCATAGGAAACATTTTGTAGCGCATTTGAACAATATTATGACACAATTGAAAAATCCTATAGCGCATTTGATTAGCGCATTCAAAACAAAGGCTTATCTAGCAGAGATTCTCAGAATCCAAGAACAGATCTAAATACCCTTTTAAGAGGTCTTTTCTTTTCAATTATCACAGATAGATTTTTGTCTTCCAACTCAAAAATGTATCAATCTAGTGATCATAAATTTTCATCCAACTCAATATCAACATCAAATACCCAGCTAGGTTTTCAAGTTAGTCAAATCAAGTTTCCAAAATCAGGGGACTTTATCCATATCATTTGACACACTTGGTCACAAAAACTAGGGGACATATCAAACCCTCTATTCAAACCAAGTAAGCTTGAGTATCCAAAACTAAGTATTTGTTATCAACATAAACCTATCAACAATCATCAACTGTGATCATTTGTATGACCACTTCTCAAATAGTTATAAAGGAAGAATCTTCACCAAAAAACTGATTTGAAGAGAAAACAACCAAGCCAAGAGAAAATATTATAAAGAAGAAAATTTATCTACATAAACCATAAAATCTTCCTAAAACACCATACTTTATTACACCACTTTCATACCTATCTATGCAGTAAAGGAACAAAGTTTGATGAGGAAACTTTGAAAGCACATGTCTTTGAACAAAAATCAGCTTCTCTCAACGAATCAGCCAAGGAGGAAAAATCAATTCAACTTATTTTCCTAAGGATCCAATCACATATTGAATCAACTTAAGTTGTGTCATTTCTACATGATCCCATAAAAATGTTGAGTGGGACGAAGAGCCTGAATCAAGCATGAGACACCGGGAAGTCAACACTTGGAAAAACTACCTAAATATGGATGAAGAAGAAATAACAGATGAATTTATTGAAGAGGCACAACAAGACCTTGGCCTACACAAACTCTTAGAAAAACTCATTGAAACCAATAAATAGAAATACTTCCTCCTTCTATCTAGCAAAGGTATCAAAATCTCTGAGGATTTTGACACGGAACAACCAAAACAAACTGAGAGTATCAAAAAGACAAAACCAAGAACACACACCTCTAACATTGATCATGACAATACACATAATCATAGTGATACCAATGATCAAGGTGACACTAATAATCAAGGCGACATCAACCATTGGGATACCAATGCTAGAAACAATCATCTCACTACACTCACATAACAACTACAATCACTTTAAAAATAAATGGAAGACATGCAATAAAGAACTACCACTCAATATTCCTTAGAGGATATTTGTCCTTATCCATTTGATCAAAGTTTGAACATGGCACCATTCCCACCAAACTTTGAAATACCAAAGTATGACAAATACAATGGTAAAAGTTATCCTCGCGGTCACATAAGGGAATTTTGCACAATGAGCTTGGATTTTTCCCACAATGACACTTACATGATGAGGTTATTTCCAAGGAGCCTAGGAGGACAAATGATGGAACGGATTTCAAAAATCACACCTCCCATTAGATCATTTGAAGAGTTGGTGAACAAGTTTGTTTCCCAATATTCTTATAACATTAAACATGAGGTTACCATGCTTGATCTTTGCAACACAAAACAAAAGAACAATGAATCATTCATGATGTTCTTGCAAAGATGGAGATGATTGATCTCTAGATATCCTCGAACCATACCTAAAAAGGAGAAAATGGAAATCTTGATAGACAATCTTAATGATAAGATGAGCTATCAACTTAAACTACAATGTCTACCTATTTTTAAAAAGTTGATCGAAAATGGAATCCAAATAGAAGAAGCCTCAATAAAAAAGGAACTTTGAAGTTCTCTAAAGAAGCTTCTAGTTCATCAAACAACAACTATAACAATAAAAACTACTAAAACAACTCAGACAAGTCCTTATTTTGGACAAGAAACAATAATGTTGTCAATGATGGTGTAGTAGACAATGTTAAAGCAAAACAACCGGTGCTAAACTTATCTAGTGTTACTCCACCAACCAGCACTCAAGGAAATACCAATCAAAGAACCAACAATCTAGGAATGAACAATCAAGGAAACAATACTAACACAAAAATAGCACCATATGGACATAAGTTTGCACCTTTAGAACAAACCCTTGAATCAGCATTTCGAGAACTATTAGAAAATAAACTCATTACATTGCTAAACACAAGGGATTTTGAACCTCAAGTTAAACCATCATGGTGGAATGACGTGCACTAATGCGAATATCATAGAAACAAAGGGCATCACAAAAATGATTTCCTAAGATTGAAAATTTTGGTTTGAGATTTACTAGATAATAGTGGCATAATGATAGACGACCATAAAACCAATGATTATCATGAGGCCTTTAAGAATCCACCCCCAAATTATGACAAAGGAACATCATCATCCTCAAACAAAAAAGGGGCTCATGTAAATCATGTGTACAACAATGTTATCAATCACATATCAGCCTACAACAATCAGGTCAATGTCATAAAGATCAAAGACAAACAAGAACATGTTCCGGTCAATGTGACTACACGAGCTCAATCTAGATATGTATTGAAAGGGAGTGCCTCCAAAATGACAACATCTCTAAACACTCAATACAACCTAGTAGATCAATTAAAGAAGGCACCATCTCACATATCCATATTGCAGCTTCTCAAGATCTCACCTGCACACAAGGATATTCTGGAAAAGGCTCTTGTTGACACTACAATTCCAAATAACTTGGATATTGATCAATTCCAAGCCATGGAAGGACATTTAACCATGCTTCATAATCTATCATTTTTAAAATATGATGACGTCTCTCTAAATCATCTGCATAATACTCCACTCCATATCAAAGTCTTAGTCTATAAACATCGAGAGAACCGAGTACTAATAGATGGAGGAGATGGTCTAAATATATGTACTTTAAAACTTATCCGTGCATTGGGTTTCTCTTAAAAAACCATTGATCTTAAAAAAAAGATAAAAATCAAAGCATATGATGATGAGGAAAGATCTTCAAAAGGGCTTGTGGTATTGCCTATTCAAGTAGGACCAGTTCAAAGAGATACTCTATGTCAAGTTTTGGACATAGAATTATCTTACAACATACTTTTGGGTCATATTTGGATCCATGAAATGAAAGCAGTTCCATCCACATGTCATCAGTGCTTGAAATTCCCATATGATGGACAACAAATTTCTATTACAGCAAACACTAATCCTTTTTAGTATTGTAATAATCTTAAAGCAGTTCAGAATGTTCTAGCACCACATAACAGGGAAGTTCTTGCTTCCACATCATCAAACAGTAAGGATCAAATCCAATCTCTATCCATAGATTTTGAGAAAAATATGAAGTTATAAGACAAAGGTGTGGGAGAATACTCTTTTGAACCATCCTTATGTCTATAAAAATTGCCAATTTCGCCAAGCTCTCATGGGAAACCATCAACTTCAAGACAACTGTGATGCTAAAAATGTGGTATATAGAAGGCATACACATATAATGAGACAATAAAATGTAATTGAAAAGCTTAATTAAAAACTAGATTAGAAATGCAAACCATAAGCCTTTCTTGAAATGTCCCATTTTCCTCTATTCTTGAGGACCTTGAAGGTGTTGGATTGATGGGCTCTCAGTGGAGCAATGACCTCCAAAGTGGCAACTCAAGAGTTGAGTAGCTATTTGATCATGATTGAATATGGAGATGATATGAAATGCAAGATTTAAGAAACTAGATTAACATGCTATGATTAATCCAAAAGCTAATTTCTAGATAATTGATATGCAAATTGCCTATAGTAATGATGCTAACAATATGAATGCAAGGGATTCTCATTGCTCCAAAATGGGGGATATTTATAGGAATTCCAAGGCCAAGGCTGAGGTGGCAGGAATCAACATTCCAGATCTGATCTGAAGATATCAAGGGCCAAGATTGAGGAAATTGGAGAAGAGGTTGGAGGAAGGGACACTTGTCATCTCTGTGGTGACAAGTGTCAAGGAGCCTTTCTCAAGAGAGGGCAAGTGTCCATGGGAGGAGACATGTGGCAAAAGTGCCATGTGTCTCAAGGAGAGAATATCCACACCATGGGAGGTTAGGATAAGGAGGTTAGAATGTGCAAGATAGGATAGGGTTAGTTAGATCCAAGATTAGGTGGAATGGGTTAGGTTAGGGGATGGTTAAAAGTTAGGAGCCATGTGCTCATTTGAATTTAGAAATTCAAATAATTGGAAAAGACTAATTAATTTTCAGCAAAATTGAGTCTGTTAATCTTAATTAGGGATTAGAAGAATTGATTTATATGGGGGACATTAATTAATTTAGAATTAATTAATCAAAGGGGGATATGAAATGAACTATATAAATAAATCATGTAGATTTATTTACTAGTAGATGAATAGAGAAATTAATTAAATTGCTTGTGAATTCAATTAATTGGGAATGGGAATTAATCAAATAACTACGTATTTAATTAACTATCTTCAGACCATTTTTAGGTGTATACATTTTGCCCCTCTTTGAAGCAATGTGTGACGACGCGTTGGTTCAAAGAAAACTCAATTGATGATGTTGTTGATATTGATTTCGATAGGCTGCAGATTTGATCATGATTTGATGTGGATTTGGTTTCGATATGATACTGATCTGATTTTGAGATGATAAATCTTGATATGATGTGGATTTGATGCGGTTTTGATCTTTGAGATGATAAATCTCGATATGATGCCCCAAACGCTGATTGATAGGTATCGATGTGAGGATGCCCCCTCGAGAGATGAATCAGATAATTTTTGAATGTTTTTGAATTTTTCACGATTTTTTTTTTTTTTGAAATTTTTGAAAATTTTTCGATTTTTCTATTTTTAATGATTTTTCGATTTTTAGAGATTTTCAGAGTCAATCCGATTCATTTTTTGATAAGAAATTTGAAAATGCTACCCTGCCAGGTTGATTAGGTGATTAGATGATTAAAAACAATGGAATAAAAATCCCACTTAAATGCCCCAGTGTGAGTTTAAAAAGGTGAGTTTCTTTTACCACTCCTCATTTGTGCACTTCAGTTGTTTGAGAAAATTGCTCTGGAGGAAGGAATGGTGATCACGTACCACCAGCATAGGTTTGAGTGAGTTCGGCGATACGAGCGTCCTCCGACATACAGTCCATGGTACATAATTCGAGAAAACCCAACTTTGTTAATTTTTAGTTAATTTTTGAAAAAAATTAGCTATTTCCATAAAAAATCATTTTTTAGCGTTTTCACCAAATGGGTTGGGAAAAAAATTATATTTTTGAGATGGGTTCGTAAGATTTTCTTTTAAAATTTTCAATTCGCATCCCAAAATTTTTTTATTTATGCATGCATTTTTAAAAAAATACATTAAATTTTAAAAAAATAAAAATTAAAAATGTTGCTTCTTTTTTTTTTTTTTTTTTTTGGGGGGGGGGGCAGTGGTGCTTTGGTGGCGGTCGTCACTAGCGTCATGGGCGGCACTTTGGGCACCACCACAGGTGGGGTGGGGCCGACTTGGTTTTTTTTTGGGGGGGGGGATTTTTTAATGATAATTTTGCAATTTTTTCAATTATTTGATTTGATTTTTGTGATTTTGATGATTTTTCGATTATTGTGTTTTTTCAATTATTTGATTTAGATGATTTTGATAAAATGATTTGATTTGCCGATTTTGTTTAGTTTTTGATTTTTCGATTTTGCTTTGATTTTGATTTTTCGATTTTGCTTTGATTTTTCGATTTTGTTTTGATTTTTCGATTTTGTGCTATTTGTTGAATTTTTTTTTTTATTATTGATGAGTTGATTTGATAAAAATTTATGATTTTTTCTATCAATTTGATTCAATTTTTTATTTTGATAGGGTAAGATTTGATTAGCTATCTAATTGATAAAATTAGATGCTCCAGATTGATAAATTTGATGATCAGTTCTTATTATCTCGATGTACGTGCAAGATGAGATAGGATTGATAATGACCTCATGATAGATGAGTGTCATTGATAGGGGCCCAATGAGATTTGATAAAAATATTAATTGAGAAAGATAGATCGATAGATAGATTAATTTTATAGATAGATAAATCAAGGAACTGATGTGATGAAATGATTTGATTTCAGGAGCACTTTATTGTTCTCTAGTCTTAGGAGAACTTCCTGAAGACATGGATTCTAATACCCCGCCTTAGCCAGACAGAGTGAGACCACATTGGTAGGTGTGGTTTATCTTCCCTTCTTGACATACCTCGGCCCTTGATAAACTGATGATTATTGACAACCTTAACAGAGCGTTGGCATAGCGAGTACAACACGTTTCATTTGCCAACGGGCGAGATGACGGTGACACCCGACGATGTATACCGGATATTGCGCATCCCTGTGATAGGTGAGCTAGTGTGTTACGATCTCAATGAGCAAGGTGGGACAAATGCACTTTGTCGAGTGTTCAAGGATGATGAGATAGGTGGATACGACATTGCCTGGTAGGAGATTCTAGAGCTAGGATATGCCAAATTACCTACTATGCTCATCGGATTCATTGGAGGTTACCTTTGTCCTGATCATAGGTCAAAGGGATTATCTACTAGATGGGGCCATCTTCTTGAGCAGCTGGTGACACAGGGGACCCAATTTGCATGGGGGTCATGCATGTTGGCGCACTTGTATTATGACCTGCACCGAGTTGTGTACGAAAGATCAGCTGTGTTATCAACAAGGGTGATCATGCTTCTGATATGGGCCTGGGAGCATCTGCCTATCATATGACCATTGGTTGACAAAGATAGACCTGTAGGAAGGCCTTATGCTAACGGGTATCCAGGTATCATTGTCTAGCAAAAGCTGGGCAAATTGGAGTACTGGCGACGGACCTTGGATGATCTGGATACTGCGATATGGAGACCATACAGGGATTGTGAGATTTGGCTCGAGGATGCAGTGGAGATGCCATATGTATTCATGATGTGATATCTGATTGGATGGACACCCTATGTCATTGAGTGATTCCTTTGTATGAGGGTGTTGAGACAGTATGGCAGGATACAGAGGATACCACAAGGTACAGCTCATTATGCTCGCAGGAGATTGGATGTGGCTACTTGGAGGCCTTCTATTTCATATGACCAGCCATGTGCAGAGTATCGATCATTAGGGCTACTGGATTGGGATTATCTGACAGGTGTGATAGATAGCAGGATGACACATGAGTACATCATGCATTGTATTGTACACAGGTTTCCAAGGCTGACAAGTCCTGATGAGCCAGAGCCAATTTTAGATGAGGATGATGAGAGGCTACAACATAGAGCTCCTAGATGATGGAGGGATGATGGCGGGGGAGGTGGAGGCAGAGATGATGGTGGAGATGGAGATGGATATGGAGGAAATGCAGGAGATCATGATGGTGGGGATGATGATGGAGGAGATGATGATGGGGGATGGGGGAGATGATGATGGGGGAGATGGTCGACCAGTGGTAGCAGCAGGCACACCAGGAGCTAGCAATTCTAGATCTGCCAGAGATGTATATACATATTGGATGGCCCGGGTGGTTAGACAAAGGAGATCGGGTACAAGGGATCAAGGGTATCAGGTCCCAGAGTAGGAGGTTCCCTCAGTTGAGAAGGTACCTATGACAGTATCACAGGCTGAGCTACCATAGGCAAAGGCACCTCGACAGATCCTCGTTAGGATGTCATCTCATCAGCAGCAGGCTCAAATTATAGACTTACAGGCTCAGGTTCAACAGCTAGAGAGTGGACTAGCAAAGAGGGACTCTTAGATGGCCCAGCTAGAGACTCAGATGGCTTCTCTCATAGTCAAGAGAGATGCAGCTAGGGATAGGTGTCGACAGACTGAGGCACAGGTACAGTTGTTAGGAGAGTCTATTTCAGGGAAGACTACCCTAAAGATGATGTGCCAGGGGATCCAAGAGGCTGAGTATTACATGACCTTATACTTTATTGTTGTTCCTTCTAATCAGAGGGCTCCATGATTTTCACAACTGAGTAGGAGATCAGGACAGAGCCAGACTGAGAGTCGAGGAGTGACAGGTCCACTTCAGAGAGCTCCCCTAGGTGGGGACTCGGATACAGGGGTGCTAACTGGTGTTATAATACATGTCGCATCATAACAGAGTTCTGCTCTACGTCCTAGTGGTCACACTGATATAGGACATTGATCCATTCATGGACACACCTTTTTGTGATATATCTCATATATTTTGTGATATCATTGTACCTTGGACATTGATCTTATTTTGATGATATGATATGCAAACAATCTTACTCGTTCTACATGATCTACGAGATGATGGATGCATTCTATTTGATATATGATTATGTTGTGCAATTATTTTCATGATGTATGCTTGATGTATGCTTTAATTTCTATATGCTTATGGATTCTAGATGATGGATATATGATGATACAATATTTACATGATGTTATGCAAATGCAAATATGTATGGTGATGCTTATAAGTGCTATGTGATGTGTGTGGAATGAAATTCTTTCTATGCTTATGATATTTTTATGATTTTGTCATGCATGTTAATATGAGATGGATGCAATGCAATGCAATGATGCTACTTTATATGATTTGAGATTAGATGAATGCTATTCAATGATCTAACTAAATGAATGAATGACTGGACGCTTCATATGAATGATGGTATGCAATGGTTACATGAGATTAACTAACTTATCGTGCAGGATGACTAAATTGATTATTTTTGCTATTGTCCTATGTACTCAATCACGTAATAAGAGAGATAACACCATTTTAGTCTTTGGCCTTGGAAAATATGAGCATTGTGATCCCATGTAGAATGAAATGCAAATCTACTTTAAAATGCAAATGCAAAAATGAAATGCAATGCAGTGATCGGACCGGTCATGGAGTCATTGTTTTGTTTCATCATTGAGCCTTTAAAATGTGGGAAGTGAGTGCAAAGATAAATGGTATAATTGAACCATGATGATCTGAGCACTACTTTCCTGGGTTTTGATATTGCAAGTTAGCACAATAATCAAGGTATAATTGAACCAAGATGACCTAAGTGTTGCTTGTGTAAAACAGGCAGTATTAACCATTCATATATGCAAGTCCGAAATGTCTTCCATGATACTCCAATGATCATGTCCTGAGACAACTTTGCACATATTAATGATCAATTTATAGACAGTAGACAAGAAAAATATCATGTTCCTTCCTTGTTCATCTAGTCAAAGACATCCTGGAGTTATTTAGAAATCATGATAGCGAAAATCCAAATAAAATAGTTGAACCATTATTGATAAAGTGTTAAAATCATGAGTCAAGATATATCATCCATTGATATGTGTTTTGTCATGTTTAGATTGATATGTGATAGTTAATGGTTGACAATGTGATCTTATTTTCAATGTTTGATGTGTCTCAATTTTTTCGCTTGACCAATGTTGTCTAACTATTGTTCTACCTGTTTGATTAAGCTCAAAATGATCGAAACTTTTTGCCCCCATCCTAGAAACAAACCTTTATTATGATATATACAATGAACCAAACCATGATGAGAAATCACCTGGGATGCCTGCATATGTACAAAGGCTTTATGATGTGGATATGAACAACGCTGAAGGAAAAGGATGCATGCGGAAGAATGCATTAACCAATAGATGGCAAAGCTAGCTGACAGATAGCGTCTGTTTGCTAAGTTTTCACCATCTGTTTTTATTGCACTTTTTCTCATTTTATTTTTTATTTTTTATTTTTTTCATTGTTTTTCACTATTTCTGTATTTTTTGTTTTTTCACTGTTTTTGGATTTTTTTGCTTTTTCACTGTTTTTGTATTTTTTGGTTTTTCACTATTTTTGGATTTTTTTGCTTTTTCACTGTTTTTGTATTTTTCCACTTTTTTAGACATAAAACTTCTTTAGATGCATGCTATTGATGGGTTCCTCGAGCTGATCCTCATCCTGTGTTGATAGTTGATATGTTCATGGCCCAAATAGTGTTGTGACCACAAATGGACCTAACCAGTTTGGTTCAAACTTTCCTTTCTTTTCTCGATCTGACTGGTTTTGTGGATTTTCCTTTAGTACTAGTTCACCAACTTGAAAGAATCATGGTTTGACCTTGTGATTATAACTTCAGCATATTCTTTGTTGGCATACCTTTAAATGATCAAAGGAATTTTGTCTTCGTCCATGGATCAATTCTAACTCCTGTAATCTAGATACTCATTGTTCTTCATCTAGGATAAGACCTTTCAATGATACTCGTAGAGAAGGTATTTCTACTTCTATTAGCAGTATTGCTTCTGATCCATAAACAAGAGAGAAAGGTGTGGCACTTGTTGGTATGCGGATACTAGTACAGTAGGCCCATAGAGTAGGGTTCAATTGAATATGCCAATCTCTACCAGCATCATTCACTATCTTTTTGAGGATTTTCAAAATAGTTTTGTTTGATGCCTCTGCTTGCCCATTCCCTTGTGGATAGTAGGGTGTGGAAAATCTATGTTGGATCTTGAATTTCTCACATAGTTCTTGTACATCCTGATTCTTAAACGGTCACCCATTATCAGTGATAATGGTCATGGGTATTCCATAGTGACAGATGATGTAGTTCAAGATAAATGCAACAATTTGTTTTCCTATGATATTTGTGAGAGGTACTGCCTCAATCCATTTTGTGAAATATTTTGTAGCTACAAGGATGAATTTGTGACCATTGGATGAAGAAGGATTTATCTTTCCTACTATATCAAGACCCCATTGGCATAAAGGCCAATATGTTGCCAAAGCATGAATTTCTTGTGTTGGTGCATGAATCAAATTCCCATGGATCTGATATTGTTTGCATGTTCTAGCTATCTGAAAAGAATCTCGTTCCATAGTTGGCCAATAATAGCCCAAGCATATGATTTTTTTCAAAAGGTTAAGACCACTTGAATGAGTGCCACAAATGTCGTTATGGACTTCATTTAAGGCCTTCTCAGATTCTTCTTGTTCAAGACATCTTAAAAGAGTATTGTCTAGACCTTGTTTAAATAGGGTATCCACAATAAGAGTAAAATGGGAGGATTGGCGAATAAAGTTTCTCTTTTGGTTCTTTGATAAATCAGGAGGTAGGGTGTTATCTTTCAGGTATGTGTAAGTTTGGCCATAGCGGGAGGAATCATGCCCAACAAGGTGACAGATAGTTTGGGAATCAGGACAATTATGAGCGGGGTAAAACAACTCTTCCACGAGGAATTCATAACGCTCTTGATTTTCCTATGTCTGAAGTAGAGAAGCAAGTGTTGCCATGGAATCTGCTGCTTTGTTGTCATTTCTTGGAATTTTCTCAAAAGTTATTTCTATAAAATACTTCTTGAAATCATCTACCATATTTTTGTAAGGCATTAATTTGTCATCCTTTATTTGGTAATCGTCATTAATTTGATTGATGACGAGCTGAGAGTCTCCAAAGACTTGAAGTTGTGTAATGTTCCATTCTACAACCATTTTGATACCTGTAACCAAAGCTTCATATTCTGATGTGTTGTTGGTGCATGGGAAGTTAATTTGTATGCTTCTATAATTGTATGACCTTGTGGTGTGATGAATAGAATACCTACTCTTGATCCATGTTGTGTATATGAACCATCAAAGTATAATTGCCATGTTTTTGTGGTGACTGTTAGGATATCAACATCGAGAAACTCAATGTGTAAAGGACGATCATCTTGAAGTGGCACCTTAGCTAGTTGGTCTACAATGACTTGTCCCTTGATAGCTTTTCTATCTACATACTCAATATCAAACTCACTTAGAATCATGATCCATTTCGCTAGTCATCCTGTCAATGTTGCCTTGCTGAGCAAATACTTCAAAGGATCGATTTTAGCTATCAACTTGTTGGAGTGAGATAGTAGATAGTGTCTTAATTTTTGAGAAGCAAAAACTATTGCCAAGCATGCTTTTTCTATTGGTGAATAGTTGAGTTAGTATCCCACTAGTGTTCTGCTGATGTAGTAGATGGCCCACTATTTTCCTTCATTATCTTGTTGTGTGAGCAGAACTCCTAATGATACTTTAGTGGTCGATACATAGAGTAATAACGACTTTCCTAGAATTGGTGACATTAGAATGGGTGGTTGCATGAGATATGCCTTGATCTTGTTGAATGCGTCCTCACATTGGTGGTCCCACTTGAAAGGAACATTTTTATGCAATAGATGAGTAAATGGTTGACATTTATCTACTAGTTGAGCAACAAATCTTTTGATTGACTGGAGTCTTCCTTGGAGTGATCTGAGTTGACTTATATTCTTGGGCGATGCCATTTCCATGATTGCTTTGACCTTAGCTGGATCTACTTTGATACCTCTAGCTGAAACAATGTATCCCAATAGCTTTCCTGAAGTGACACCAAAGGCACATTTCTTAGGATTTAGCCATAGCTTGTACTATTCTAACAAGTCAAAGATCTTTTCCAGTATCTCTATATGTTCTTCTTTGTTGTATGATTTGGCCAAGATGTCATCCACATAGTCTTCCATGAATGTATGCATCATGTCATGGAATATCATTGTCATAGCTCTCTGATATGTGGCACCTGTGTTCTTTAGTCCAAAAGGCATGACGTTCCAGCAGAAAGTACCCCACGGACATGTGAAAGTTATCTTTTCTTGATCTTCAGGTGCTATTTTAATATGATTGTATCTGGAGAAACCATCCATTGGAGAAAAAATGGAGTATCCAGCTGTTAAATCTATAATGATGTCAATGTTAGGCAAAGCAAAGTCATCCTTTGGACATGCATTATTAAGATCTCTAAAGTTTGTGCATACTATGATACTTTTGTCTGGTTTTGAAACAGGAATGATGTTTGATACCCATTGAGGATATGCTACAAGTCTAATGAATCCTACATCCAGTAATTTCTTTAGTTTTGCTTTGACCAGGAGAGCGATATGTGGATGCATATTCCTTAATTTTTGTTTGACTAGTTTGGCTCTTGGACTGACATTTAAGTGATGCATAATAAGCTCTGGATCCAATCCTAGCATGCCTACATATGACCAGGCAAAGTTGATTTGCCGTCATTTGAAGAATTCCATATATTATTTCCTTTCTTCTTTTGAAAGAGAAGTCATTGGATGTAGGATATTTGGTTGCTATGGTGTCCCAATGTTAACTGCCTCTGTTGGTTCGATCAAAATTAATGACCTTTCTTGATAGTACTCAGGTAAAGTGTCAAATATCCCATCTTCCAGTGCCTTGAGGAGGTTTTCACCATTAGATGTGTCCTTTCTTTTTACTTTTTCCTGATCTAATGTTGCCAAGAAATGGTTTTTAGCATTAGACCTGATATTGTTTTCTTTATTTTCCTGTTTGCGACTAGGAGATTTGGCACCCACTTGACTGGAAGATGCGTTGCTAAAATTCCTAGTGAAAGTTGTTGTGGGTTTGATTGCATTAAGATATATGGATATGGCATGGTTATTTGGAAAGGTATCAATGGCAGTATGTCCTTCATTTTCCCAATCAATAAGTTTGGGGTGGATTAGAGGTAGGGGGTCATCAAGTTGAGATGTTTCGAGAGTACTTAGGGGAATGATTGAGCTATCAAATTTTTCAATATGTATGTCAATGTCTAGAATGGTACCCTCATCAGAATGACCTTGCACAAGAATTTCTTGATCGTCCTCGATTAAGTCCAAGTCAGCCGAATGTGATTCTAATTCAAGTAAACTAGTTCCTAACATTTGCCCTCCATATTTTTGAGCTACATCAACTCCTACATATTCTTCAAAGCAATTTTCTTCATCTGATTCTTCAGAATGATAGGAATCTCATTCCAATTCATCAGAATTTGTCTCACTTGCAGCTTGCAATCTACAAATTTGTTCATATAGCTTTTGATGTGTTTCTTTTGTTTGTCTTGCTATATCTTTTCTTCTTTCATATTCAACTTCTTTTGGACTGAAATTGAGTTCTGTCAACTTTACTATCAGCTCTCCTTGATTAGTACTAGGTTCATGCTTTTTTTGATTAAGAGTTAATGCTACTTGGGAGTTATCATTGGTTTGTTTCTCTTGTTGATTTGAGGATTTATTTTTTTTCCCATTTCATGTTTGTTTGTGCTTGTTGCTTTGCAGATGCTTCTTCCCTTTCAGTTGCAAGTTGTTCTTGTCTATTTTAATATTCCTCTTGGTGTTGGTTAGAGGATGTGTTCTCTGGTAGAGTAACTTGTGTGTAACCTAAGCCTATTTTGTCTGTAGCCTACTGATTATGAGGTTGGATAGGTTCTGAGATACATTCTTGTCATTTTCCTACCGAACCTATTCCAGTGTATCCCATTTTTTGAAGAATGTTAAACCCTTTTCCATACTTTTTAGTGGGTATTCTGACATTGTTGATCTTTTGTTGGACTTATTCATCCTTGTATAGCCACTATAGCACATCTTTGTCTTATGTTTCCTCTTATAAGGTTCCAACACTAATAAATGCTCCATCAAATATTGGAAGATGTTTCACAATTGGTTGTTGTTTAGAGTTTGATGGTTTTCCATAGGATTTAGGAGAAAGTGATAATTTGGATATTGAATATTCTCCATTTCCTCGATCTCTTAGCTGCATTTGTTTTTCCATACTTGACAAAATTGAGGCAAATGATTTTTCTTTGGTTTGTGTGTTTGAAGATGATGTCTCCTTGTTATGAGGAACAATGACTTCTTGAGCTAGTTTAAGATTACTACAATACTGAAATGGATTTGAATCTGTTGAGATCGATATTTCTTGTCCATTGTAGGGAAATTTTAGGCACTGGTGATATGTGAATGGAAGAGCTTGTATGTCATGTATCCAAGGTCTTCCTAGGAGTATGTTGTATGATAAGTCTAAGTCTAGAACGTGGCATGTTGTGTCTTTCTGCAAAGGTCCCACTCTGATGGGTAATATCATAATTCCTTTAGAGGAACATTCTTCTTCATCATATACTTTAATGGTGATCTTTTTCTGAGGATCAACTGCATCTTCTGAATAACCTAGAGCACGGACAAGACTCAATGAGCAAATATTTAAACCAGCTCCACCATCTATTAAGACACATTTAACGCGCATCTTGTGAATGAGGACTTCAATATGCAAGGGAGCGTTATGGGGATGTTGCAAGGACATGTCATCTTCTTTGGCAAATGATAAGCAGTGAGGGGTTGTGAGTTGTCCTACCATGGTTTGGAATTGATCTATATCAAGATCTTTGGATATTGTTGTATCGATTAATGCTCTTTCTAGAATTTCTTTGTGTGCAGGTGAAAGCTTTAAAATTTCTAACATGGATATTTGTGCGGGTGTTTTTTGTAATTGATCCACTAGATTGTATTTTTTTGCAATGGATGACGTGTTAGTTGTAGGACCCAGAAAAACCACTTTATCTTTGCTTCATGTGATGACATGAGCGGGTTCTTGATGTTGTTTCTCTTTAACCATGATCACATTTACCATATTGTCATATGCATGAGCATAGTTTACCTTTTCTTTACCTTTACCATATGCCCTATTGATGATTCACCCTTCTCATAGTTAGGAATCAGAGTTTTGAAAGTTGTGTGAGATTCGTTTGTTGTATGTCCATCCACAATTATTATTCCATTATCAATCAAATCTTGGATGACATGTTTTAATCGTTGGCAAGCATATGTTTGGTGTCCTTTGTTTCGATGGAAATCACAATAATGGTTTTCATTCCACCAAGCAAGTTTTACCTTGGGTTCAAAGTTTCTTTCTTCTAGTAAAGTAATCAATTTGTTTGTGATAAGCATTTTTAATGCGGATCCAAGGGGTTCACCAATGTTTGTAAATTGCCTTCGAAAAAAAATTTTGATAGTTTCTTTTTGGTGATTGTTGTTTTGTTGAGCCATTACTGAGTGATTGGATAAATTAAAAATCGGTTGCTTTGGTTTCACATTGTTGTTATCCACTATCCCATCATTGACGAAATTACAATTTCTATTCCAAAACTTTGGCTTATCATTGTGATTGTTGTTGTTAGTGTTGTTAGGACGGTGAACTCCTTCTTTGTATATTTTCAACTCACCTTTCTTTATCATGGCTTCCTCCATTTTGATTACATTATCAATCATTTTTTTGAAACTTTCATTTCCTTGCATTTTTAGATAATAACTGTGTGGGGGAAAAAGTGAGACTAGGTTAACATGCCCTAATCCTACCTCTTGACACACATTACGGAATATGAAAGAGCCTAGAGATATCGCACAATTGGCTACTTCTTTTGGTGAAAGAGAGAGCCACGGGATATCTATTAGGATTTCTATTCCCTTGTTGAAATTGTAAGATTAAGTAATGCAAGTTCAAACCCTAATCCCAAAATACAAGTATGAACCAATAACAAGATTGCAGAATTGAGATTAAACAATGAACAGCTGTAAATGTAAGGGTAAAATAAGAATGCAGATATGTACCTGGAGTCAAAATCGGACTGAAAATGTTCGGGACGGGGGCGCGGGCGCCACTGTCCTGAAAACTGCACCGGAAACCACTGTTCTGCACTCTGAAACACTATCTGGAAACTGTCTGCAAACTGTCTGTCCGGAGGACCAGGGTGCCCAGCGCCTCTGTCCCAAGGACCAGGGCACCCAGCGCCCCTGTCCTGGCAGGACCAGGGCACCCAGCGCCCCTGTCCCAGTCTCCTGCTCTGTAATTTCACACAGAGTGCTGTTCCAACCTTCTCTCTCCGGATCTGTATCCCGCGGCGTCGTCCGAATCCCGAAACCTACAATAATATCTAAAAAGGGGGAGGGGCGGCTATATAGGGTTTTGCCCTAGTCAAACCCCCGCTTCGGTGATTTCCACCTCCACGAATAGCCAAGTTGTTTTGTAAAGTGTATTGTGTGTGCAGACCTAGTGTGTGTGCAAGGTCTAAAATGCAAGAAAGCAAACTAGAGCAACCTAGAAAGTAAACCCTAATTGCTTGCAAATGATAATGTAAATGCTCTAAATCAAGATGCAATGTCATCTAAAGCATGAATAAATGATGTATCAAAGCTTATGCAAAGACATGAAAACAATACGAAATCATACCCAACCCTCAAGGGAGGAGTACAAGCCAATCTTCAGTCGGTAATCTCCTATTGTTCTTCAATGTCTTCCAAGCCAAAAGTGGATGAATGAATTTGATAGATGCTTGATAGAAAGATGTTGTAAGATGTTGAAGTCCTCAAAGATCTGCTCTTTCACTGCATATGAAGTTTCTGGAAACAAAAATCCGATCCCTTCAAATGAAGAAAGAGAGCTCTTAAGTATGAAACCCTAGATCGTAAATTCGTATTTTGGCCGACCTAGAGATTGAATATCCCGCCAATTTCTTGGGGTTAAGCTTTATTTTATGATTGGATCGCGCTCCTAAAATTTTGGGAAAAATGTCTGGGACCATGTGCACCGGGCGCCACGGTCCCAACAACTTTTCACCAAATTTTCAAGGCCGTCGGATATGATGATTTTAGAGAGAATCCCGAAGTTATAGGTGATTTCGAAATGTTTTGACCCCGAAACCAAGCCCCCAAGTTCGGAATAGGACTTAATTAGGGTTTTTGATTAAGTGATGTATTGGAGGAATAAAATGCGAAGGGCGCACTTTAGTGAAAGGGCCCAACTTTATGATGATGAAATAGGACCTTAGACCTAATTAATTTGATTAATTAAGTGCTTAAGGAGAAATGCAATGCAGAATGCAAAATGCACTAAGGCGGGTGCTAAACTAGGTGTGAAATTGTACCACCCTAGCGAGTGCGTACAATTTACAACGCTACATTTAGCCCCCACTTTAGCGGTCATATGAGTACTACGTGCATATGCAAGCTAAAGTACAGAAAAGTAAACATCATTTGAAAAAGGATATATCCATAAGTTGTCGGATGAAGCCCCCAGCGGTATCTGCAGTACACAGTTAGGAACTGCACCCTACAAAACAAACGTTAGATCACAAAATCACCTAATGCTTACTAGGGAAAGTGATGAAATCTGTGAGTAGCTATATGCCCCCCCCTGTTTCGACTTGCTTATTAGGGAGGTGAAACAGGGTAGCATGTTTACTTGCGACAAATTGTGTAAGAGAGTGTTGATGAGGGGTGTTCGCTAAATAGGCTTCATCAGAGCACTTTTAGGAACATCCCGAGAGTAGGAAAAGGAAAATATGATTCCAATGCAACAAACGGCTCGAAAATCGCATCTCCCAAACCCAAGTTATGATAAAATGAATGATAGAGGGAAATTAGGGTTTCAAAAAGTAAGAATAAACAAACAAGAGTATATACCTCAAAAGTGACACTTGTATTCGTCACTTTGTTGATTTCAGAATACTATTCAGTGCAGCGGAGCCCACATAGCCATCATCATGCCTTCACAACGACCGGAGCGTCCTACGAGGATTGAGAGCCTGCGCCAGGCCGTGATCAACGACGAGCCACTGGACGAGGTGAGTTGACTGAACGTTTGACTTTTGATTTTTCGCATGTTTGACTTTTTTGTGATCGTATGCGGGCCTCGAAGGCTGACCAGGGCCCACCCAAGGCGCCATGGACCCTGAGGGGCGCCATGGTCCCTGATAGGGGCGCCATGGTCCCTGACAGGGGCGCCATGGTCCCCTCAGGGTGCCATGGTCCCTGACAGGGCGCCATGGTCCCCATCAGGGCGCCATGGTCCCCAATCAGGGCTTGGCGAGAGGTTACAGGGCTAGCATACGATGTACAATAGTTTGCATTAGCGTTTTTGATGATCGAGTACTGATTATCATCATGTTTTTCGTTTGCAGGGTCTCCCGTACATGAGAGAGCACACAGCGGGACATATTCTTCACACTTTGCGAGATCAGATTCCGCGGCTGACTCAGTCAGAGAGAGACACTCTATCTGTTGTAGGATTGTGGTACGTGATTCTGATGCCGGCCATTCGATTTCATCCTGCGATGGGATCCTGACACATGCACCTTTCACCTTCCAGTAGGAGAGCTGACGGTCACACTCGAGGATGTGTACCATATACTTCATCTTCCTATCAGAGGAGCGATAGTTACATATGCGACCGATCGGTCAGCGGAGGATCATCAGAGAGAGCAGGTGTATTGCATAGGGAGAGTCATTCCGAGCGAGACGAGAGGTTGCATCATGGTCAGCTGGCTCTTACATCCTACAGGGGAGGTACCACTTCTGAGACGCCTTATGATAGCCATCATAGCACTAGCCGTCTGCCCTAATGGGCGAGGGACACACATGCATGGGGGTCTCACATGGTGTATCAGAGCGATGGAGAGACACAGGAGAGTGTATGCTTGGGGTCAGAGTATGCTTGTGCATCTCTATCACGACCTTGAGGAGTATGTATTCGGACAGGGTTGTAGTTTGATGACATGCACACTTCTACAGGTGTGGATTTTAGAGCACTTCACATGCACCAGGCCCGTCGGCTTTCCACTGAGTACAGTGAGCGAGCGACCTAGAGTGTTCGCTTATCCACTTACCAGAGAGTGGAGATTTGGCGATTTGTTATATTGGAGAGTGATTGTTGACAGACTGACAACCGAGATGATAGTGTGGAGACCTTACCTACTGATGCACAGATGGGATGGTATGGAGAGACAGTTAGCATGTCTACAGAGGAACCACCTACTGCGAGGACGATATGCACACATCATAGTCCCTTTCTACTTTGTTCGAGTACGGAGGCAGTTCGGACTAGAGCAGTGTGTTCCAGCCGATGTGCCCATCTATACTCGACACTCACGGGTCCTTCCCAGACCTGGAGCAGTAGCGAGACCGACAGTAGATGATATTGAGACGACAGACTTAGAGGGATCTGATCAGGATGTAGTCACCGACTATTCTGCAGAGTCTGGAGCACAGCGTAGGTACGTCTCATGGTTTATGAGATCATATCCAGGTCCTATCTTTCCACCAGATCATCCGATAGGCTATCCAGACCCATGGAGACATGGAGACTGAGACGAGGACGAGGGATCCAGGTCAGAGGAGCCAGAGGAGGGAGAGGGTCATGAGGAGGCGGGAGATCCTGATCCACCTACAGGCGATCATCCCAGTGACGAGGAGGAGGAGGATGAGGACAGAGATAGAGAGGAGGATGAGGAGGATGCAGGTGATGATGCGGATGAGGACGAGGATGAGGAGGATAGAGATGATGAGGAGGAGTCGGATGCAGCTCCCCACCATTCAGGAGATGATACCATAGCTCTGGATCCACCTCTTATTCCCCAACAGGGGGAACAGGAGGCGATACGGAGACCTGTCACCAGTACCGTCCAGCCTACACCCATCGTGGATAGAGTATGCGAGCGAGGGGAGCCTAGCAGTGCCCAGGCACAGATACTACCATATCATGATCCCTACTGGCGCGAGGGAGATCCAGGTATAGTAGGTTTATATTGATTGATTAATGTTTTGATGATATAGAATGGTACTAACAAAAATCTATTCTACTGCCATAGCTAATGTGCAGGAATGGCGTTCCTTGATTCAGCAGGCAATGACAGACATTTCCATGATAGCATAGATCCCCAGTTCCTCACAGATTGCCTATAGGCCTCAGGGGAACGCGGGTCGGCATGAGGATTTGTTTTTCCCATTCGGAGTACAGGTAGATATATGGAGGGAGAGAGAGAGAGTCCTATCAGAGGACCTCCAGCAGGTGCGGCAGAGAGAAAGAGTCCTATCAGAGGACCTCCAGCAGGCGCGGCGAGATCTAGCAGCGGCTCAGACCGAGGCTACCATCTATCGCGCGATCCTTATGGATAGGGATCGTAGGAGTTCCTCTCGGAGTCACTCATGATCTGTATCGCGCTACACACCCATGGGTCCACCTTCACGGCCAGACCAGGAGGGAGCATCCAGTCGACACTCTCCAGCCACTAGCCCTAGGGATAGGAGATGATTTTATGATGTAGAAGAGGGGTCACATTTTGGATGTACAGTGACCTAGATTTGTATACGATCCACACATATATATGTATATATACATGCTTCTCTTTTGTCTCAAATGTGTTATCTTTAATGCTTAAAACAATGTATATTTTGTTTTGATTAAATCTAATACATTTGGTAAATGTACATGTATGTTCGGAATTTAATTTCCATGTGATTGATTTCTCAATGCTCCATGATTAAATTGATACATGTGTGACTTCATTAAAATGTTTAATCAAGTACTACATTGATGATAAAGAAGAAATATGCATTAAGCCTAAGAATCATATAACTAATGTGATTTAATTCTGAATTTAAACACAACATGATACGATTCTACTTAACACATAAAGACACTGTATAATATGCTAGCATAATAGGAATGTAAATCTTTTACAATTTACATAAATGAATTCAAGACAAACTATAAAGTAAGAAGACATGCTTGTCAGGAACGAAGCAATATAGATTAAACAACATAACATTTAATTCTATTTTGCTTTAATTAAGAGATACTAACATATTATCCAATGTTGAAGAATTGAAAAAGAAGATAGATGAAGAATGAAGAATTAAGCATAATATCTATGCAAGTGCATAGCATTAATAGGTTCTTTAAGAGGCGTACCTTCTACATCCGCTATTTTGTAAGCACCTGATCCATAATCCTCAATAACGATATATGGTCCAAGCCAATTAGGACTAAATTTTCCCTTTTCAGCAGGCAAGGCATTCACATTGCGCTGATTCTCATAAAGGACTAAGTCACCTACTGAGAAGGAACGTTGAATAACCTTGTCATTATAGCTTCGTTGTAGAGTTTTGTGATACGCTTGAATATGCTGAAGAGCGTTTATGCGCTATTCATCAAGCATCTCAAGCTGTTGAAGTCGTTGTTCTCTATAAGAGTCATCATCTACTATACCTTTGAGAGAAACCCTAAGTGATGGAATCTCTAATTCTAAGGGCATAATAGCATCAACACCATAAACAAGATTATAAGGAGTAGTTCCCGTAGCAATTCGTACACTCGTTCAGTAGGCCCAAAGAGCATAGATCAGCTGGTTACTCCAATCCTTACCATGCTTATTCACGGTTTTGCGAAGAATTTGTTCAATTATCTTATTGGATGATTCGGCTTGACCATTTGATTGAGGATAGTATGGTGTAGAAAATCGATGTTTGATATGATACTTCTCGAGGAATTTCTTCACATCCTTGTTCTTAAATGATGTCCCATTATCTGAGATTATAGTAGAAGGTATCCCGAACCGAGAAATGATGTTTTCTAGAAGAAATTGACAAATCACTTCAGCAGTAGTAGAGCGAAGAGGAATAGCTTCTACCCACTTCGTAAAGTAATCTGTTGCAGTTATAATGAAGGTGTGTCCTTGAGATGAAGGAGGAGAAATTTTTCCAATCAGATCCAAACCCCATGCGGAGAAAGGCCAAGAAGCTACTTGAGAACGAAGTTCTTGGGCAGGAGCATGAATCAGATTATTGTGTTGTTGACATTGATGACATTTCTTAACAAATGAAAAGGAATCCTTCTGCATAGTTTGCCAATAGTATCCCATACGAAGCAATCTATGAACCAAGGATTTGCCACCACAATGCCCCCCACAGGCACCTGAATGTGCCTCTTCAAGAGCAACAGGGATTTCCGACTTGTTAAGACAATGAAGGAGAAGACCATCATAACCCCTTCGATAAAGGACATTAGAAAGGATGATATATCTAGCAGACAGCTTGCGGATTCTAGCCCTAGTGTTCCTATTAGCGGAATCAGGAAAGGTACCATCGGTCAAATATCTTATGATATGCGAGAACCATTCATCTGAGTCTACAAAGTCACAACATGTTATCAAGCTAGAATCATCTTCAATAGCCAGAGAAATAAGATTGTGAATAACGAAATTAAGATCAACCATAGGGTCCTCTAAAGATACTAGAGAAGCCACACATGCCATTGCATCCGCATGTCGATTATCTTTTCGAGGAACGGGTTCCATGGTATAAGAATCAAAATTTTGTAATAAAGAGATAGCAAGATCTTTATATTGTGATAATTTGTCTTGTTTTGCTTGATATATTCCTGTTACTTGTCTTATAATCAATTGTGAATCTCCATAGATATGTATGTGTTTTATGTTCAGAGCCAAGGCTTCTTTTATTCCCGCTATAAGAGCCTCATACTCAGCAATGTTATTGGTACACAGGAAATTTAGACGATATGATAAAGGAATGGACTTCTTTGTAGGAGAAATCAGAACAACACCTGCCCCCGATCCCGTACGACACTTAGAGCCATCAAAGTATAACTCCCAAGTTTCATCTTTCTCTATAGAAAGGATGAAGTCATCAGGAAAAGACTCAGGGTTAGGGAAGGAGAAAGGTGAAGGGGCCTCAACTAAGTGATCAGTCAACGCTTGTCCTTTAATTTCTCTTTGGGAAACAAACTTAAGGTCAAATATAGTTAACATCATAACCCACTTAGCTAGACGTCCTGATAAATCAGTTTTAGAGAAAAGATGCTTCAAAGGATCAAACTTAACCATGACATGGACTTCTGAATTTAAAAGATAATGTCTCAATTTCTGAGTCGCAAACACCACGGCCAAGCATTGTCTTTCTATCGCAGAATATCGGGTCTCATAATCGAGTAAGGTACGACTTATGTAATAAACCGGACATTCCTTACCATCTTTATCATGTTGTGCTAACAATGCTGCGAGAGCATGAGAAGAAGAAGCTGTATACAGAAGGAAGGGTTTAGAAGGTTCGGCAGGTTGAAGAATAGGAGGACTAGCCAAATACACTTTTAGATCTTCAAATGCTTGCTGACAGTCTTCATTCCATTGAAAAGTGATATCCTTTTTAAGAAGTTGAGTAAAAGGAAAGGTACGATCCGCAAGCTGAGACACGAACCTACGAATAGCTTGAATCTTTCCTCGTAAGCTTTTAAGTTGAGACACATTTCGAGGAGGTGGCATGTTAACAATAGCATCTATTTTCTTAGTGTCCACCTCAATCCCACGATGCGAAACTATGAATCCTAATATTTTTCCACTATCCACACCAAAAACACATTTTCGGGGATTCAAGCACATGTGATATTTACGAATTCTTTCAAAAATTTGGCGGAGGATTTTAACATGATCCATGCGAAGAAAGGATTTAGCTAAAATATCATCAACATAATCCTCTAAAATCTTATGCATATAATCATGAAAGATAAGGGTCATCGCTCGTTGATAAGTTGCACCGGCGTTTTTAAGTCCAAAAGGCATCATTATCCAACAAAACGTACCCCAAGGAGTGGTGAAAGCAGTTTTGAATTGATCTTGAGGGTTAATAAAAGTTTGATTGTAACCTGAAAAACCATCCATGAAGGATAACAGGCATGTCCTGCCGTAGTATCAACTATCATGTCAATGTTTGGAAGAGGGAAATCATCTTTTAAAGAAGCCTTATTTATATCCCGAAAGTCGGTACACATCCTTATTTTGTTATCTGGTTTAGCCACAGCGACAATATTTGAAATCCATGGGGAATAGTCAATAGGGCGGATAAATCCAGCCTCCAATAGTTTTTCAATCTCAGCTTTAACAAGCAGAGCCACCTTAGGATTCATTTTTCGAATCTTTTGTTTCACGGGCTTAGTGTCAGAAACTAAGACAATATTATGAGTAACGATCTTAGGATCTATACCAGGCATGTCAGAATATGCCCAAGCAAAGATCTCAGGGAATTCATGCAATAGTTCTTCATATTGTTTTTGTTCCTCTTCATCCAAACATTTCCGAATTTTAATGACTTTCTCTTTGTTGCAAGGATCCATCTTAACATCAAGGGTATCACTTATGAGAAGATTACTTTGTTGATGAGTATCCTTTAACTGAGGGAATTCTTTCACAATCTCATCATTATCAATCTCTTTTCCAAAATAAGCTTCGGTGTTCAAACAATAAGGGAGTCCCTTATTGTGATGATAACGAGGAAGAGTGTCATAGGCTCCCAAGAACTCAGCTAAAGCATCGTCGGTAGGGAAAATATCCAAAGCATAATCACCCGAAGAATCCTCATCAATATACTCAGGGTGTCGTATTGATAAAGATGTAGAGATAGCATTAACACTAATGCATGGTCTTTTAGAAGCTTTAGTACGTCTGCAGGGATTAAAGCCAAGTCCAAAGGCATAATTGTGAAAATTAGTCTCTAGAGGAACTCTTATCCCTTGTTCATTAGCACCACAACCTTTTCCATGATACCCATGCTTAGAAAAAATGCAAAAACCACGACCATAACGATCAGCCATTTCAGGAAGAGAAGGTGGTTTTTCATAAGACAAAGAATCAAACTCTTCATAATTATAGATGTGAGGAGAAGAAGTTTGAGAAGCGGCAACAAAATTATTACTCATAGATTCAGGTAAGGTTGATTGATTTTTAACTTCTTCTTTCTTTTCAACTTTATGATTTTCAGCTTCTTCCTTCTTTTCAATTTTAATTTCTCTAGAAGGAACCTTATATTCACCTACAAAGGTAGGGTTAAAATCAAGAGATCCCCAATCATCTTCTGCGAGGACCTTCTCAGGATCAAAATCCTTTTTATGTGTAGTTTCAAGTCGAGAAGGATCCTCTTCAGGAGTTCCAGACTCATCCGAAGGATTTTGATCATCGGAGAGCGAAGACTCAGCGATAGGTTTCTTGTTTAAAGAGTCATCACTAGACGAGGATGGCTTAGAAGAATCTCCTTTGGAATTAGATGTTTGTAGACAAGCTTGAAAATTAGTATCACCCATCAAAGTGTATGTCTTATTGTTATAAACGAATTTAACTTGTCTATGTAATGTAGAGGGGACAGCTTGCATGCTGTGAATCCAAGGCCTCCCTAATAACAAGTTGTATGTTAAATTTCCCGGCATAACATGGATAGGAGTAGGCAAAGTAATAGGTCCCACTGTGAGAGGTAAGGTGATGATACCCAATGAAGTCTTAGCCACATTGTCAAAGCCACGAATGGGACGAGAGTCAGGCTCCATAAGAGACATATCCACATTCATCTTATGCAATAGATTAATGCTACACACATTAAGGCCAGAGCCATTATCTACTAGTGTTCGTCTTATAGCAGTGTCTTTCATGACAACCACAATCATCAAGGGATCATATTGTTGTTGAATTTCACTAGTAGGCAACTCATCTTGAGAAAACACAACTTGAGCTTTAGGATTCATCACAGAGTTAACAAAAGATGCTATATTACTAGATGTATTCGGTGGAGGAACATTCAAATATTTCAAGGAATCTTGTAACATTCCATGATAAGCGGAAGAAGTTTGAATCAAATCCCAAAGGGATATCTTAGCAGGGGTAGCTTTAAGTTGTTCTATGAGATCATATTCCTTACCCATAACTTGCGAAATACGGGGAGCTTGAGGAAGAATTGGTTGAGGATTAGGAAGGGAAACTGGAATAACAGGAGGAGGATTAGGTTGCCTATTATTTTTGGTATGATAAGTATGGGCAACCGCATGATAACTCTCTCTAGTTATTTGTTTAACATAATTGTAAGGACTTATAGGTTTTCTTCCTTGTACAGTGATGATTGGTTTATTCGGGGTATGAAAGGAATCATGATCATACCTCCCTTGGACAGTAAGGAGAGGTGACTTAGAAACTTGAAAGGTAGGAGAAGGATAAGCACCTTGGACTTCAAAAAGAGGCTTGTTATGTTCATTCAAATTTATCATGTTAACCAATTTAGAGGTCTTGTTTTCGTTTATAGGTTTCGACAAAGCCACAAAGTCATCAAGAGCACCATCCAACAAAGCATGATCATATCGGTTAAAAGGTTTGTCTTTTGATTCGAAAGGAGACATCTCCTCATAGAGGGGATTACTGAAAACAACCATGTTACTAGATTCAGGGGAAGAGTGGATAGGAATGTATCCTTGAGAGGAATCATTCGACTTATCTTTCTCATCACACCTAAATGGCATAGTAACAAGGTTTATGAGTTTTTGGTAAAATGAAGGTTTAGCATCCTTAGGGTTTAAAAACTCATCTAAAGCTTCATCTAATTCATCTTGGCTATACTCATAATAATCATCAAAAGCATAAACATTTTGCAAATAAAAATCTGACATTTTGAAAAGATTGCATAAAATTTAAACACACAATGCAAAGAAACACACTCTTATTTTTTTTTCTTTTTCTCTTTTAATGAAAATGAAATGAAAACACACTAAATCTAGATCTAGATCTAATAAATGCAATGCAAGAGGAAGCAATGATAGATTCATGTCGGGTTCACCAAAATGTGTGGGGGAAAAAGCGAGACTAGGTTAACATGCCCTAATCCTACCTCTTGACAACATTACGGAATACGAAAGAGCCTAGAGATATCACACAATTGGCTACTTCTTTTGGTGAAAGAGAGAGCCACGGGATATCTATTAGGATTTCTATTCCCTTGTTGAAATTGTAAGATTAAGTAATGCAAGTTCAAACCCTAATCCCAAAATGCAAGTATGAACCAATAACAAGATTGCAGAATTGAGATTAAACAATGAACAGCTGTAAATGTAAGGATAAAATAAGAATGCAGATATGTACCCGAAGTCAAAATCAGACTGAAAATGTTCGGGACGGGGGCGCGGGCACCACTGTCCTGAAAACTACACCGGAAACCACTGTTCTGCACTCTGAAACACTGTCTGAAAACTGCCTGCAAACTGTCTGTCCGGAGGACCAGGGCGCCCAGCGCCTCTGTCCCAGGGACCAGGGCGCCCAGCGCCCCTTACCCAGTCTCCTGCTCTATAATTTCACACAGAGTGTTGTTCCAACCTTCTCTCTCCGGATCTGTATCCCGCGGCGTCGTTCGAATCCCGAAACCTACAATAATATCTAAAAAGGGGGAGGGGCGGCTATATAGGGTTTTGCCTTAGTCAAACCCCCGCTTCGGTGATTTCCACCTCCACGAATAGCCAAGTTGTTTTGTAAAATGTATTGTGTGTGCAGACCTAGTGTGTGTGCAAGGTCCAAAATGCAAGAAAGCAAACTAGAGCAACCTAGAAAGTAAACCCTAATTGCTTGCAAATGATAATGTAAATGCTCTAAATCAAGATGCAATGTGATCTAAAGCATGAATAAATGATGTATCAAAGCTTATGCAAAGACATGAAAACAATACGAAATCATACCCAACCCTCAAGAGAGGAGTACAAGCCAATCTTCAGTCAGTAATCTCCTATTGTTCTTCAATGTCTTCCAAGCCCTAAGTGGATGAATGAATTTGATAGATGCTTGATAGAAAGATGTTGTAAGATGTTGAAGTCCTCAAAGATCTGCTCTTTCGCTGCATATGAAGTTTCGGGAAACAAAAATCCGATCCCTTCAAATGAAGAAAGAGAGCTCTTAAGTATGAAACCCTAGATCGTAAATTCGTATTTTGGCCGACCTAGAGATTGAATATCCCGCCAATTTCTTGGGGTTAAGCTTTATTTTATGATTGGATCGCGCTCCTAAAATTTCGGGAAAAATGTCTGGGACCATGTGCACCGGGCGCCACGGTCCCGACAACTTTTCACCAAATTTTCAGGGCCATCGGATATGATGATTTTAGAGAGAATCCTGAAGTTACAGGTGATTTCGAGATGTTTTGACCCCGAAACCAAGCCCCCAAGTTCGGAATAGGACTTAATTAGGGTTTTTGATTAAGTGATGTATTGGAGGAATAAAATGCGAAGGGCGCGCTTTAGTGAAAGGGCCCAACTTTATGATGATGAAATAGGACCTTAGACCTAATTAATTTGATTAATTAAGTGCTTAAGGAGAAATGCAATGCAGAATGCAAAATGCACTTAGGCGGGTGCTAAACTAGGTGTGAAATTGTACCACCCTAGCAAGTGCGTACAATTTACGACGCTACAATAACTCATTTGATCATTTAGGTTGTCGATGAATATGTCCATTTTTTCATACTCTGGCACTGTACAAGGATATCATGAAGCTAACCATCTCCATCTCTGTAAAAATGTCATGAAAGGTTCTCCACTCTTTTGTTTGGTGTTACATAGGTCTAGCATTGTTACTTCATGTTGTATGTTGTAAGAGTATTGTGAAACAAACTTATCCACCAATTCTAATAATGATTTGATTCCAGGTGTAAGTTTGGAGAACCATTCCATAGCTAGTCTAGTTAAGGTTTTTGGAAATAATCTCATCAAGTAGGTATCCTCATGCGCAAACTCCATACTCATTGTGCAAAATTCTCATATATGATCTTGGGGGTTAGTGCTTCCATCATATTTTTCATATCTAGGAGTTTCAAAACCTATAGGAAATGGTCTCATGTTTATATTCTTGTCGAATGGATAAGGACAAATTTCTTGAAGTGAGTATCTTCTAACATTTCCTTTCTGCATATCTTGTATTTGTGTTTGCAGTGTTTGTATTTGTTGTGCGAGAGTTGTCATAGGATTATCAACATGATTTGTTCTTGTATAACCATGATTTTTCATTCTAGGAGGATCTTGATCTCTTCTTGTATTATCTCCACCCCTTCTTGTATCCTCATTGGATTGAGTGTTATTTAGAATTTCTACTCCATCCCTTGTGGGAATGTAAGTTTCCTCATTGGTTATTGTGTTACTAAGAATTGGCGTGTCATTGAGTTTGAGACCAAAAATATCATCGTATTGTTCATTATTAAGGGGGGTGTTACTTCTCTTTTGTGTCAATTTGTTCACATCAAAATCTTGGGGAAGTGTAGCACCAAATTTTGCTAACATTAGGAAATATTTTTATTTTTCTCCCTCCAATAATTTTTGCATAAATTTATCAAATTGAGGATCTTTTTTGATGTCTATGATATTTTGTTCTATTATTTCTCCTTCAACTTGTATTTCATCTTCATGTTCTATGTTTCTATAGTCTTCAGTTATTTCAAACATTTTTGTTTCTGTTTCTATTTTTGCAATATTTCATCTCTGAGCCCTAGTTAGAAAAGGCATACACGTGTTTTGAATGTTTTGGCGAGATTTAAATCTTGCGTAATGTGTCACAATAAGTGATCAATTGTTGGGGAAATGATCTTTTCAAGTATTTGTTTGTTGGCAAGTTTTTCGATCTTAGTTTTGGAGTGCAGATTTTGTGATTTTTTATATGACCAAGTTCGATAAGAATGATATATCCTATGATAAAGAACAAGGTTATTCTGATAAAGCGTTGTATTTTCATGATAAAGGATGATAGATCCTGATGAGAAACTATGTTTGAACGATTAGTTTATCAAAAAAAAAAATGATGTTGCACTTTAAGGTGTTAGATCTTTAAACTTGTTTGAGGTGAATACTTGAGACCTTTAGCGTGTCTAGCTCTTGAATCTATCTTGACGGAAGATAACCTGATTGAATGACCCAAGAAGATGACCTAGTCTATATTTTTGATTGTTTGAGAAATGGGTTGTTTTTGTTTTCTGATTTTGATGTAGTTTACTAGAAACGTTGACAAAATGACCAGGAACTCTGCTATACTGACCAGAAACGCTAACAAACTTACCAGAAACGTTGCTATACTGACTAGAAATGTTGCTATACTAACCAGAAATGCTGACAAACTTACCAGAAATACTGAGAAACAAACCAAAAATGTTGAGAAACGTACCAGAAACACTAAGAAACAGACCAAAAATGCTGAGAGACGGACCAGAAACATTGTTCTGCAATGCAGTGACTCTAAAGTTCAAAATAATGATGTGTAGAATTATAAAATTAAGTGTTTGAACTTAGGAGATTGCAATTTTGATCCAACTTTGTGATTTTCAAACTGGCCTTAACCTATCCTTGACTTCGACAATAATGGGATTTGCAATAAAAGTAGGTGTTGAAGATCTAGATGCCATGTCGAGAAATACCTGAGAGTGAATGCCAGAGAAAGATTTGAGTGCTTCAAATAATTGCTCAAAATCCTCTCTCAATGCTTTGCTTGCTCTTAATTCTCCTTTACTTCTCTATGATTGCTTGAATTCTCGGTGAGTGAAAATGAATTCACTTACCCTCTTTTATCAGTGAGTAAAAACCCTAATTTTTTTTAATTAATGCTTCACCAACAACCCTACGAATGTTGGTTTCACAGTTATGTGTCGAGGTAAGCTACATCGATGATGAACACATTTCTCCATATCTCTTTCTAGACCTCCTTAGATCTCTTTCAGGGTAATATGCAAAATTTAGCAATGACTTTGCCAACCCCTAAGGCTTATGCCTCAATCACCGGTGGAATTTCCTGTCGGTGGAGGAATACCCTATTCTACCAGTGGATTTGTCGGTATATATCCATTTCCACTTTGTTCTTCATATTTTCTAACCCATCCCTTGGTGTGATCTTGTTGTATTTCATCTACCTTCTGCTTTGCTTTCTCATTATTAACCTGTTGAGTCTTGCTTCTATAATACTTAGCAATAAGACCTATTTTGTTGCATGCATAACATGTAACATTGTTCTTCTGAATTACTTTAGCATACCCGGTATTATTATTTCTTGACCTACAATGATTAGAAAATATCCAAACTTTCCACATGCATGACATTTAACATTCATTCTACAATCTTCTAATCTATGGCTATATTTCTTGCAGTTTGTGCATTGACTGGGAATAGAATTGTAGTTTTGATTTGTCTTATTTCTACATTGTTTAGCCATATGCCCAAATTTATTGCAAACAAAACATCTACCATTGAATTTATAAGCATTAGATTGCCTTACTAGTTTCCTCTGTTCTGATGAGTATCACATACCGGTTGTCTAATCTTCATTAGTAGTACCAGAGCTTTCACCTTGTACAAATCCAAGTCCTCTAGAATCATCAATCTGTCTTTGTCTTTTTAATAAGTCATCCAACTATGCAACACTGATCCTAAACTTCTCTTTATACTCACTTGCAGTAGTCAGATCATCTCTCAAAGTAGTTACTTGTCTTTCAAGTTCTTGTTCATTATTTCGGGAGTGTGCCAAATTAGTCCTTAACAAATTATTCTCATGATTCAATCTTCCACATTCATCAAACTTGTTCTTCAGAGATAAAACAAGATTATCTTCCTTCTTCTTTATGTCCTCAATATCTTTTGATAACCTAATAGTCAGATCTTGCATTTCATTCTTCATGAGCATGTTTGCTTGACTTAGTTTCTGATATTGTTCCTTAGGAGCATTCTTCTCCTCATCATCTGGTTGTTGCAGAAGTTATTTTCTCTTGGCTTGAGTAGATGATAACCTTTCTTCTAGGATAAGAATGAATTCATTTTTAGAATTCAATTCTTCTTGTAATTTCAAGTTCTTCATCCTTTCAGCATCATAAACCTCAAGAGCCATCTCAAGTTTCTTCTCCATAGCCATGTTCAAAGATTCTGGTTTCAAGATCTTCCTCAAGTTGTTAAACTTCTTCTGAGGTACCAGGCTCTAATTCCAATTGTTGGGATATGAGAACACTGAGAGGGGGGGTGAATCAACGTTCTGCTGGATTGAACAATTTTTAACTTTCTAAACCATGCATGTATGTACCGGTAAACACATAAGCATATAACAAGAAGAAAATAAACCATCCACATAAATGAACACCATAACACTCAAAATTTATACATGGAAAACCTCAATGAGGAAAAACCACGGTGGGATTTGTGACCCACAATATCAGTTCACTAGCCATATGAAAAGATATTACATAAAACAGGGGCCTACACTTGCAGGAAGGCACACTGACTAGAGCATATTGGTCATCACTAAAGAGCCTCACTGACTACAAGCTTTTTACCAAAGTAAATTACTAAAAAATGAACTCAAGAGTGCATCTACTATGCCAGATAGAGTTCCAGTTTTGGTTATGCTCTGTACTGGTTCACAAAATTGAACTATTACCAGTATTACTTCTCCTCCAAGAATGCTTTCCAAGCTATATATAGATCATTGCATGATATAATGTTCGCATACAAAAATGATCTCCATACATATATTTTGCATCTCACAGTTCTGCTATACCTATATATGTCTATCTCTATTCCATCACAATACCATCATATTAAATTGACCTAGTAGACTGACTTATATACCTATTACACATGATATGCCTTATGTTGGCTTACAATGCATCTACAAAAGATATTCAATATCGGCCTCAACAATAATTACAAAATGATTTACTAAATAAATCTTCCTTGATGTTGGCTTCCTTGAAGTATTGATGCCAGTGTCGGTGTCGGTGTAGACCTGAATGCTTCCAATGCTAGTATCTACCAGTATATGCCTCCTAGTGCCAGTTTGTGACTTCCTTCAGACCTTGTTGCCATAAATGACAACAAAATGAATCCAATGAGTGTCAATTGCCAACATATTTGAGTTCGCATGCGTGAGGACCCTAATGCAATCTAATGTCACTAGGGTCACAATTTTATGACACTACATCTAGCCCCCACTTTAGCGGCAATATAAGCGTACACCAATATTGTCGGTAAAGTACAAGGAAATAAGATTGAAAGACTTTAACCAAGTCAAGGAGGCAAGATGCGCCATGCCCTTAGTGGACTTAGGATCTTAGGACTTTGATTGACAAAGTAAAAGGGAAGATAAGAAGGGGAGAACCATGACTATAAGTAGAAAAGTTCCCTTCACTTTGAGTCATGAAAGCAAGGATACTAAAGATCACAAATCAAAAACAAATTTCACTAAGTAATTCTAAGTATCACAAGAAGGAAAGTACGAGTGGAGTGTATGCCCCCACATTAAAGCGATCACACGCGCCTTATCAGGAGTGATTGCTTTAAGGTAAGATACACCCAAGAGAGAGAAGAGAGGGAGCACGTTATCACAAGGATTTAGCCCCAAATCAAGGAATAAACCCAAGGACAATGAAAACAAAACACGAGGTAGTGTCACTTTCCTCGAGGTCATTATGTTGTATGATAACTCATGTATATCATGTATGTATATGCATATAATAATCTTCATTCCCCAAATAAGGACTCTACCTTAGAATAAAGGGAAGAGAGGATGTCTTTTGAGTCAACATGAAAGAGACCAAAAAAAGATATCAATGATTTGCATCATCCCCAAGTAGACATTAAGGGAACAATAGAAGAGTAGGGATACACATAGAAGAATGGTCGAAAAAGAGAAAGCAAATAAAGAGAGAGAGAGAGAGAGAGAGAGAGAGAGAGAGAGAGATCTGCAGTGCTAATATTGCTAGTCTAGCACGGCATCCGCCTCTCGATCTTGTTTCTCACTATTTCAGCAAGGCGAGATACATGCCAGATGAGCGATATAGAGCACATCAGATGGAACTATCACAAGATCCAAACAAGGACTATGCACATGTTGTAAGTCACTTTGTTCGATTCTAGGAGCTAGGATTAAGGTTTGTAAAAACTCATCTGATAAGTGTTTGTACACATCAACATACTCATACTCACTATCAGAAGCATTAGGAGTTGTATTACCATTATGAATAATATTTTCGCCCATTTCTTCATCAAAGTTTAAAGAAAGAGGAGTGAGAATAAGAAGAGGAGTAAAACCATCATATGTTTTATGCAACTTATGATTTGGAGATGTAGGTTGAACATATTGCTTAGGAGAAAAGGGAATCATGTCAACTTTCAAAGTCTGAGGAGACTGAGTATTTTGAGGGATGGCTTCATGAGTTCGAACACGACATCTTCGTCAGCGTTCTCTCACACTATGATTCTATCGAGTCTTAGTGGAAAGCTAAGAAGGAGGAGGAACACTTGAAAAAGTAGGAACATTTCTCTTCTTGATAGTGGAAGGTTTAGGTTGAGGTCTTTTTGGTTAAACAATAGGAGAAGCAGGCCTCTTCTCTCGATAAGTGGAAGGAGGTGGAACTGCGCCATAGAAAGGAATAATATTAAGTGTAGGAAGGAGACTAGGCCCATCATGAGGAGGAGTTATAGTTATAACCTTAGGAGGAATATTGTTGTTCTCCTTAAGAGAAGGTAAAGTGTCACATCCATAGGATTAGGGAGACAATTTTCCTTAGGAGGGAGACTAGTTCTATCCGAGAGGGGAAGAACCTTATCTTGAAGAATAATAGGAATGTCAAGAGTTGGCGATCTAGGTTGGCTTAAGGATAATATCATATCACTCTTCCATTTTTTATAAGATTGAAAAAGAGCATCGCTCATTGATGGAAGAGATTGAAATTGTTTAGGCCAAAAGAGATCAATAGGAACACCAGGGCTTCTTTCGGATGGATGAAATAAGATATGATTCATGGTTATGGTTTCTCTATTGTGAGGAAATTTAAGACACTTGTGTATTGGAGAAGAAATAGCCTTCATGGAATATAGCCAAGGATATCCCAACTTCACATGGAATTGCTCAGAAGAAGGTATGGTAACAAAATCAATATCCATGGACTTAGCATGAACTTCAACATGAAGAGTGATAGAACCAATGGTAGGACAAGAGAAGCCTTAAAAATAACTTCACAACCATATTATAAGTATCATATATTGGTTTATGCAATCATAAAGTAAAAAGATACTCTTCAGTTATGACATTAACCATGAAAGAGGGATCAATCAGGGCACCACGGCAAGGATATTCTTAACCTTTGCAACTATGTATAAAGGGCCATCAGGCTCTCTAATGGTCTCACTAGGGTCAAATTTAATACAAGGATCCTTAGGCGTATCTTGTGTTTCTACCATATTAACCAAGTTTGGAGCCATAGAGGTGAATTCTTCAGAAGTGAGAGAATTAGGCACAATCTCAATAACATTAGAGGTATGAGATGGCAAGGGATCAGTGAAAAACTTAAGATTTTGATTAGGAGGAGCAACTGATTTATTCCCTTTATCATTCGCACATGCCACAGATATAGTATTATTATCAATCAAGTCTTGAACCTTATTTTTAAATGCAAAACATTTCTCAATATCATGACTAGGTTGACGATGAAATTGGCAAAAGGAATTGTTATCAAAATAAGGAGATGCAAGTTTGGAAGGATCAATTTATTTTATAGGAGGAATTTTCATAACATTTATATGCAACAACTGAGACATAACACTATCTAAATATTCATTCAAAGGAGTAAATTGTCTTTCTCTTTGAAAAAATTTAGAAAGAGAAGGCACACCTGTTGTAGCATTCACATGGTTGTTGTTGATTGGATCATTGAACTTGATGAAGCTTTTTGTTGGTTTGAACTTTGCAAATGGTTGTTGAACACTCTCCCCTTATCACTCGAAGCCATAGGAGTGGATTGCTCCATTTAACTCATAGCCAGTTGATAATTGTGGAGTGTTGTGCACAACTGCAGAAAAAAGTAAACTCAGACAAAATAAGCTTTTCCCTGATATCTTTTTGTAAATTAGAAATGAAAATTCCTTGAATATCATTATCAGGTACATGAAAAGAAATTTTAGCATACAAATTCTTATATCTACCAATGAAATCAGACACTTTTTATTTAACACCTTGTTTACAATGCATTAAATCAATCAAAGTGATTTAAGGATCAATGTTGTTTTGAAATTGTAGGATGAAAGGATTTCCTAGTTGTTGAAAAGAAGTGATAGAATAATAAGGCAAAGAACAATACCATTGTAAGGCCTTATATCTTAGTGTTCTTGTAAACAATTTTGCAAGCAATTGTTGATCAAAAGAAAAATTAATACACAAGGTTTGAAATGTTTTGACATGTGTAAGAGGATCACCTTTTCCATTATAGAGTTCCAATTGAGGGATCTCAACATGTTTAGGTGGCATGACTTAAACAATATCAAGAGAAAGTGGGCTCACAACATCAAAGGTGGGCGCACTAAACTTGGATTGACTCATGGAAGCAACTTGTTGTTGCAAGGAAGACACAGTTTGAGAAAGATTGTTGATTGTCATTTTGGTAGAAGAATTGATGTTAGACATAGGTGATTGAGAAGGTGGTATGATGTTGTTGAAAGAAGGCATGGACTGAGAATAAGATGGTGGGACATTATGATAAGTAGGCATTGGTGATGATTGGGTAGGAAAAGGGACACTTAAAGGAGGAATAAAGTTGTTGAAGGAATTGCCCCCTTCTGTCACACTGATTGGTTGAGGAATAATAGGGAAACTCATAAAAGACATAGGTAAAGATGGAGGATTAAATGAAGAAGAGGGATTTTCCCCATGACCTATGGTTGTAGGAATGACATTCTAAGTTGAAGTAGACATGATGTTAGATGTGAAAGTAGGAATACTAGTCATAGGATTAGTCAAAGGAATAGAGGAATTGACTTGTGTTGAAGGTTGTGAGTAACCTAGGGTTTCGGAACAACTCTCGATAGGCATGACATTAGAATCAACAATATGTGCAATGCCACGCAATATATCAATTCATTCTTATCACTTTGAAGCATGCACTTAAGACCTTCAATTAATGGAAGAGTTTCACTATTAGGGTACTCTTGGGACATCCATTGTTGAAAGCTATAAAATTGATTGTCCAATCTAGAAATTTGATCTAAAGAAACCCTAGTTAAAGCTTTTTCTTCATCATGAGATTCATCAATAGGAACATGATTAGGATGGGAAGAATTAGCATGAACCTCAGTAAACAAGTCACCCAAATCAGGCTCCATCTCCCTGGTAATTAAACCTTTCGAAGCCTTAATTCTAATGCTTCGTCTAACGGGGATAGGATAGGTAGGACTAATAGTGGTAAAACTCATACACTAGAGGGGAATTTTGAATTTTGAACTATAGAACAAAGTTTACAAAATTGAATAATGCAAAATGCAAGGAAATAATGATTACACAATTTGAACTTTGTTGGGGAAGAGGATGACACAATTTCCAAAAATGAAAGGAAATTGGAAATTTTAAAATTAGGGCCAAGGGAATACCACTTAATTTTAAAATTAGAATTTTTAAAATCAAGGCAGACAATAATTAACCTCTTAATTTTTTTAAAAAACTTGAAAGTTGAAATGTTTAATTTTGAAGGTATTTCCAATTCTAGAGGGTTCAAAAATTGATAAAATCAGCCAATCTTCCCAATTTAGGCTATTAAATACAATCATAATAGTCTCCCAAAATTTTTGGAAAAAGCAGAGGACCATGGCGAGAACGCGCATGGTCCGACCAACTTTTTTTGAAATTTCCAGGGATGGATATTACGATGATTTTAAAGCTAACCCCAAAAAATTGGTGAATTTTACAATCTCTAGATTGGCTAAATGAAGGCACAAATGTAAAAATAGGACCATATTAGGGTTTTTTTTAAAAAGGAATTGAATTGCAATTTTGAAAAGGGTCAAACCTAATGGATAGGGACACCTTGGAAAATATTTATAAATCTGAATGTAACTGAAATTGATTTGAAATTCACACAAAATCCAATTAATTTTTAAAATTAGGGTTTGATGACCTAACCACTTAGTTTTGAAACTTGAATTTTGGGAAAAAGGGGGGGAAATTGAAATTTTGAATTGTAGGATTACAAACAAATCTGAGAACAATTAGAAATCTGGAAATCCAATTTTTGCACAAGTTCAAGATGATTTTTGAAAATTAGGGTTTTAACAAGTAACTACTTAATTTTGTAACTTTTAATTGCAAATTGAACAAGACAATGAGGAAATTGAATTTGACAAAAACAACGATTTTTAGATCTAAGATAACCACAAGAAATTTTTATAAATCACAAGTTCAATTTTAATTCTAAAAACTAGGGTTTTTAATAAATTAACCAATAAGTTTGCAGAAAGTTGAAACTTGTAAAAGAAAAATATGCAATTTTGTTTCAAGGAAAGCATGCAAGATGTCGGGTTCACCAAAATGTAGTGGTGGGAAAATGATTAATGATAAATCAAGAAGGAAAACTACCCTTTCCCTCAAAGAGAGATGAGAGTTTCACTATTGATTACCATTCAAACACTTTTCACCATTACATTAGGAAGGGAGAGACGGATAATTCACTAGATTCAATCTCTCCACATAAAGATGGTAGATTGAATTCTGAATGAATTGGGAATGCTAATTTGATCCCCTCTTCCTTGTTTGATTTAGAAAGGAAATTGATTGAATTATGTAGTGCAAAAGTGACAAAGCACTAATTATAACTTGGGATTAGAATAAGGGATGAAGATGTGCACCTGACTTTGGCAGTAAAATGTCAAGACGAACCCGCCTACGAATTTGAGGAAAAGTTGCCTGAACTGTGGTGGGAATGTACACGGTCCTCCAAAAAATTCGCAAAACGAAAAGGGTTTTTTTGCCTCTGCAAATGGAGCCTGAATCCGAAATTACAACTACGCACCTACAACCTACACACAAAAAAGAGAGGAAAATGGGTTGGGATTGGGGGTTTGCCTTTAGGTCAAACCCCAATTTTAGAATTAACCAAGTAATGAAAGAAAGTACTTGCAAGTAGATGTAAATGAAAGACTAAATTTTAAATCACCTCAAGGGAGGTTGTAGTAGCAATGTTGATATAAATGCTTGTGTGGAATTGAATGTTGGAATTAGTCTCCTCTTCAATGGTTGAATACTTGACTTGAATGCAACACCTAGCCTTGAATGGAGACTTGAGAATGCTTAAATTCTCTTGAATTCTTGATCACTTGTGCACACTCCAATCTTATCCAACTTCAACTTACACAAATGAGAGGATGAATTCCCCCTTAAATACATGTTTGGTGGATTTGAATTTCATCACAAGCTGACATCGGGGGAGTTTCCTGCCCGAGGCACAACCCACAATGCATGCTCTAGGAAGGGTCCTTCCCCAAAATAGGGCAGGGACAGGGGCGCCACACCTCTGTCCAGGGAGGAAAAGGGTGCCACACCCCTTTCCTACCCCTTTCTCTAGGGCAAAATGTGGTTGAGGTGATGCAAAGGCCAAGGAAGAAGTTGTTTCTGTAAGTCGAGCAATCTCTAGTCTCTGATCAGGCTAGAGGATTCGAGTTCGCATGCGTGAGGACCCTAATGCAGTCAAAAATTGCTAGGGTCACAATTTTAGGACACTACAATCATCATTAGTGACTTTATAATATAGATTACTATCAGCATTACCTTTAGTGAAACCAACCTTCAAAAGATATTTATCTAACCTTGCATACCAAGCTCTAGGTGCCTATTTCAATCCATATAAAGCTTTCCTTTATCATTTGATCCATCATTGTTAACCAGTGGATTTTTGCTTCTACAAAACCTAGCTATGTGTCCAACCTTATTGCATGCATAACATGTATCATTGTTCTTTTGAATTTCTTTGCTAAAACTAGTATAATTGCTTGACCTGCACTGATTAGCCATATGTCCAAATTTACCACATGCATAACATTTAACATTCATTCTGCAATCTTATGTCTTATGACCATACTTATTGCATTTAGAAAATTGACCGAGAGCAAAGTTATAGTTCTTATTTTCTCTATTTCTACATTGCCTAGCCATGTGACCAAATTTATTACAAACAAAGCATCTACCATTAAATTTATAAGTATTAAGCTACCTTATCGGTGCCTTCTGATTTTGATCTTCATTTGCAGTACCGAAGCTCTGATCTTGTTCAAATCCAAGTCCATTGGAATCTTCATTCTATCTTTGACTTTTCAATAATTCATCAAGTTGTGTTGAACTAGCCTTGAATTTCTCCTTGTACTCACATGCAGCAGTCAGATCATCTCTTAGAATTATCATTTGTCTCTCAAGTTCTTGTTCATTACTTTGGGATTGTACTAAATCAGTTCTCAACATATCATTTTCATGAACCAAGCGGATGCATTCTTCAGATCAATCTTTCAGGGATCTCCCAAGATTTCTTCATTCATCTTTCGGTCTTCAATCTCCTTTGACATCCTCATAGTTAGTGCTTGCATTTCATTCCTCATGACCATGTTCTGTTGACTAAACTTCTGACATATTTCATTAAGGGCATCTTTCTCATCATTATCCTAATTTTGCAAAAGGTCCTTCCTCCTAGCTTGAATAGATGACAGTCTCTCCTGTAGGATAAGAATGAATTCCTGAGCGGAATTCAATTCATCTTGTAACTTCAAGCTCTTCATCATTTCAGCATCATAATCTTCAAGTGCTACCTCAAGTTGCTTCTCCAAACTCATATCCATGGATTTCAGATTCAGGATCTTCCTCAAGCTGTTAAACTTCCTCTGAGGCACAAGGCTCTGATACCAATTATTGGAATCCAAAAACAATAAGAGGGGGGGTGAATCAGTGTTCTACCAGAATGATTCATTTTAACCTTATCAAAACATGCATTCACCAATCAATAAATCAATACATATTGTGTGGGAGAAAAAGTGACACTAAGCAAACATGCCCTAATCTCACTTTCAATCACACATTTGTGGAATACGAAAGAGCCTAGAGGTATCACACAATTGGCTACTTCTTTTTTGTGGAAGAGAGAGCCATGGGCTACCTATTAGGATTTCTATTCCTTTGATGTAATTGAAAAATAAAATGATGCAAGTTCAATCCCTAACCCCAAAGTGCAAGTATAAACTAATAACAAGATTGCAGAAATGAACTTAAATAATAGAAAGCTATAAACACAAGGACAAGACAAGAATGTAAATGCATACCCAGTGTTAAAATCTGAGTGAAAATGTTTGGGACGGGGGCGCGGACGCCACTGTCCTGATTCTGCTCCTGAAACTGTTGTTTTTGCAACCTGAAAAGCTGTCAAAAATGCTGAAAATTGCTGTCTGACAGAAGGACCAGGGCGCCCAGCGCCCCTATCCTAGGGACCAGGGCGCCTAGCGCCCCTGTCCTGGCAGGACCAGGGTGCCCCACGCCCCTGTCCTGGTCTTTTTCTCTGCAATTTGGTGTGAAGTTCTGTCTCAGTCTGCTTCTTTCGGATCTGCAACTTGCGACGTCGTCCGAATCCCGAAACCTGCACTTATATCTGAAAAGGTATGGTGGGCGGCTATATAGGGTTTTGCCTTAGTCAAACCCCCACTTTGGTGATTTCCACCTCCACGAATAGCCAAGTTGTATTGTAAAAGTAATGTGTGTGCAGACCTTGTGTGTGTGCAAGATCCTAAAATGCAAGTAAGCAAACTAGAGCAACCTAGAAAGTAAACCCTAATTGCTTGCAAATGATAATGTAAATGCTCCAAATCAAGATGTAAAGAGATCTAAAGCATGAATACAAGTGATATAATGAGGCTTATGCAAAGACATGAAAACAACATGAAATCATACCCAAACCCAATGGAGGGGTACAAGCCAATCTTCAGTCGGTAATCTCCTATTGTTCTTCAATGTCTTCCAAGCCCTAAATAGATGAATGAAATTGATGAATGCTTGATGGATGGATGTTGAATGTTGTTGAAGTCTTCAAAGATCTGCTCTTTCACTGCATAGAAGGTCCTTGAAACCAAAATTCCCCCTCCTCTTCTCAAATGAAGAAAGAGAGCTCTTATATATGAAACCCTAGGTCTTAATTTCAATTTTTGGCCGACCTAGAGATTGAATCTCCTGCCAATTTCTTGGGGTTAAGCTTTATTTTATGATTGGATCGCGCTCCTAAAATTTCGGGAAAAATGTCCGGGACCATGTGCACTCCGGGTGCCATGGTCCCGACAACTTTTCACCAAATTTTCAGGGTCGTCGGATATGATGATTTTAGAGAGAATCCCGAAGTTACAGCTGATTTTGAGATGTTTTGACCCCTAAAATCAAGCCCCCAAGTTCAAAATAGGACCTAATTAGGGTTTTTGATTAAATGATGTATTAGAAGAATAAAATGAAAGGGGCACACTTTAATGAAAAGGGCCCAACTTTATGATATGGGAGATGATAAAATAGAACCCTAGACCTAATTAATTTAATCAATTAAGTGCTAAAGGGGAAATGCAATGCAAAATGCAAACTGCGCCAAGGCGGGTGCTAAACTAGGTGTGAAATTGTACCACCCTAGCAAGTGCATACAATTTACGACGCTACACATATATAAATGTAGCGTCGTAAATTGTACGCACTCGCTAGGGTGGTACAATTTCACACCTAGTTTAGCACCCGCCTTAGTGCATTTTGCATTCTGCATTGCATTTCTCCTTAAGCACTTAATTAATCAAATTAATTAGGTCTAAGGTTCCTATTTCATCATTCTCTACATCATAAAGTTGGGCCCTTTCACTAAAGCGCGCCCTTCGCATTTTATTCCTCCAATACATCACTTAATCAAAAACCCTAATTAAGTCCTATTCCGAACTTGGGGGCTTGGTTTCGGGGTCAAAACATCTCGAAATCACCTGTAACTTCGGGATTCTCTCTAAAATCATCATATCCGACGGCCCTGAAAATTTGGTGAAAAGTTGTCGGGACCATGGCGCCCGTGCACATGGTCCCGGACATTTTTCTCGAAATTTTAGGAGCGCGATCCAATCATAAAATAAATCTTAACCCCAAGAAATTGGCGGGATATTCAATCTCTAGGTCGGCCAAAATACGAATTTACGACCTAGGGTTTCATACATAAGAACTCTCTTTCTTCATTTGGAAGGATCGGATTTTTGTTTCCAGGAACTTCATATGCAGCGAAAGAGCAGATCTTTGAGGACTTCAACAACATTCAACATCATTCTATCAAGCATCTATCAAATTCATTCATCCACTTAGGGCTTGGAAGACATTGAAGAACAATAGGAGATTACCGACTGAAGATTGGCTTGTACTCCTCCCTTGAGGGTTGGGTATGATTTCGTATTGTTTTCATGTCTTTGCATAAGCTTTGATACATCATTTATTCATGCTTTATATCACATTGCATCTTGATTTAGAGCATTTACATTATCATTTACAAGCAATTAGGGTTTACTTTCTAGGTTGCTCTAGTTTGCTTTCTTGCATTTTGGACCTTGCACACACACTAGGTCTGCACACACACAATACATTTTAGAAAACAACTTGGCTATTCATGGAGGTGGAAATCACCGAAGTGGGGGTTTGACTAAGGCAAAACCCTATATAGCCGCCCCTCCCCCTTTTCAGATATTATTGCAGGTTTCGAGATTCGGACGACGCCACGGGATACAGATCCGGAGAGAGAAAGCTGAGACAGAACCCTGTGTGAAATTGCAGATCAGAAGACTGGGACAGGGGCGCTGGGCGCCCTGGTCCTACCAGGATAGGGGCGTTGGGCGCCCTGGTCCCTGGGACAGAGGCGCTGGGCGCCCTGGTCCTCCGGACAGACAGTGTACAGACAATTTCCAGACAGTGTTTCAGAGTGCAGAACAGTGGTTTTCGGTGCAGTTTTCAGGACAGTGGCGCCCGCACCCCCGTCCCAAACATTTTCAGTCCGATTTTGACTCCGAGTACATATCTACATTCTTATTTCATCCTTGTACTTACAGTTGTTCATTGTTTAATCTCAATTCTGCAATCTTGTTATTAGTTCATACTTGCATTTTGGGATTAGGGTTTGAACTTGCATTACTTAATCTTACAATTTCAACAAGGGAATAGAAATCCTAATAGATATCCCGTGGCTCTCTCTTTCACCAAAAGAAGTAGCCAATTGTGCGATATCTCTAGGCTCTTTCGTATTCCATAATGTGTGTCAAAAGGTAGGATTAGGGCATGATTAACCTAGTCTCGCTTTTTCCCCTACACATTTTGGTGAACCCGATGTGAACCTATCATTGCTTCCTCTTGCATTGCATTTATTAGATCTAGATCTAGATTTAGTGTGTTTTCATTTCGTTTCATTAAAAGAAAAAAAAAAGTGTGTCTCTTTGCATTGTGTGTTTAAATTTTATGCAATCTTTTCAAAATGTCAGATTTTTATTTGCAAAACATTCATGCTTTTGATGATTATTATGAGTATAGCCAAGATGAATTAGATGAAGCCTTAGATGAGTTTTTAAACCCTAAGGATGCCAAACCTTCATTTTACCAAAAACTCATAAACCTTGTTACTATGCCATTTAGGTGTGATGAGAAAGATAAGTCGAATGGTTCCTCTCAAGGATACATTCCTATCCACTCTTCCCCTGAGTCTAGTAACATGGTTGTTTTCAATAATCCCCTCTATGAGGAGATGTCTCCTTTTGAATCAAAAGACAAACCTTTTAACTGATATGATCATGCTTTGTTGGATGATGCTCTTGATGACTTTGTGGCTTTGTCGAAACCTATAAACAAAAACAAGACCTCTAAATTGGTTAACATGATAAATTTGAATGAATATAACAAGCCTCTCTTTGAAGTCCAAGGTGCTTATCCTTCCCCCACCTTTCAAATTCCTAAAACTCCTCTCCTTACTGTCCAAGGAAGGTATGATCATGATTCCTTTTGTACTCCGAATAAACCAATCATCAACGTACAAGGAAGAAAACCTATAAGTCCTTACAATTATGCTAAGCAAATAACCAGAGAGAGTTATCATGCGGTTGCCCATACTTATCATACCAGAAATAATAGGCAACCTAATCGTCCTCTTGTTATTCCAGTTTCGCTTCCTAATCCTCAACCAATTCTTCCTCAAGCTCCCCGTATTTTGCAAGTTATGGGTAAGGAATATGATCTCATAGAACAACTCAAAGCTACCCCTGCTAAGATATCCCTTTGGGATTTGATTCAAACTTCTTCCGCTTATCATGGAATGTTACAAGATGCCTTGAAAGATTTGAATGTTCCTCCACCGAATACATCTAGTAATATAGCATCTTTTGTTAACTCTGTGATGAATCCTAAACCTCAAATTGTGTTTACGCAAGATGAGTTGCCTACTAGTGAAGTCCAACAACAATATGATCCCTTGATGATTGTGGTTGTCATGAAAGACACTGCTATAAGACGAACACTAGTAGATAATGGCTCTGGCCTTAATGTGTGTAGCATTAATCTATTGCATAAGATGAATGTGGATATGTCTCTTATGGAGCCTGACTCTCGTCCCATTCGTGGCTTTGACAATGTGGCTAAGACTTCATTGGGTATCATCACCTTACCTCTCACAGTGGGACCTGTTACTTTGCCTACTCCTATCCATGTTATGCCGGGAAATTTAACATACAACTTGTTATTAGGGAGGCCTTGGATTCACAGCATGCAAGCTGTCCCCTCTACATTGCATAGACAAGTTAAATTCATTTATAACAATAAGACATATACCTTGATGGGTGATACTAATTTTCAAGCTTGTCTACAAACATCTAATTCCAAAGGAGATTCTTCTAAGCCATCCTCGTCTAGTGATGACTTTTTAAACAAGAAACCTATCGATGAGTCTTCGCTTTCCGATGATCAAAATCCTTTGGATGAATCTGGAACTCCTGAAGAAAATCCTAGTCGACTTGAAAATACACATGAAAAGGATTTTGATCCTGAGAAGGTTCTCACAGAAGATGATTGGGGATCTCTTGATTTTAACCCTACCTTTGTAGGTGAATATAAGGTTCCTTCTAGAGAAATTAAAGTTGGAAAGAAGGAAGAAGCTGAAAATCATAAAGTTGAAAAGAAAGAAGAAGCTAAAAGTCAATCAACCTTATCTGAATCTATGAATAATAATTTTGTGGCCGCTTCTCAAACTTCTTCTCCTCACATCTATAATTATGAAGAGTTTGATTCTTTGTCTTATGAAAAACCACCTTCTCTTCCTGAAATGGCTAATCGTTATGGTCGTGGTTTTCGCATTTTCGCTAAGCATGGGTATCATGGAAAAGGTTGTGGTGCTAATGAACAAGGGATAAGAGTTCCTCTAGAGACTAATTTTCACAATTATGCCTTTGGACTTGGCTATAATCCCTGCAGACGTACTAAAGCTGCTAAAAGACCATGCATTAGTGTTAATGCTATTTCTACATCTCTATCAATACAACACCCTGAGTATATTGATGAGGATTCTTTGGGTGATTGTGCTTTGGATATCTTCCCTACCGATGATGCTTTAGCTGAGTTCTTGGGAGCCTATGACACTCTTCCTCGTTATCATCACAATAGGGGACTCCCTTATTGTTTGAACACCGAAGCCTATTTTGGAAAAGAGATTGATAACGATAAGATTGTGAAAGAATTCCCTCAGTTAAAGGATACTCCTCAACAAAGTAATCTTCTCATAAGTGACACCACTGATGTTAAGATGGATCCTTGCAATAAAGAGAAAGTCATTAAAATTGGAAAATGTTTGGATGAAGAAGAACAGAAACAATATGAAGAGTTATTGCATGAATTCCCTGAGATCTTTGCTTGGGCATATTCTGACATGCCTGGTATAGATCCTAAGATCGTTACTCATAATATTGTCTTGGTTCCTCACGCTAAGCCCGTGAAACAAAAGATTCGAAAACTGAATCCTAAGGTGGCTCTGCTTGTTAAGGCTGAGATTGAAAAATTATTGGAGGCTAGATTTATCCGCCCTATTGACTATTCCCCATGGATTTCAAATATTGTCGCTGTGGCTAAACCAGACAACAAAATAAGAATGTGTACTGACTTTCGAGATTTGAATAAAGCTTCCTTGAAAGATGATTTCCCTCTTCCAAACATTGACATGATAGTTGATTCTATGGCAGGACATGCCTTGTTATCCTTCATGGATGGTTTTTCAGGTTACAATCAAATTTTTATTAACCCTCAGGATCAATTCAAAACTGCTTTCACCACTCCTTGGGGTACGTTTTGTTGGATAATGATGCCTTTTGGACTTAAAAACGCCGGTGCAACTTATCAACGAGCGATGACCCTTATCTTTCATGATTATATGCATAAGATTTTAGAGGATTATGTTGATGATATTTTGGCCAAATCTTTTCTTCGCATGGATCATGTTAAAATCCTTCGACAAATTTTTGAAAGAATTCATAAATATCACATGCGCTTGAATCCCCGAAAATGTGTTTTTGGTGTGGATAGTGGAAAACTATTAGGATTCATAGTTTCGCATCGTGGGATTGAGGTGGACACTAAGAAAATAGATGCTATTGTTAACATGCCACCTCCTCGAAATGTGTCTCAACTTAAAAGTTTACAAGGAAAGATTCAAGCTATTCGTAGGTTCGTGTCTCAGCTTGCGGATCGTACCTTTCCTTTTACTCAACTTCTTAAAAAGGATATCATTTTTCAATGGAATGAGGATTGTCAGCAAGCATTTGAAGATTTAAAAGTGTATTTGGCTAGTCCTCCTATTCTTCAACCTGTCGAACCTTCTAAACCCTTCCTTCTGTATACAGCTGCTTCCTCTCATGCTCTCGTAGCATTGTTGGCCCAACATGATAAAGATGGTAAGGAATGTCCGGTTTATTACATAAGTCGTACCTTACTCGATTATGAGACCCGATATTCTGCGATAGAAAGACAATGCTTGGCCTTGGTGTTTGCGACTCAGAAATTGAGACATTATCTTTTAAATTCAGAAGTCCGCATCATGGTAAAGTTTGATCCTCTGAAACATCTTTTCTCTAAAACTGATTTATCAGGACGTCTAGCTAAGTGGGTTATGATGTTAACTGAATTTGACCTTAAATTTCTTTCACAAAGAGAAATTAAAGGACAAGCGTTGACCGATCACTTGGTTGAGGCCCCTTCACCTTTCTCCTTCCCAAACCCTGAATCCTTTCCTGACGACTTCATTCTTTCTATAGAGAAAGATGAAACTTGGGAGTTATACTTTGATGGCTCTAAGTGTCGTACGGGATCGGGAGTAGGTGTTGTTTTGATTTCTCCTACAAAGAAGTCTATTCCTTTATCATATCGTCTAAATTTCCTGTGTATCAATAACATTGTTGAGTATGAGGCTCTTATAGCGGGAATAAAAGCAACCTTAGCTCTGAATATAAAACACATACATATCTATGGAGATTCGCAATTGATTATAAGACAAGTAACAAGAATATATCAAGCAAAACAAGACAAACTATCACAATATAAAGACCTTGCTATCTCTTTATTACAAAATTTTGATTCTTATACCATGGAACCCGTTCCTCGAAAAGATAATCGACATGCGGATGCAATGGCATGTGTGGCTTCTCTAGTATCTTTAGAGGACCCTATGGTCGATCTTAATTTCGTTATTCACAACCTTATTTCTCTAGCTATTGTAGACGATTCTAGCTTGGTAACATGTTGTGACTTTGTAGACTCAGATGAATGGTTCTCGCATATCATAAGATATTTGACCGATGGTACCTTTCCTGATTCCTCTAATAGAAACACTAGGGCTAGAATCCGCAAGCTGTCTGCTAGATATATCATCCTTTCTAATGTCCTTTATCGAAGGGGTTATGATGGTCTTCTCCTTCGTTGTCTTAACAAGTCGGAAATCCCCGTTGCTCTTGAAGAGGCACATTCAGGTGCCTGTGGGGGGCATTTTGGGGGCAAATCCCTGGTTCATAGGTTGCTCCGTATGGGATACTATTGGAAAACTATGCAGAAGGATGCCTTTTCATTTGTTAAAAAATGTCATCAATGTCAACAACATAATAATCTGATTCATGCTCCTGCCCAAGAACTTCGTTCTCAAGTAGCTTCTTGGCCCTTCTCCGCATGGGGTTTGGATCTTATTGGAAAAATTTCTCCTCCTTCATCTCAAGGACACAGCTTCATTATAACTGCAACAGATTACTTTACGAAGTGGGTAGAAGCTATTCCTCTTCGCTCTACTACTGCTGAAGTGATTTGTCAATTTCTTCTAGAAAACATCATTTCTCGATTTGGGATACCTTCCACTATTATCTCAGATAATGGGACATTTTTTTAAAAACAAGGATGTGAAGAAATTCCTCGAGAAGTATCATATCAAACATCGATTTTCTACACCATATTATCCTCAATCAAATGGCCAAGCCGAATCATCCAATAAGATAATTGAACAAATTCTTCGTAAAACCGTGAATAAGCATGGTAAGGATTGGAGTAACCAGCTGATCTATGCTCTTTGGGCCTACCGAACGAGTGTACGAATTGCTACGGGAACTACTCCTTATAATCTTGTTTATGGTGCTGATGCTATTATGCCCTTAGAGTTAGAGATTCCATCACTTAGGGTTTCTCTCAAAGGTATAGTAGATGATGACTCTTATAGAGAACAACGACTTCAACAGCTGGAGATGCTTGACGAACAGCGCATAAACGCTCTTGAGCATATTCAAGCATATCACAAAACTCTACAATGAAGCTATAATGACAAGGTTATTCAACGTTCCTTCTCATTAGGTGACTTAGTCCTTTATGAGAATCAGCGCAATGTGAAGGCCTTGCCTGCTGAAAAGGGAAAATTTAGTCCTAATTGGCTTTTACCATATATCGTTATTGAGGATTATGGATCAGGTGCTTACAAAATAGCGGATGTAGAGGGTACGCCTCTTAAAGAGCCTATCAATGCTATGCACTTGCGTAGATATTATGCTTAATTCTTCATTTCTTATCTATCTTCTTTTCAAATTCTTCAACATTGGATAATATGTTAGTATTTCTTAATTAAAGCAAAATAGAATTAAATGTTATGTTAATCTATATTGCTTCGTTCCTGACAAGCATGTCTTCTTACTTTTTAGTTTGTCTTGAATTCATTTATGTTAATTGTAAAAGATTTACATTTTTTTTCATTATGCTAGCATATTATACAATGTCTTTATGTGTTAAATAGAATCGTATCATGTGGTGTTTAAGTTCAAAATTAGATCACATTAGTTATATGATTCTTAGACTTAATGCATATTTCTTCCTTATCCTCAATGTCGTACTTGATTAAAAATTTTAATTAAGTCACACATGTATCAATTTAATCATGGAGCATTGAGAAATCAATCACATGGAAATTAAATCTTGAACATACATGTACATTTACCAAATGTATTAGATTTAATCAAAGCAAAACATACATTGTTTTAAGCATTAGAGATAACACATTTGAGACAAAAGAGAAGCATGTATATATACATATATATATGTGTGAATCATATACAAACATAGGTCATTGTTTATCCAAAATGTGACCTCTCCTACATCATACAATCATCTCCTATCCCTAGGGCTAGTGGCTGGGGAGTGTCGACTGGATGCTCCCTCCTGATCTGGCCGTGGAGGTGGACCCATGGGTGTGTAGCACGATACAGATCGTGAGTGACTCCGAGAGGAACTCCTACGATCCCTATCCATAAGGATCGCACGATAGGTGGTAGCCTCGGTTTGAACCGCTACTAGGTCCCACCGCACCTGCTGGAGGTCCTCTGATAGGACTCTCTCTCTCTGTCGCGCCTGCTGGAGGTCCTCTGATAGGACTCTCTCTCTCTGTCGCGTCTGTTGGAGGTCCTCTGATAGGACTCTCTCTCTCTCCCTCCATATATCTACCTGTACTCGGAATGGGAAAAACAAATTCTCATGCCGACCTGCGTTCCCCTGAGGCCTATAGGCAATCTGTGAGGAACTGGGGATCTGTGTTATCATGGAAATGTTTGTCATTGCCTGCTGAATCAAGGAACGCCATTCCTGCACATTAGCTGTGGCAGTAGAACATATTTTTGTTAGTACCATTCTTTATCATCAAAACATTAATCAATCAATATAAACCTACTATACCTGGATCTCCCTTGCGCCAGTAGGGATCATGATATGGTAGTATCTGTGACTGAGAACCGCTAGGCTCCCCTCGCTCATATACTCTATCCACGATGGGTGTAGGCTGGACGGTACTGGTGACAGGTCTCTATATCGCCTCCTGTTCCCCCTGTTGGAGAATAGGAGGTGGATCTAGAGCTATGGTATCATCTCCTGAATGGTGGGGAGCTGCATCCGACTCCTCCTCATCATCTCTATCCTCCTCCTCGTCATCATCATCCTCGTCCTCATCCGCGTCATCACCTGCATCCTCCTCGTCCTCCTCTCTATCTGCATCCTCTTCCTCCTCCTCCTCATCACTGGGCTGATCACCTGTAGGTGGATCAGGATCTCCCGCCTCCTCATGATCCTCTCCCTCCTCTGGCTCCTCTGACCTGGATCCCTCGTCCTCGTCTCGGTCTCCATGTCTCCATGGGCCTGGATAGCCTGTCGGATGATCTAGTGGAAAGATAGGACCTAGATATGATCTCATGAACCATGAAACATATCTACGCTGTGCTCCAGGCTCTGTAGAATATTCAGTGACTACATCCTGATCAGATCCCTCTAAATCTGTCGTCTCAATATCATCTACCATCAGTCTCGCTACTGCTCCAGGTCTGGGAAGGACCCGTGAGTGTCGAGTATAGATGGGCACATCGGCTGGAACACACTGCTCTAGTCCGAACTGCCTCCGTACTCGGTCAATGTAGAAAGGGACTATGATGTGTGCATATCGTCCTCGCAATAGGCGGTTCCTCTGTAGACATGCTAACTGTCTCTCCATACCATCCCATCTGTGCATCAGTAGGTAAGGTCTCCACACTATCACCTCGGATGTCAGTCTGTCAATAATCACTCTCCAATATAATAACTCTCCAAATCTCCACTCTCTGGTAAGTGGATAAGCGAACACCCTAGGTCACTCGCTCGCTGTACTCAGTGGAAAGTCGACGGGCCTAGTGCATGTGAAGTGCTCTAAAATCCACACCTGTAGAAGTGTGCATGTCATCAAACTACAACCCTGTCTGAATACATACTCCCCAAGGTCGTGATAGAGATGCGCAAGCATACTCCGACCCCAGGCATACACTCTCCTGTACCTCTCCATCGCTCTGATACACCATGTGAGGCCCCCATGCATGTGTGTCCCTCGCCCATTAGGGTAGACGGCTAGTGCTATGATGGCTATCATAAGGCGTCTCAGAAGTGGTCCTCCCTTGTAGGATGTAAGAGCCAGCTGACCATGATGCGACCTCTCGTCTCGCTCGGCATGACTCTCCCTATGCAATACTTTTACTCTCTCTGATGATCCTCCGCTGACCGATCGGTCGCGTATGTAACTGTCGCTCCTCTGATAGGAAGACGAAATATACGGTACACATCCTCGAGTGTGACTATCAGCTCTCCTACTGGAAGGTGAAAGGTGCATGTGTCAGGATCCCATCGCTCCATCAAGGCCATCAGCATCGCAGGATGAAATCGAATGGCCGACATCAAAATCACGTACCACAATCCTACAATCGATAGTGTGTCTCTCTCTGACTGGGTCAGCCGTGGAATCTGATCTCGCAAAGTGCGAAGAATATGTCCCGCTCTGTGCTCTCTCATGTACGGGAGACCCTGCAACACGAAAACATGACGATAATCAGTACTCGATCATCAAAATCGCAAATGCAAACCGTCGCACATCATATGCTAAGCCCCGGAACCTCTCGCCAGGCCCTGATTGGGGGCCATGGCGCCCTGTCAAACATTCAGTCAACTCACCTCGTCCAGTGGCTCGTCGTCGATCACGGCCTGGCGCAGGATCTCGATCCTCGTGGGATGCTCCGGTCGTCGTGAAGGCATGGTGATGGCTAGGTGGGCTCCGCTACACTGAATAGTATCCTGAAATTGACAAAGTGACGAATACAAGTGTCACTTTCGAGGTATATACTCTCGTTTGCTTGTTCTTACTTTTTGAAACCCTAATTCTCCTCTATCATTCATTTTATCATAACTTGAGTTTGGGAGATGCGATTTTCGAACCGTTTGTTGCGTTGGAATCGTATTTTCCTTCTCCTACTTTTAGGATGTTCCAAAAAGTGCTCTGCTGAAGCCTATTTAGTGAACACCCGTCATCAATACTATATTACACAATTTGTCGCAAGTAAACATGCTACCTTGTTTCACCTCCCTAATAAGCAAGTCAAAACAGGGGGGGGCATACAGCTACTCACAGATTTCATCACTTTCCCTAGTAAGCATTAGGTGATTTTGTGATCTAACGTTTGTTTTGTAGGGTGCGGTTCCTAACTGTGTACTGCAGATACCGCTGGGGGCTTCGTCCGACAACTTATGGATATATCCTTTTTTCAAATGATGTTTACTTTTCTGTACTTTAGCTTGCATATGCACGTAGTACTCATATGACCGCTAAAGTGGGGGCTAAATGTAGCGTCATAAATTGTACGCATTCGCTAGGGTGGTACAATTTCACACCTAGTTTAGCACCCGCCTTAGTGCATTTTGCATTCTGCATTGCATTTCTCCTTAAGCACTGAATTAATCAAATTAATTAGGTCTAAGGTTCATATTTCATCATTCTCTACATCATAAAGTTGGGCCCTTTCACTAAAGCGCGCCCTTCGCATTTTATTCCTCCAATACATCACTTAATCAAAAACCCCAATTAAGTCCTATTCCGAACTTGGGGGCTTGGTTTCGGGGTCAAAACATCTCGAAATCACCTGTAACTTCGGGATTCTCTCTAAAATCATCATATCCGACGGCCCTGAAAATTTGGTGAAAAGTTGTCGGACCATGGCGCCCGTGCACATGGTCCCGGACATTTTTCCCGAAATTTTAGGAGCGCGATCCAATCATAAAATAAAGCTTAACCCCAAGAAATTGGTGGGATATTCAATCTCTAGGTCGGCCAAAATACGAATTTACGACCTAGGGTTTCATACATAAGAACTCTCTTTCTTCATTTGGAAGGATCGGATTTTTGTTTCCAGGAACTTCATATGCAGCGAAAGAGCAGATCTTTGAGGACTTCAACAACATTCAACATCATTCTATCAAGCATCTATCAAATTCATTCATCCACTTAGGGCTTGGAAGACATTGAAGAACAATAGGAGATTATCGACTGAAGATTGGCTTGTACTCCTCCCTTGAGGGTTGGGTATGATTTCGTATTGTTTTCATGTCTTTGCATAAGCTTTGATACATCATTTATTCATGCTTTAGATCACATTGCATCTTGATTTAGAGAATTTACATTATCATTTACAAGCAATTAGGGTTTACTTTCTAGGTTGCTCTAGTTTGCTTTCTTGCATTTTGGACCTTGCACACACACTAGGTCTGCACACACACAATACATTTTACAAAACAACTTGGCTATTCGTGGAGGTGGAAATCACCGAAGTGGGGGTTTGACTAAGGCAAAACCCTATATAGCTGCCCCTCCCCCTTTTCAGATATTATTGCAGGTTTCGAGATTCGGACGACGCCACGGGATACAGATCCGGAGAGAGAAAGCTGAGACAAAACCCTGTGTGAAATTGCAGATCAGAAGACTGGGACAGGGGCGCTGGGCGCCCTGGTCCTGCCAGGACAAGGGCGTTGGGCGCCCTGGTCCCTGGGACAGAGGCGCTGGGCGCCCTGGTCCTCCGGACAGACAGTGTACGGACAATTTCCAGACAGTGTTTCAGAGTGCAGAACAGTGGTTTTCGGTGCAGTTTTCAGGACAGTGGCGCCCGCGCCCCCGTCCCGAACATTTTCAGTCCGATTTTGACTCCAGGTACATATCTGCATTCTTATTTCATCCTTGTACTTACAGCTGTTCATTTTTTAATCTCAATTCTGCAATCTTGTTATTAGTTCATACTTGCATTTTGGGATTAGGGTTTGAACTTGCATTACTTAATCTTACAATTTCAACAAGGGAATAGAAATCCTAATAGATATCTCGTGGCTCTCTCTTTCACCAAATGAAGTAGCCAATTGTGCGATATCTCTAGGCTCTTTCGTATTCCGTAATGTGTGTCAAAAGGTAGGATTAGGGCATTATTAACCTAGTCTCGCTTTTTCCCCTACACAATAAATGAAAGAAGTGAAGAAATCAATAAGCCAATCACACAAGTTAATACCATAACCCAAAACATACCAAAGCATACCAGATGATCTAATCCAATCTAGAAACCAAACAACCTACCGCGACCAAAAGGATACCGGTAAAGCAACAAAAAAATCTAGTGTTGATGTCAATGACAAAACATCAATGCAACACATAATCAATTCCTCCAAATGGCCAATAGTACATGGATAATGAGGACACCCAAGTAAAAATATTAAGTGCCACTCTCCCAACAAAGCAATATGGCAATGAATTAAAAATCATGCAAAATATGGGATACTCAAGAAATGGTCCTATCAATAAATGAAAAGAATGTATTGTAGAACCAATTCAACCACAGTCACAACTTGCCAAGGACAAATCTAGACTAGGATATGGACAGCATCAACATCAAACTGATCAACTAAACTGACAATAAGAATCTACATGGCAACATAATCGACAAAAAGAGTCTACATGGTAACAAGTTCGACAACAAGAAACCACATGACGACAACAAAAGAAATAAGAATTAACACAACAAGCAGCTGATGAGGCAGCCCACAAACACAAGGAAGAGGAGTATGACAAACAACAAGAAGAGTTTTCCATACAAAGAGAGGAGGCTTCTCACAAAAATATTCATAGATTGCAACCTAGTACGGAGCCTGATTCAAATAACATAAAATTCAGTTCAGAGACAAAAGCAAGGACTAAATTCGTCTCACCAAATGGTATACCCATTACATACAGCAATAGAGTCCTAGAGAGTGATTCTCAAATAGACTCGTGTGAATATAAATGGGATACTTTCTCTAATGTAACTAAAGATATTGAGGTAGATATAATCCACACATATACACCCATACCTGATGAAGGACAAGTCTCAGGGTCTAGATCATTTGAATTTGGACCACAACATATCTATAAAGCTAGCGAGAACAAGCAACGTCGCTACGAAACATGAAATACCAAAGAGAGTACCATTATAGACCTTACTCATATTACTAACAACTTTGATAACATTTCCATCATGAACCTCACTTCTATGGACCTTAACCCACCAGATGATCCCTTACCATTAATATATCTTGAACTCATAGATTGGGAATAGCTTGAACAACTCAACATACCTATCTTACTAGATGATGACACTATTGTCTAATACCTTTGTTCAATAAATCCAAAAACATGTTTCACTAGCAAATCTCATAATGAATTTCTCAATCAGGAGCGTGCCAAGTCTCTTAGTCACAAAATGAATAAAATAAAAAATCGATCTAATGGTGAAAACCATTTAATGGCAGTATTAGATCATAAAAAAGTAAAAATAAAGGACATATCCAGTGGTGAAAACCTCTTTGAGGCACCAGAGGATGAGAGACTTGACACTCTTCCTAAACATTATCAAGAGAGATCACCAATTTTGATTGAAACAACTCAATCAATCAACATCAGCACTGAAGCAACAACAAGAACCATATATCTAGTAGAGTCATTAGCAGAACAAGAAAGGCCTAATTTCACCAAGTTCTTCAAAGAAAAGCAAATCAATTTTGTTTGGTCTTATGTAGATATGCCAGGAGTAGATCCAAATTTGATCATGCACCATTTATCTATAGCTCCAGGAGCTAAGCTAGTCAAACATAAACTGAGAAAAATGAACTCGCATGTCACCATATTGGTTAAAGAAGAACTAAAGAAGTTAATTGATGTCAAATTCATTCGAACCATAGATTATGTGGAATGGATCTCTAAAATTGTACTTGTATCCAAACCAGATAAAAGCATCAGAATTTGTATAAATTTTAGGGACCTCAACAAGGCTTGTTCGAAAGATGACTTTCCTTTAACCAACATTGACACAATTGTAGATCTAATAGTAGGACATGCTATGTTATCACTTATGGATGGTTTCTCAGGCTATAATCAATTCAAAATAGCACTTGAAGACCAAGATAAAACAACATTTACATGTCCATGGGGTACTTACTACTGGAATGTCATGCCTTTTGGTTTGAAGAATGCAGGAGCAACCTATCAATGAGAAATGACCACCATATTTCATGACATGATGCACACATTCATGGAGGATTATGTAGATGACCTATTGGCCAAATCATTCACAAGAGAAGGACATGTGGAGATTTTGGATAAAATATTTCAGAGGTTAGAGCAATTCAATGTACGACTGAATCCTAAAAAGTGTGTCTTTGGTATAACATCTGGAAAACTCTTGGGATACATAGTCTCAGAAAAAGGAATTGAGGTAGACCCTACAAAGGTACAAGCAATCATGGAGATGCCACCTCCTAGAAATATCAGTCAATTAAGATCTCTCCTGGGATATCTACAATCCATAAGAAGATTCATTTCTCAACTAGCTGACAAGTGTCTTCCATTCACTCATCTACTCTACAAAAATGTCCTTTTTAGATGGGAATATCGATTTGTAGAATCATTCCACCAACTCAAGAAATATCTAATGAATCCACCTATCTTGGTACCACCAATAGCAGGCAAACCTCTCATTCTTTACATATTAGCTATAGAGGTATCACTAGGAGCATTGTTAGCACAAGAGGATTTAGTAGGCAAGGAAAGAGAAATATACCACATTAGCAAGACATTAAATGGGTACGAGATCAACTACACATTCATTGAAAAAGCTTATTTGGTTGTGGTGTTCGTTTCTCAAAATTTTTGTCACTATGTGCTAGCTCATACAATCAAGCTAGTAGCAAAGATTGGCTCATTAAAATATTTACTCAGCAAAGACACTCTCACAGGGAGGTTAGCTAAATGGGTGATGATACTAAGTGAGTTTGACATTCAGTACATAGATAGAAAGGCTATCAAAGGTCAAGCTATCACTGATCAGCTATCAGAAGCACCATTACAAGATAGTCATCCAATCCATGTTGAATTTCCAAATACAGATATCCTTAGGGTATCGACAAAACCATGGGTCTTGTACTTTGACATATCATACACACAACATGGATCAGGTGTCGGCGTCTTATTTGTCACTCCAAAAGGACACACTATTCCTAAATCTTACAAATTGATGTTTCCTTGCACAAATAACATTGTTGGGTACAAAACGCTAGTCATAGGAATCAGAATGGTTGTTGAATGGAAGATCACAGAGTTGAAAGTCTTTGGAGACTCACAATTGATCATTAATCAAGTTAATGATGATTATCAGACAAAGGATGACAAGATGATTCCCTACAAGCGCATGGTGGATGACTTCAAAAAGTACTTTGTGGTCATCAAATTTGAACAGATTCCAAGGTTGGACAAAAAATTTGTAGATGCCATAGAAACCATTGCCTCACTCCTGTAAATACCAGATTAACAGAATCATATTGAGTTCCTGGTGGAACAATTGTTTTCCCATGCCTATGACAATTCTGAATCCCGAGTCATATGCCACATAGTCGGTTCTGACTCACCCCTCTATGAAAAGATCTATGCCTACCTAAAAGACAATATCCTTCCACTAGATCTATCCCAAAATTAGAAACACAACTTTATTCATCAAGCAGCCCAGTATACCCTAACCGCTAACACACTTTACTGTTGAGGTCTTGATGGTACTTTTCTTTGGTGTCTTGATCGTAACAAATATGAAACCACCTTGCATGAACTTTACAAAGGTATTTGTGGCACACATTCAAGTGGTCCTAATCTCGCCAAGAAACTTCTAAGGATGGGCTATTATTGGTCAACCATGGAAAAGGAATCATATCAATTTACCAAAAAATGTCCAAAATGCCAAATTCATGGTAATCTTATACATGCACCAATGTAGGAGCTGCAACCATTCACTACATCATGGTCATTTTGTCAATGGGGACTAGACCTAGTAGGCAAGATTCATCCTTCCTCATCAAATGGACATAAGTTTATCATCATAGCCACTAAGTATTTTACAAATTGGATAGAGGTTGCCCCATTAACTATTTTACTGGCAAGCAAATATCCTCTTTTATCTTGAATTATCTCATTTGTTGGTATGGCATTCCTAGTTCCATTATCATGGATAATGGAAGACCTTTCAAGAATAAAGATGTGAAAGAACTTTGCAAACCATTCATATCCAACATCGTGTCTCCACACCATACTATCTGTTGGGTCTCAAATCAACAGATTGGATAGGTTCTAAGGAAATGCCAACTCCTATGATCAAACCCTCCAATTGACTTGGCCAACATATAGAGTGAACCTGTTTGGTTGCTAACTCTCTCACTTTAGGCTCTGCAGGACCTAGGCGGGTGTACCTATTCACTGAATGTCTCCAATAACCAGCGCTTTTTATAGCAGATGTATTATCCTAATCTGATATCTCCTGATCTTTGAAATGGCATGAGTTCCTTGAATGGAGATATAGCAGATGAGTTCAAGATTGTTGTTGTAGAAGCTATTCGATCTATGTTTCCTAACTACTTCTGCTTGCTTTTTTTTTTAAATAAAAAATGGTGAAATATAATGATGAGTGTAATCTGTTTTGACCAGTGCCTTCTTTACTGTCTGGGCTACAGAGTCTTTGCACTTTCTTTAGGACTTATTATGCGAACCTGTGAGACAGTTTTTTAATCCACCCTTTTGTGGACCTGTCGGTTATTATTTCTTTTGAGATCAACCTGAATGCTTATATCATGTGTTGATTGAATGAATTTTAACCCTACCTTTAAGGGACCAATCAATGAAGTACTGCAAGGAACAATTACAATTCGCAAGCAAAACTTTTGTTTCAACGTTATGACACGAAGCACAGATTTGATTTCAAGAATATGAATAACTTTATCACTTTAGATAATATCACAGACGATTGCCAAGACAAAGTGAAATAATCCACAACACATACGCAAAGAAAAGCAATAGTTCATAGCATGTATTCCATTGAAAAAATTTTAAAACTTACAGGCTGTCATACATCGCCATTTTTTCTTATCCTTATCTTATCCCGCTACATTACAAAAATCATTCTCATATATATATGAGGATGAAAGCCTTTCACGAAGAGACATGACTTTTCAAAATACTAGTCGTTAACTTGAGTGTTTCTAAACTTAAGCAAAAAGAGATTTAGAAGTCCTAGATGATGAATATAGTCGTCGTCTCTGAAGGTTTTGATTCGAGGAGTTTGTTTTTTCAATTCATCTCCCAGTGACAAATATTTGAATATTATCTGATTGATAGTAGGGGCCATATCTTTACTTCGATCTATCTCTGATAAGGCCCAATCCTTGACGCTGGTAAGCTCTTTTCGCAAATCCTCCAAAGATATCACTTCTCCTTCTTTGTAGATGGAGGGCATTCCAACAGGTTTCTCATCATCTAATTCTTTTAAGTCTCATCTCAGCGTATCTTCAAGTTTGACATGATTTTCCATATACGCATTCCCCTCGGCCTTTTCCTCTGGTGTCATGGTATCGACATTGTTTAGTACTTCATGTAGTCGCGCTTTTAACCTCTCATGCTCTGTTAATGCTTTTATCGTTCCATTGTATACTTTCCAATATGGTTCAACCTGTAAGAGCATGGTGTTAAACCGATGTCCGATGATATCATTGACCAATTTGTTCATCTTTTGTTGGACACTGTCTGCGCGTTTATTTGCCTTTTCTGCTTGATACTTCCAGTACAGAGCATCAGAGACATCGTCCAAGCTACGTCCCGTGGGGTATGAGGTGTACTCGCTGATAGGAGTCCCCGTCTCTAGTTGCAATACTTTTGCCTGCAACTTCTGATTTTCCTCCTTAGATTTTTCATACAGTCCCTTATATGTGACGTTCTCTCTGATCAAAAACTCTGTCTGGTCCAGGTTCAATCTTGCAACATCCAAGTTGAGCTTTGCAGTGACCCTAGGATCAGTTTTTCCAACCTGATGAACCATGAGGTGTCCAAAAGTTTCTTCAATGTCTACAATGATAGGCCTCTTCCCCTTTGGATATAGTGCCCATTGTAGGAGAGCTTTTTTGTCTAGATCATATCCAGAGCCTAGGAACAATTTATCTACCTCCTGGGGCAACACCTGTTGATTCAAATCTTGTCTCTTCAGGAAGCCATCAAATAAGAGTGCTGAGTTAATATCCCAACCGGAGAAGATGATTACACCGGCCTCTTTTAATAATTTCCTTCCTTTCTCAGGAGTCATGTCTTTCATGAGGACATCAATTTCATCTTGTAATCTCTTCATCTGTTCCTCCTCTGGTTTTCCAGCCATGCTTCGTTTTACATGAGCTCCTTTGTATTGGTACAAAAATGAGAGGAACTCTCTAGAAGAGGCAAATCCATCATCAGCAACGAAGTCTTCATGCTCAGTCATTCTGATATCAACAACATCCTTGATGTTAATCTCGCCAGTGTCCATATTCATTTCTGCTTCAAAACCAGGGGGATAATCTTCCCTAGGAGAATCAGGTGGGATACTACTGGCAGTCGACTTTGGTGACATGCGAGCTAGGGGCTGACTATCCTTCTTAGTATTAATAAAATGAAGGAATTGCGAAGGCACTCTGTGCATAATTTCTGCTTCATGTTGAAGCAACCTTTTAGCTACTTCCAGAGGATCTTGGAGATTTCCAATTAGGTCTCCATCTATCATTCCCCTTGCCCTTTTCCATTTGTAGGCCTCCCAAACCAACTCACTCTTTCCTTTTAAAGCTTTGGCCTCCTCTCGTTCAAGGTTCTTGATTAGGTCATCTGGCATTTTGGCCACATGTATTCCAGCTTTGAGTTTTTGTGAGGCTCTAGCGGCTCTTATATATCCTTCAGGGTCAAAATTCTCCCTAGGCTCACCCAGAGTCATACCATAATAGTCTAATTTATTCTGAAGTAAATGATAACTTTTTGAACTTTTGACAATGAAATCAAAAAAAACTAATAAACCTGGAACAATAGATTGTTTACCGAAATCAGTTAAGTGTTTAGCACTGGCAATAGACAATTGCCTTATAATCTCCAAGCTAGCCACTCTGTTTGGTACCGTAATTGGAAGCATATGGGGTTGCCCTTCATATCCAAATACCCTTATTTCTGTGTGATTATCATAGCAATACCAATCACCCCAATTATGTTCAATCTGTGACTCTGGAGAGAAGTCCTTTGGTCTGAGAAATCTCTTGATTTCAGGAGACAAAGTGTAATCCCTGTGTTGCCCAAAAGCTGCACTGAGAGGTTTCACAAAGTATTCTTGAAAGTGCCAATATTGGTTATTCATGAACCTCTGGTCCCATGCTGATACCCATAACTGAACCGGCTTCTTCAGACCATTTTTATCATAAGATCTAATGCTGAACTCATCTGACCAGAAGTTAATTTCTTGTCCACAATAAAGAAGGATATGCATTAACATGGAGTATAATGAAAAATGAACATTCACAAGGTCTCCTTTCAATTTCTCCAGCCCATGATTCAAGGCATCTGCAACATAAGTGGCAAAATCAAATGACCTAGGGTCTTTTGATTGCAAATCGGCACACAGAACCATAACCCCAATATCCATGAGTGGATGAGCCTCTAGGCCTAGTACTTGGGCTGCAGCATAATATGTATACTTGAAATATGGATGGAAGTGGTTGACATCAAACGGCACCTTGTCATCTTTGCCGAACTGAACAAATGACCCACCCACTTTTGGCCTGTGAACAGGTAGTCTCCAAGTCCTGTAGATATTTTCCAAACTAAAGAATTCTTGTGAAAGTTTCTTCATATCGATACTCTCCTCTACTTCCCAGTCCAAATCAAAAACCATATCAATAGTCTGTTTGTTAATTACTACTAATGTATTCCCTCTGTAATCACATATGGTTTTGGTTCTTGGGTTGTAGCAATCTACCAGAGCTTTCATTAATTCTACATCTACAAACACATTTGGGACTACTAATTTGCCTAAGTTCTTCTTCCATAGATTGCTTATGGGTTCAGGTGCATCTCTTCTTTTGTAACCAAACAAGAATAACTCATGCCCTCTTATCTCAGTCCAAATGTCTCCTAGATTTTCAAATCTGTCCTCTAATCCTTCTTCTTCACTTTTAATCTTCTTGGACCTTACACTAGACGATGGACACTGGTCTAACAAATCCTGAGTCAGAGCTCTCCCTTCTTTCTTCTGTCTCTTGGGCTTCTCTTCAGGGTTCAACTCTTTTCCTTTCCTACTCTTTTTAGAAGAAGAAGATGAAGGTTCCATAATCACAGTAAAAAAGAGGGACAACACTTACTTGGTGGAATGCTCAATTCTTCTGGTTATCGTTCGCAAGTCTCTGCAAGTTCTTCGCAGTTTCCAAACTTTTAGCATCGATCTGGTTCTTACAAAAATTCACTCAGTTCAACTGTAATCGTATGGGCAACTTGTGCACAGTTAATGTTCTGCATCTATAACGGCTACTCAAGTGTTTAAACTTTATTGCAGATGTGACACTCTTCAACTGGGCTTTTAACTCTTTCGCGGGAAGTACAGTTCGCTCAAAATGCTCATATCTCAAGTTATCGATGAAACCCTTGTCTTCGACCGAGTGTTTAAATCTTCCATCGAAAGCTCATTTTCTTCAATACTATTGTTTCGGTGAAAAAACTTATGTCGAGAAGCCGCTTTTAAGACTCATCGAAATCACTCTTTCATCGATAGTCCCCCTTTTCGATAAGTCACATGTAATCTCCATCGAAATCATTCTTTTCGATGAGTTTCTTTCTTCGGTGAAGGCCCATGTATGTTCATCGATATCCCCTTTTCATCGATATCTCTTTATTGATGAAACAATTTTGCCTTTGCTCGACGTCATGTTCATCGATGAAAACTTGTATTTCGATGAATGCCTTCTGAGTTTCTTCGGTAATGATATTTCTTCGAAATCACCTTTTGTTTTCACTTTTTCGATGAAACTTAGAGTATCGATGAGTGGTTTTCTACGTTCATCGAAGGTAACCTTTTGCCGAAATACCTTTGCTTAGTGCTTGTGTTGATGAAAACACTCTTTCGATGAAACTTTCTTTGCAGTGCTCGATACAGTTTGCTGGTCGAAATATCCATTAGTCTTCATGCTTATGAAACACACATTTTTTTTATATATTTTTATTTTCAAATATAGTGCTCAACACTATCCACAAGGGAATGGCCAAGAAGAGGCCTCAAACAAAACCATCTTGAAAATCATCAAGAAGACAGTGAACGAGGTTGGTCATGATTGGCATGTTCAACTCAACCTAGCATTATGGGCCTACAGAACTAGCATCTGCACACCTACAAGAGCTACACCATAATCACTTGTGTATGGATCAGAGGCTATTCTACCTATTGAGGTTGATAATCCATCACTCAGAGTATCACTGAAAGGACTCATTCCAGATGAGGAATATCGAGTAAACAAACTACAAGAGTTAGAGTTGTTGGATGACCGGCAATGTTCTTTTCATCACCTCAAAGCATATCAGCAACGCATGTGCCAAAGCTACAATCACAAGCTAAAACCAAGAGCATTTCAAATTGATGATTTGGTTCTAAAAGAAAATCCCCGCAATCAATAGGATTGGGAAAAGAAGGGCAAGTTTGAACCAAATTGGCTAGGTCCTTTTGTCATCATATCATTTTATGGATCTAGAGCATATCAGTTATCTACATCAGAATGTGAGCTCTTTGACGAACCTATCAACAGTGTGCATCTCAAAAAGTTCTATACCTGATTTATCCAATGCGCGGATAAGAGAAAAATACAAAAGAATAAAAATATCAAAAGAGAAATACAAAAAAATAAAAAAGATCAAAAGAAAAATACAAAAAAAAAAAAAAACAATCAAAAAGTGCAATAAAAACAAGTAGTGAAATCCTGGCAACAAGCGCTATTTGTGATAGATCATATCTTCCATCTATATGTATTTGTATCATATCTTTTCACATCCATCTGAACTAAGCCTATGTTCATCACAAAAAAATTTAACATAGCACAATCTTAGACACACTTAGCGCAGTCACTGTCTTTGATTATCCGAACAGTTATCTGCATCATATCTCACCATGGCTTGGTGATCCATGTATATATCCATATCAAAATAAATTTTCATAGCTAGGGGAAAAATCATGACTGTAACTAGGGGCATCTCTCCTTTTAAAAGGTTTAAACAAAGTAGATAACCATCAAAACATAGACATTTTGAACAAAGACAAAAATCATAACTATCAATGATAGACTTCAAAAACCAAGAACTGAACAAACTAAACAAAAATCTATTTGCAAGATGTTTTATCTGACAAAATACATAGGGTAGAATGCACATCTATCATGGTGGTTTTTAATTTTTGTTATCATATCTCCTAAGCGACTCAAGGATGTCTTGAAACTAGAGAAGCAAGGAAGGAGTGTGATATTTTCTTTGTCTGCTATTTGTGAGCGAAGCCTTTTACTATGCAATTTTTTGTCACGACGTGATCAAGTAACATATCACTGAGGACATTTTGGATTTGTATAAGACAAAGGTTAACTCTTGTTTATTTTTGTTTTTTTACACAACCAACACTCAGGTCGTCCTGATTCAATTATACCTTGATACTTGTGTCATCTTGCAATATCAAAATCCATGTAAGTTATACTCAAGTCATTATGGTTCAATTATACCATGATGCTTGTATCAACTTTTAACATATCAAAGTCTCAATTATGATAAAAGGAGCACAACAAATTTGAATGGTAGGATGACTACAATTGCATTTAGTTGTCTATCATTTAATCATGGAATTTAGTTGCACATCATCATCATCATCATTTAGTTGCATTCATCATTACATCCATCATATGTATATCTATCTCATCTTCATGGGATCATTCTTCACTTTCATTTCTTCATCTTTCATCCAACTATCATCTATCATGTCTTATATAGGATGTATCCTTCCTGAAAGTAGACGTTCTATCATCTATCATGTCTTATAAAGGATGTATCTTTCCTGAAACCAGGCATTTTGATCATGTCTTATACATGATATATCATTCCTGAAGCCAAATGTTTTGATCATCTTTGTCTTATACACGAGATGTCATTCCTAAAACCATAATTGATCTTGTTCCAATCAATCCAATCAATCTTATCAATCCAATCAATCTGATCAATCGTATCAATCCAATCAAACCCATGCATGTCATAAACTATCCACTCTTCTATCTTTCATATAATTTTCTTCTTCTTTTGAGAGATAATTCATTCCTTTAATGCACAAATGATATCCTGATGGGAAATCATCATCATATCGACATTGTATCAGTATCAGTATTCATATCTAGAGCATCATATCAGAAATTTTGGCAACGACAACAAAATAAAAAAATTTGGTGACATATTGAGTGATTTTTCTTTGAATCGACATGTGGCCACACGTCACTTCAAAGAGGGACAAAATGTAGATGCCTAAAACTTGCACATATAATTAAATGAATTTAATTTGTTTAACTATTTCTTATTCACCTATTAATTAAACTAGGGTTTAATTAATATCTTATTTTCTTCTATCTAGCCATTAATTAAATACAACATTTGATTAAATCCCCCTTCTTCCATTAATTAAATAAATTATATTTATTTAATTAAATTCTCTTTCCACATTTTAATTCAATTTACATTTAATTAAAATCATTTCTTGTATATAAATAAATCTTATTTATTTATAACCCCCCCCCCCCCTTGCACTTTCCTACAAATGCAAGTTGCATCCATTTTTAGACTTGAAATAAAACATTTTATTTCAATTAACATCCTAATATCTCCCACTTGCATTCTCCTAAATTCATGACTAAACCTCTTCTAGAACCTTCTAAATTCTTCTAATCCTCCTAATTAGCCTAATCCACCCTTAATCATTTGCACATTCATTAAGAGAAGGTCACATCTCACAAAAGCCTCAAAATCTTCAAAATCTTCTCTTTCTTTAGGTAGTTGTCCTAGAGAGCAAGTGCTCTTCCAAGCTAAGATCCACCTTGATTTGATGGATCCTTGGAGATAGAGAACAATGAGATGGCTTTAGAGATCTTTTTTCACTAACTTATTTATGATTCTAACCTCTAATATAATGTTTCATTGGTGTGCTTGAATTGTTTCTCATTCACAAGATTCCAATTTTCTAGGTATACACTATCAACATTAGGGTTTGATTATGATAAGGTTTTAATTATAACCTTAGGGTTAGGGTTAATGTTATTTTAGGGTCAAGGGTAGGCTACGATTAGAGTTACCATTCAAGGATAATGCTTGGGGTTTAATCATAACTATATTGTGATTAGGGTTCAATTAATATCAAGGTTAGCATTACATTTTAATTAGGGTTCAATTAAGGTTAGAGTTCATGTTAGGATTCATATAAGGTTATGGTTTAATGAAAAGAGACGGAGAGACCAAAGAGAGAGCTCAAGTGAGATAGAGTGAGAGAGAGAGGGGGGTGATGGAAAGAGGGAGAAACCTAAGAGAGAGAGATAGAGATCAAGTGAGGGAGATGGAGGGAGGAAGGGAGGAGTTGATGGAAAGAGAGGGATATACTAGTGAGAGAGCCCCCAGAGAGAGAGCCTAAGTGAGAGAGGGAGAGGGGGGGAAGGTAGGGGTTGAGGTAAAGAGAGGGAGAGACTTGAGAGAGATAGCCCTACCTTCCTCCCATCCTCTCTCACTTGACCTATCTCTCTCTCTCTCCCTCAACCCCTTCCTTAATCCCTCTCTCTCACTTGGGTTCTCTCTCTCTCAAACCCTCGTTTCCCCCCTCCCTCTCTCTCTCACATCGACTCTATCTATCTCTGGTCTCTTCCTCTATTTCTATCAACCTCTCTCTCTCTCAACCCTTCCCTTTGTCCCCTCTCTCTCTCACTTCAAGTCTCTCCCTCTCTTTTCCTCAACCCCTACATTCCTCCATCCTTTATCTCTCTCTTAGGTATCTCTCTTTCCCTCCCTCCCTCTCTCTATCTTGGGCACTCTCTCTCTAAAGTCTCTCCCTCTCTATGAAAGGGTTGAGAGAGAGTGCCCAAGTGAGAGAGAGGGAAGGAGGGAAAGAGAGAGAGACCTAAGAGAGATAGATCCTAAGCGAGAGGGAGGAAGGGATGGAAATATATGGAGAGACTAGAAAGAGAAGATCCTAAGAGAGAGGGAGGAAGGGATGGAAAGAGATGGAGAGACTAGAAAGAGAAGATCCTGAGAGAGAGGAAGGAAGCGATGGAAAGAGAGGGAGAGAACATAGGGAGAGAGAAAAAGAGAGAGGGAGGGAAGAAGGGAGGGGTTGAGGTAGAGAGAGAGACAAAGTGAGAGAGATGGAGGGAGGAAGGTAGGAGTTGAGGGAAAGAGAGGAAGAGACCAGAGAGAGAGAGAGAGGGGGGTTGATGGAAAGAGAGGGAGAGACTAGAGAGATATGTTGAGATAGATAGTTTGATGCAAAGAGAGGGATAGACCAAAGAGAGCCCATGTGAGAGAGAGAGAGGGAGGGAGGAAGGGAGGGGTTGGGGGAGGTGGAGAGAGAGAGAGAGAGAGAGAGAGAGAGAGAGAGAGCCCAAAGGCAAGAGATGAAGGAAGTGAGGGAGGGAGGGAAATACTTGTGTGTGTGTGTGTGTGTGTGTGTGTGTGTGAGAGAGAGAGAGAGAGAGAGAGACAAAGGGCTCAAGTGAGAGGGAGGAAGGGAAGGAGAGAGAGGGGGAGAGTGGAAAGAGAGAGGGGGGAGGGAAAGAGAAACAAAGAGAGAGTGAGAGACAAAGGGATCGAATGAGAGGGAGGAAGGGATGGAAAGAGAGTAAGAGACCAAAGAGAGACAGTTGGAGGAAGGGAGGGGTTGAGGGAGAGACTAGAGAGAGAGAGCCCAAGTGCAATAGAAGGAGAGAGGGAAAGAGAGGGAGAGACCTGAGAGAGAGATAAAGAAGTGTGTTGAGGAAGAGAGAGAGAGAGGGGGGGAGGGAGATGCAAGGAAAGAGACGGAGAGACCATAGAGGGAGAATGTTGATACGAGCATGTTGATTACTGAAATTTGACTAAGTCTAAAATTTATAGGAATATTATAAAAACTAGAATCTACATTATAACTCCTAGAGATCTAAAACCAATCTCAAACATCCTACCAATGCATACATAAAATATAACTTAAAGTATAAGTCACATTTTAATTTTTCTTATACTTAAATGTTATATTTTTTGTATATATTGCATTGACGAATAGAGGGAGAGAGAGGGAGAATGAGTTTTTTTAATGCAATATATTTGGCGAGCACCAAATAGGGTGCATGTCAAGCACAAAATTTATATTTTTTGAATTTGGTGTGAGCCAAATTTGGTATGTGCCATATTTGGCGTGCACCAAAGTAACTGCCTTGGGAAACACCAAGCCTTAGGCTTGTATTTTCCTTGGGCATCAAACCCAAAGACATAAAAGTCCTTCTTAGGCCTAAGATGTGTTTTTCTAAAAACATGCAAAATTTTCACACATTCTTGCTTATGCTCTCTGTCAGGTTTGCACACGTTCCAATGAAAACAAAAATAAACACCATAACACCATAAAAATGTTAAGCTCTCTCTTAGCTATCCAACCAGATAATTCTTTTCACATCTTGATTATGTTAAGGTTTTCATAGCTAATTTCTTTTGTTAGTGTGTCTATTTTTTGTCAAAAACCAACATTTCGTATTTTGGGCATAGAGTTTTACTCATTCATTGAATTTTGAAACAACTTACATTTTTAGAAGCTAGACTCCATTCTAAAAAAATTGATTTTTGATTAGTTTTCACAAATTTTGGGGGGGAATGTACTCAATTTATGTTTTTCAAGATTTGTCCACTTTGAAAATTTGTAAAAAATCATTTATTCATCAAAAAATGAGCCCAAAAATTTGGCATAAACTTCATGGTGTTTGCTAGTTTCTGACTAGAGCGATTTTCAAAATTCTAAAAGAAAATTAACATTTTAGGGGCACCACATTTGGTGCTATGTTATTTTTTTAATAAAAATAAGACCAATAAATGTGGTGCCCATTTTTGAAACCCTTAATCTCCACCATTTTCAAAAAAAATTAGTAGTTTAGAAAGTAGATTCAAAGCACTTAAACTCTTGTTTTTGTTGCATCTTCAATTTTTTAGTGTACCTATCTTCAATTTCTTGTCGAAGTTCAGACTTTGCTGATTTTAGGGGAAAAAAAAGTGGCATCTTTAGACCCCTTTTTGGTCCCCAATCTTCATGCACTTACCCAAAAATAAATTTAATAAACCCAAATCTTAGACAAGAAATATTACTCTAATTAAGAAGTTTTTGGGAGATAATTTGCCAGTCTTGAAAGGTGATTATGATGACATTCATATATTATTTTTTTGAAAATATTAAGGAAACAAGGTATCTTTAAATATTATAAAGACAACTTTTTTTTATTATTTCATGACAATATGATAGACTCAATATTATAATTATATTATTGCATAGTTTCTGATTTATAATTATTATAAATATAACTAAAAATATTTTATAAATTGACACATTCTCTTAATTTTATTATTATAAACCTTAATTATTCTTTTTTAAGAATTATTATATGTAACTATTCTAATATATATACACATACACATACACATGCACATGCACATGCACATATACATATACATATACATATAAATATACATATAAATATACATATACATATACATATACCATCATTACCTATGATCCTTTTCTTAGAAATGGGTGCTCTGCCTAAGATCCGAAGGGCCCCTACCTATATCTCCTGCCTTGGTTTCTTCCATTCAAAGTCAAAGTGATTTGTTTACCTAAGTTTAAAACAAAGGAAGCCCATCAGCCAAGCATTTGAATATATAGAGAGAAAGGCCGCATGTGAAATGGAAATGTGGACTTATCATTATCTCCTCTCAACACCGTTGGTTTCCTAAATCTAATTCGGCCAGGGAAAAGACAAGATTATAAACAATTAACTTGGAAAACCTTAAATAGCCATTTATCTCTTCCAGATCAACAGCTTTTAAGATCAAAAAATTCCCCATGATTGTGCGACAACATAATATTCAATGAAAGCCATTTCATGTATTTATTACTCCTCGGCAGAGAATAACATCTCAGTTCTATTTAGTAGTGGCCATTTTTTTCTTCAAACAAATCTTTTCTTCCTTCTCTCCTTCATACATATATATATATATATATATATTAATGAGCCCATTCAAGTAGACAAGGATGGACTTATTATCCCTTTCCATTAGGATGATCTAAAATAGCTTCAGTTCAGCTTTGCATAGCTCTGTTAGTCTTTCTAATAGGCAACTATGTTAGATTTTGATTTGAATAAATGTAATGGTACTGAATTTTTTTTAATGTGTTTGTTTAATGTGGTTGTCCGTTATTTTTATTATAATTATGTTGCTGGTTATTACATAATTAATTATTAGATAACATGTTAACAATCTTTTATGAAAGTGAATTTGTTTTAATGTACTATTTTTTCTTCGCTTTATTTTTATGTTCTCTCACTTTCAGGTAGAACAGGTTTAGTTACAATATGCAAGAACTAGCATTTTAGTTTCGAAAGTTGTTCTATACTTCAAAGTTCTATTTATAAGACTTTTCATATTCTCTATATGACACTCATATTGTAAATACAAATGTAACATCTAAATATCAATAGTAATATTAACATGAAAACATGATATGTATGTTTGGTAATAATGAAAGACCGTGTAACATTACAAGAAAAAATCATGTTAGTGAAACATGCAATGAAGAATGTCAAATCGTATTAATTGTAATCATATTGATATGTATGTAAAGATACGATCATCAAAGTAGAAATGTGGAAATGTCATAAAAACTATTCCCCCAAGTAGAAAGCACCATCTATATTAAGTAATATATTTATAGATAAATATATAGAACATGGGAGATCCAAATCTAAACAAAAAATATTGAAAGTATCATATCACCCTTTCATCTTTCATTAAATCATATTGATCCATAGTGGGTAAGTGCACAAAGATAGGGGATCAAAAAGGGGTCTTAAGTGACCACTTTTCTTTGAAATCATAAAAGACTAATCTTCAATGAGAAATTGAAGATAGTTAAACTCAAAATTTAAAGATGAAACAAGAACAAGAGTTGTAGTGCTCTAAATTCAATCCAAACTGCTTTTTTTTTTATGGTGGGGATTAAGAGGTTCAAAAAGATGCAACACACAAACTGGTCATATTTCTATCAAAAAATATAACATAGCATCTAGTGTATGGCTACTAAAATGTTAACTCTTTTTTAGTATTTAAAAAATCACTTTGGTGATATAAATTAGTTAGCACCATTATTTTATACTTGATTTTTTTATTTTATTTTTTAATGAACACACACACACACACACACTAATTTACAAAGTTGACACATTCTGAAAATTAGAAAATTGAGCATATGGACCCTTAATTTTATTGAAAATTAAACAAAAGCCATTTTTTTTTAATGTGTGTAGAATAGAGTTTAGTTTCAGAAAACGTAATTTGTTTCAAATTTGAATGAATGAGTAAAACAAGAGACTAAAAATACCAACATAGGAGATGAAAAATGGAGACACTAGAAAAATAAATTAAAGATCAAAACCTTAACATAATTGAAACATAGAAAAAAATACATGGTTAGAAAGTGAAGAATGAACTCAACATTACTAATTCATTTTTTTTACTTAACATTGAAATGCATGCAAACTTGACAAAGAGCACGATCGAGATTTGTGTCAATCTCCTTACAATTTGAGAAAACACATCTTTTTGATATTGAAATGTCCATCCAATCCTTTGTGTTAAATGCCTAAGAAAAACATAATCCAAAGGGTCAAAAATTCCCAAGGCAAAAAATGACATCGGTGAGTTATAAAACTAACACATTATAGCACGCTCATGTTTTTTGTGAAGGAAAATCATCTCTCCTTTACCTTCTCTCTCTCCCACTCTCTACTCTCTCCCCCCTTTCTCCTTCCCTCTCTCTCTCCCCCCCCTCCCTTTAGCTCTACATCTATATTTCTCCCTTTCCCTCCCTCTCTCTTTCTCCCTCTTTAGATATCCATCATTCTCTAGACCTCTCTCTCTCTCTCCTCTTCCTCTCCTCTCAACATATCCTTCACTCCATCCTTCACTTTTATTTTATCTATCTCCCCTCTCCCTTCCATCCTTTATATCTCTCACTCTATCTCTTCCACCCTCTTTCTACCCCTTAGGGATCATTCCCCCTCTCTCTACTTTTCTCTATCTCCCCTCTCCCTCTTTCTTTACCTATATCTCCCTTTAACCCTCTCAACCTAACTACCTCTCCCTCCCTACTTCTCCCTCACTCCCTCTCTCCTTTCCTCTCTACTTATCTTCATCTTTTCATTCCTTCTCTCTCTACCTACCTCTCGCTCCCTCACTCATTCCATCTCTAATACCCTTCTTCCCCTCTCTCTTCCTCCCTCTCTTCTCTCTTCTCTCTACCTCTCTACCTCTCTATCTCTCTTCCTTCTTTACTTCTCCCTCACACACTCTCTCTAGGTCTATCTCTCCCTCCCTCCCTCTCCCTATCTTCCCCTCTCTTTAAATTATTCATGGTTTAGGGTTTAAGGATATAGATTAATTTTTAGGGTTTAGTGTCTAGGGTTTAGGGCTTAGGGTTTATGATTAATGATAGAGGGTTGAGGGTCTACATATCCCTCCCTCCCTCCCTCCTTCCCTCTTTATCAATACTTCTCTCTCTCTTTCTCTCCCTTTTAGGTCCTTCCTTCCCTCCATCCCTCCCTCTCGTCCTCTCTCCCTCTCTCTCTTCTCTCTCTTTAATCTCTCCTTCTCTTCTCTCTTTCAATTCTCTCCCCTCTCTAGGTCATTATCTTTCCCTCCCAACCTCTCTCTCTCCCCTCTCTGAGTCTCTCTCTCCCTCCCTCTTTCCCTCTCTACCCCTCTCTCCTTACCCCCTATCACTCTAACTCTCTCCTCTATGTCTTTCACCTCTCTCTCCCTTATGTAGGTCTATAATATTCATGGTGTAGGGTTTAGGGACATAGGGTCTGTTAGGAACCGAAAGGACAACTGAGAGGGATGGTGAATCAATTGGCGATGAATTTCAACCCAATTATAAATTAAATCAACTTAATACTTAATACCGGTAAACCAATATTAATGTCAGTTAAACAGATTAACAATGTATATCAATACCGGTGAAACTTAATGCATGAAACAAAAAGAGAAACAATATCCACAACACATAACACAAATATTTTTGACGTGGAAACCTTGTAAGGGAAAAACCATGGTGGGAAACCTTACCCACAATCAGATGATACTACTGTAGATAGTATGTGTATACAAATGGGGTCTGCACATGTAGAAATGCCAACCACCTAGAGCACACTGCTCAATAATGGGAGTTGCACTAACTATAGTAGGATGGTTAAATCCTAGAATAATGTACTGCTTCAAAGTGCATCTGCAATGCTGGATTCAGTACCGGTTTAAGTTTTGATAAACACCTTTAAAACTTCCTTTAACCTTCAAATTATGTCTTCTTGATTAGCTCTATGATATGCTCATATGATCTTAAATATTCGCACATACCATGTTACAATACCATACCATGACCATGCCTTCATCTCAAAAATGAGATCTTACATTTATACAAAACCTAAGACCAAATACTAAGGTCGGCTCACTAATAATATTACATTCAAATCAATTGCAAAATAAGTCTTGACAAGATGTCAGCCTCAATACAATAACTAATAATAAATCATCTCTATAACGTGTCATGTTGATCTGGAATAGATAACATATATCGGTCCATAACCTAGACCTATCTATCGGTAACAACAGATATGTCAACCCGATTAGACCAAAAACCAAAACACCAAAACCAAGTATCCAAACCATGTCTTCGACATAATCAAGTGATCTCCAGATGATAACAAGTCATCATCAGTACCGGTGAACCATATAACCTATTAGTGAGCATATACTGGTGACTGTGCATAAGTCACTGATCTTGTTGGTGAACACAATGTGCCGGTTTCAACAATAAACCAATATAACCATAGTGCCAAATCAACAATATAGATCTCCAGAAGGATAAGTGTTCACATCAATGACAAAACCAATGCAACATGTCCATAATACCAACAATCTCCCCCTTTGGCATTGATGACAACACTAGATGGAAAAACATCCAAGTGCCAAAGCAAAATGCCAAAAAACCAAAAACCAACAATCTCCAGAATAGATCAATACCAGAAATCAAAACCAAAATACAAAGGGTATATATCTCTCCCCCAATGAATAATGTTTTTCCATACATATCTCTCCCCCTTTGACATGAAATGCCAAAGCAGTTGAGAAGAAATACCAGAGCCAACTACTCCCCCTGAGAAGTAGCTCTCCTCCATCAAAGCCGGAAAAAGATTTCTCTGTTAGATTCTGTCAGTTTGATGCCAATCTTCAATCATCTAAGTCTCTATCGGTGATGGTATTACCCCAAGCTTCTCTCTAAGATATTCAAAGGTTTCCTTAGGCAAAGGCTTTGTAAAGATATCTGCAATCTTCTCTTTAGTATTCACATAAACCAATCTTACTTCTTTTGCTTCAACATTCTCTTTCAGAAAATTATACTTGATACAAACATGCTTAGTCTTAGAGTGAAATACCGGATTCTTTGATATATCAATTGTTGCTGAATTATCACAATAAATGATTATCGGTTCTTTGCATTTTACCTTTATGTCCTTCAACATTTTATTAATCCATAATACCTGAGTACAATTAGTTGCTGCCACAACATATTCTGATTTTGTTGTTGATAATGATGTACAACTCTGCTTCTTGCTTATCCATGAAATAAATATGCTACCAAAAAAGAATGCACCACCAGCGGTACTCTTTCTATCATCTACATCTCCTACCCAATTTGCATCAGTGTATGCACATAAATCAAAATTTTCATCTTTAGGATACCATAAACCAAGATTTGTTGTGCCTTGTAGATACCGGAAAATCCTTTTTACTGTTGATTCACGATTTTCTTTAGGATTACTCTGAAACCTTAAAACAATACATATTGCATTCATTATATCAAGTCTGGTTTGTGTCAAATACAATAAACCTCCAATCATAGATTTGTATCTTGTCAAATTAATAGGAGCTGAATCATCCTTCAATGTCAATTTATCAGTTGTAGTCATAGGAGTACTTACCGGTTTAGAGTTTTCCATGCCAAATTTATTCAGTAGTTCCTTCAAGTATTTTGTTTGACATATGAATATACCTTTATCAATTTATGAAATCTACAATCCTAAAAAGAATTTTATATCCTCAATCATAGACATTTCAAACTCTTCCTGCATCTTGTTAGGAAAGTCCTTACACAATCCATCTTCTCCTCCAAAAATGATATCAACAAAAGCTTCAATAACCAAGATGTCATCATTAGTCACTTTGTAATATAAGTTGTTATCACCATTACCTTTAGTATAACCAAGTTTTAAAAGATATTTGTCCAATCTAGCATACCAAGCTCTAGGAGCTTGCTTCAATCCATACAGAGCTTTCCTTAATCTATAAACCATATCTTTATCATTTGTCAATCAAAATCCATCAGGTTGTTCAATGTAAACTTCCTCTTCAATATCACCATTCAGAAATGCACATTTTACATCCATCTGATATACTTTATAGTTCTTATGAGCTGCAAATGCAAGAAATAATCTAACTACCTCAATTCTAGCTACCGGTGCAAAGGTTTCATTATAATCAATTCCCTCTTTCTATGAATATCCTTTACAAACTAATCTTGCTTTGTTCCTGATTACCTTACCATCTTCATTAAGTTTATTTCTAAATACTCATTTAGTTCAATTACATTTTTGTCTTTAGGCCAGGGAACTAATGTCCATGTATTGTTCTTTTCAATTTGTTCTAATTCATCTTCCATTTCTTTTATCCAATGTTCATCTTGACATGCTTCAATAACAGATGCTGGTTCAATTTGAGAAATTAAGCATACATCTTCATTTGTCAGTCTTCCTCTTGTCATAACACCTTGATACTTATTCCCAATTATCTGATTTTCTGAGTGATTTAGTCTTACATACCTGGGTTTATTCACATGTTGTTGTTCTTCAGTCACTGTGGATTTATCTGATGATGCTAATGTGACTAGATCCACATTCTATACTAGTGCAATCTGTATTGGTTCATTTATGATCATCTCAACTGCCGGTTCAGAATCTACAGACCTTGAATTTCCTCTAAAGTGTTCACCTATCTTCACATTATCACTTTCAATGATCTTCTGCAATCTTTTATTAAAACATCTATATGCCTTGCTCTTAGATGAATAACCAAGAATTATTCCTTCATCACTTCTAGGATCAAATTTACCAACATACTCATCTCTCCTAATATAGCATTTGCTTCCAAATATTCTGAAGTACTTAAGAGTAGGATTATTGTCAAACCATAGTTCATAAGGGGTCTTACCGGTTTTACCTTTGATGTGAACTCTGTTGAAAGTGTAAACCGTTGTATTTACTACTTCTCTCCAGTACACATGAGGTAGATTTGCTTCCAATATCACGCTTCTAGCTGCTTCCAGAATAGTTATGTTCTTCCTTTCCACAATTCCATTCTTCTGAGGTGTCTGGGGTGCTGATATTTGTCTTTTAATTCCATTCACTTCGCAGAATGTATTAAATTCCTTAGATGTAAATTCTCCTCCTTGATCAGATCTTAAATGTAATGCCCCGCTAGGAAACCCTGAAGGGATTAAGCTATAACTCAAGAATGGAGTGTAATAATTTTGTTTTTAAAAGTTACACCACATTAAGATACAACAAGAATCAAAGATTCAGATTACATAGCGGAAGACATCAACTAGCACCTAAAGAGTTTCCCAGCGAGATTACTTAAATTTCACAATTCACTTAACTCACACAATTAATTCCATAAGCTGATTATCTTACTAACAAGATAATTCTTAACCGGACTAATTTCTTTCAAAAGATGAAAATATAATTCACAAGATAAGGTTCATCCATTAAGGTTTATTCATAACCATCATTCATACTTTTCATTAAAATATAAGCCATGCATCTAATATTCTAACACACTAGAATTTTATCATAAACATATGAGATCTTTCCATGCATATTTAATTTCCATAACAACAACTGAATAGATTCCATTACTCTAAGTTATGTTCTTTCATATTCCAATTTACTGCATTTTAAAAGACGATTGCATACATGCATCTATGACAAATCTCATCTAAACCACTTATGCATTCGATCAAAATGGCATTCATACATGCTAACACTAAACATGAAATATAAGAATAAAAGCATCACATAACACCAAGATGATCTCGGAGTTCACCCCTAAAGGGCTACATCTCTAGGTCTGTTCAACTGCAAGACCCCTCTGATAATTAATAAAGTTAAGAATACAAGAGGTTACACCATTTTCAATCTTGCCATCAAGGCGAAACATAAACAATATACAAGCAACCGCATCGGTCAATAAATACATAAACGATCCCTGAAAAGGAAAGGATCTAGCTGAACAAAATCAAAGCTAAGAAAAAGGTCCATTAGAGCACCCATAAAACTAAGTCATCACCACCCAAGGTCTAGCATGAAACCAGGTACTCACAAGGGCATAGACAATAGGACGACCCACAAACGTGCTCCTAACAGGATAAAATGACAACACACTAGCGAACGTAGGGACAAGTGTCATCACACAACCTAGTATGGTTACCATGACAGGTCTTCATAGGTTCCGGCTCCATACACTGGGTTACCCTAGCAACCTAATCCGAGCCTCCGGCCCATCCAAGCCTCATGTGGACCCACACATCCTTTCATGAAGACAAGGATGATGGTTTGCCATTTCAGGCCTTCTCACAGCATGTTGAGTCTGTGTTAGCACTCGTCCCATGTGTGAGGCACAATTATCTTACTTAGAGATTAACATTCTAATCTACTGTTAGGTTATCACTTATTAGACTCACTTTCAATAGGTTACCCAGCAACCACTTTGGGCGCGGCCCCCAATCGAAAGCCACTTTCCCATACGACACTAGACTATACTCAAGCGACCTCAGACATCAAGGACACACATGGTCAAGCCAACAAAATTCAAAAAGAAGGGAACAACCATCTCGTCAAACACAACTCAAAAGAGGTACACTACTAATGGTACTCTAACCAAAGACCTGACCAACTATGGTCAACCACGAATCATCATTCGACACCCACACAAAGGATATGACCAATTACGACACTACCACAAAACAACAGTCAACTCAGAACCAAGGACTAAAACAGGTACCCCAAATCAATCCATATGACAGGGTCCTATCAAATAAAGCACGACTTGCCATAACATAAGCAAAAGCGAATACAGAAATTAAACTCGCATAAGTAATATTCAGCAGATACAATCTTCTTTCCCATTGATTTAAACAATAAAATCGCTCCAATTTTCTAACTGATCTAAGTTAGATTGCAGTTATCTACTTCATTTAGATACAGGTTGTGTTTGGTTTTCTAACTCTTTAAGGTTCATTACATCGAACATACATAAATACTCCATAATGAGTTCTTTAACCAATTTCACAAGAATATAATTTAAACAACCATTAACCAATTAATTAAGATATTTAATCTTCAATTAAAACATCATTGACATACTGGTTCAAAATAAATCTTACAAATTTGTCTTTTCCAGAACCAATTTACATTATACAGATCAAGGAAATATACATATTTAAGGAAGCCAAATAAAGAAAATTCATTCCCAGATTAACAGATTGTTTCCTTGAGCATATAAAGAAAATTACTAAAATTAACTATTAATTAATGAATATATTTATTAATCCGTGATTAATTAAATATAACAGATTAATAATTAATGACGAAATTACTGAATCAAGTATTTAATTAGAAAAATCTACATTAATAATAAAATAAGATTTGAATATTAATCAATGTATAATCAACACTATACAATTAATTAATAACAAAATATTCATGAATATTAATTAATGACAAATTTAATCATAATTAAAACTTTATTAAAAACTTAACATTTATTTAATATATTAAAATATTATATATATTTTTTTTTAATTAAAAAAAAAATATTAAAAAAAAAACTTTTAAAAAAATTATTAAAAAAAGGGAAAAAGGTACCCACGTGGGCCCTTCCCTTGGGAGCTCACGCTTCCCCTTGGGGAAGCGCTGCTTCCCAATGGGAGCATGCGGCCCCCATGGGGAGCACTGCTATTCCCAAAGGGAGCATGCAGCCCCCATGGGGAGCACTGCTGTTCCCAAAGGGAGCACGCAGCCCCAAGGCATGGGAATGGGGTCGAGCCTTGGCTCCCCCATCCCACGTAAAACAAATAATTTTTTTTTGATTTATTTAATATATTTTTAAAAAAAATAATAATTGTAAAAAATGCACAGTAAAAAAAATACAGTCCCAGACTTTAAAAATAAATAATTTTTTTTTTTCATTTACCAAATATCCAGATTTGGGAAGGGAAATCTTTCCAACACCAAACCATTCTGGCAAAATGAGATGGATTTACACAATTTTAACATCACATCTGTCAAACCCCAATCTAAATTCCATTTTTAAACTTATATAAGAGAGAATCATTGGAGTTTTAAACGAATTTTTCTCAAGAACAGCCAAACCCCAAAATTTGGTTTTAATTTTTTTTTTTTGAGAATCCATTTATACAAACAAAATTGCCATCTTGAGATTTGGAAAGGAAGCAAGGAGAATTTAAGATCCAGAAATTCAAACTACAATTTCTCTATTTCCCAAAAGCATAAGATTTTTAATCTACAACCAGATTTCTACATAAACACCAAAAACGACTTTCTTTAAGCAAGAACCCAAGAAATAATTAGAGGACTACCTGATTCAGCAATCCTGGCAAGATCAGAGGAAAGCCCAACCTGGAGGCTCAAGAAATTTCTCCTCCTCCAAAACCCCCAAATCCTCCTCCAAAAAATATTTTTTCAACAATCATTTTTTTCCAAAAATATCAATCTCCATTATTTTCCAAAAGTCTAGGTTATATGGGAAATGTTAACCAAAAATTTCATTTTTGGAATTAAAATTTTTTATTTAAAATAATTCTCAAGAATAATTCTTTTCCAACTATATCAATAAATTAAATTGCTTTTCAATTCAAAATTGATTTTTTTCAAATAACTGAATTTTAACCTTTCTATTACCAAAATGCCAAGAAGATAAAATTAATTCTATTTCAAAATAAATCTTTCTTTTTCGACAGCATAAACATAATACATTTAATATTTAAATTTAACCATTTAATTGAACTTTCTCCCAATTTAAATCGAGCAATTCAAATTAACGATAAATCACATAAAGAACCCTGTTTAATTTAGTCCATTAATCTTTAATGCACAAACACATATTTAATCAAATTAAATACTAGGGACTAAATTACTCAATTTAACCATACACACCAAACATGCAAACCAAGAAGGTCAACTAGACAGATGACTCGCAAACCCAACCAAAAGGGAATACCGACAATGACTAACGATGCTCACTTGAGCACGACTATGGTCAAACGAGAAACTCTTGACCAGCTCATCCAACTCTAAAGATTAAAGAGGTACACTCAAACCTGCAAATCCAGGTGAAGATGAACCTCGCACTCGTGTGGCGTTGTACCTGAAATCTCCTGCAACCAAGAGTCATACATGCATACATATATAAACTTAATGAAAGCATTAGCCTGATATTAATACCACGAAATAGGAACACTAACGACTTGCATACAACTGGTGTGAAAACCACATTAACAGATATGCACTAAATCAACACATCTGACTATAATCATTATATTATGATAAACTAACCAAGATTAAACTGAGATTAAAAATTGATTAGGGCAGGGGTACTACATTAAACATTTGATTTTCTTACTGGTTTCATTCTCTACCATTGCCTTGTATAACTTGAATTTTCCAAAAGCCTCTGATTTCTCCCTGAGAAAAGTAACCCAACACATTCTAGAATAATCATCAATAATTAGCATAAAATATCTATCTCCCTGTAGACTTCTTGTTGCTGTCAGACCACACAAGTCAGTATGAATTAAATCAAAACATTATTGGATTTCTCAGAAATACTCTTAAAAGTTGTTCTAACTTGCTTTCCCATTTGAAATTCCTTACATAACAGATTATGAGGTTTCACAATATCAGGTAAATCCCTTACTGCCTTAGTTGAACTGGTCTTTACAATGCAATCAAAATTTACATGATAGAGTCTCTTATGCCATAACCAACTTTCATCAATGTGTGCAATCAAACATGTCTTATCACTGTTATTCAAATGAAAGATATTACCTTTAGTCTGATTACCGGTTGCAATCTCCAATCCAGTTTTGTTTCTGATTTTGCATTTTCCATTCTTGAATTGTAACTGAAATCCCTTTTCAACTAATTGAACAACACTCAAAAGATTATGCTTCAAACCTTCAACATAATAAACATTATCAGTGTTGTGCTTACCATCCAAAGATATAGTGTCTTTTCCTTTGATTAAATAAGCTTCATCATCACCAAATCTTACTAGACCTCCATTATATTCCTGAAAAGATAAAAATTTACTTTTATCGCCAGTCATATGATGTGAACATCCACTATCAATGATCCATTCATCTTTTTCCTCAATTTTAGCTACCAGGGCCTACTCTACTAGTGGGACAGTAGGTGTCAGTTGATCTTCTTTTATTGCAACAAATTCCCGTCCATTGTCTGTCAGTTCTTCATCATAATCATCTATAACTCCTTCATCAACATAGTAACATGATTTATCTTTGTTCTTCTTAAATATTTATCTCGGATATTGAGGGTTAGGCTTATATATTCTTTTAGCTTCCTCTCTCAATCTTGCATGTCTATCAGGACATCTAGATGCTATGTGACCAACTCTATTGCAATTAAAACATTTAAACATTGATTTACCTTCATACTTACTTCCAATTGGACCTTTAGGCATCTTCCTTGCAAATAGTGCATCAAGTTCTTCCAGTTCTTCATTTTCCCTTCTGATATCTTCAAGTTCTTTTGCATAAAGTGCTTTCCAATCAGATTTGTCAGATGATGATGCTCTAAAAGCTAAATCAGTCTTAATTGTAGCAACAGGACCAAATTCCTCAAGCTCAAATGCCGAAAGTTTTCCAACCAAGGTATCTCTAGATACTAATGTATTAGGCATTGTTCTCAACTCATTAATAGCAGTTACTTTCATTTTATAAGCCGGTGGCAAAGCTCTTAAAACTTTAGAAACAATTTCATCTTCTTTTAAGGATCCTCCACAACATTGTATTCCTAAAACAATTTCATTAACTCTTTCCATAAAAGCAGAAATCCTTTCATTTTCTTCCATTTTCAAATTTTCATACCTGACTCGGTAACATTCCAGTTTTGCAATTTTGACAGTGGTATCTCCTTCATTCAATGTTTCCAATTTATCCCAAATAGCTTTAGCAGTAGATTGGTCTGATAATCCCATAATTTGATGATCAGATAATGCGCTCAGAAGTGCTTCTCTTGCTTTGCAATCATTCTCCAAGTCCTTACCCAATGTCGGTGGATTAGGTTGATTCAGAGTAGGACCAACATAGCCATTCTTTGTAACTTCCCATATGTCTCTTCCAATGCAATTCAAATGTGTCTCCATTTTGATCTTCCATATACCATAGTTAGTTCCATCAATTTTAGGACTATCCTTCCTGAAAATGTTCATTGCCATAGGATCTCCTCAAGTTGTTAGACTTCCACAAAAAGAGGACTTAGCTCTGATACCAATTGTTAGGAACCAGAAGGACAATTGAGATGGGGGGTGAATCAGTTGTCAATGAATTTCAACCCAATTATAAATTAAATCAACATAATACTTAATACCGGTATACCAATCTTAATGTCGGTTAAATAGATTAATAATGTATATCAATACCGGTGAAACTTAATGCATGAAACAGAAAGAGAAACAATATCCACAACACATAAGATAGATGTTTTTGATGTGAAAACCCTGTAAGGGGAAAAACCATGGTGGGAAACCTTAACCACAATCAGATGATACTACTGCAGATAGTATGTGTATACAAATGGGGTTTGCACATGAAGAAAGCCAAACCGCCTAGAGCACACTGCTCAATAATGGGAGTCGCACTGACTATAGTAGGATGGTTAAATCCTAGAATAATGTACTACTTCAAAGTGCATCTGTAATGTTGGATTCAGTACAGGTTTAAGTTTTGATAAACACCTTTAAACCTTCCTTTAACCTTCAAATTATGTATGCTTGATTCACCCTATGATTTGCTCATATGATCTTCAATATTCGCACATACCATGTTACAATACCATACCATGACCATGCCTTCATCTCAAAAAATGAGATCTTACATTTATACAAAACCTAAGACCAAATACTAAGGTCGTCTCACTAAGAATATTACATTCAAATCAATTGCAAAATAAGTCTTGACAAGATGTCGGCCTCAATACAATAACCAATAATAAATCATCTCCATAATGTGTCGTGCTGATCTGGAATAGATAACGTATACCAGTCCATAGCCTAGACCTATCTGTCGGTAACAACAAATATGTCAACCCAATTAGACCAATAACCAAAACACCAAAACCAATTATCCAAACCATGTCTTTGACATAATCAAGTGATCTCCAGATGATAACAAGTCATCATCAGTACTGGTGAACCATATAACCTATCGGTGAGCATATACCAGTGACTGTGCATAAGTCACTGACCTTGTCAATGAACACAATGTGTCGGTTTCAACAATAAACCAATATAACCATATGTGTGGGAGAAAAAGTGAGACTAGGTTATCATGCCCTAATCCTACCTTTACACACACATTACGGAATACGAAAGAGCCTTGAGGTATCACACAATTGGCTACTTCTTTTTGTGAAAGAGAGAGCCACGGGCTACCTATTAGGATTTCTATTCCTTTGTTGTAATTGAAAGGTAAGATTATGCAAGTTCAATTCCTAACCCTAAAATGCAAGTATGAACTAATAACAAGATTGCAGAATTGAACTTAAACAATGGAAAGCTGCAAACACAAGGACAAGACAAGAATGCAGATGTGTACCCGGAGTCACAGTTTGATTGAAAATGTTCGGGATGGGGGCGCGGGCGCCACTGTCCTAATTCTGTCCCGGAAACTGCACCTGAAACTGCCATTTTGCACTATGGAAAACTGTCGGAAATGTTGTCTGTCAGGAGGACCAGGGCGCCCAGCGCCTCTGTCCCAAGGACCAAGGCACCCAGCACCCCTGTCCTGGCAGGACCAGGGTGCCCCACGCCCCTGTCCTGGTCTTTTGCTCTGCAATTTGGTGTGGAGTGTTGTCTCGACCTGCTTTTCCCGGATCTGCAACCTGCGGCGTCGTCCGAGTCCCGAAACCTGCACTTGTATCTGAAAAAGGTGTTTGGGCGGCCAACCCCCAAGGGAGGGGTACAAGCCAATCTTCAGTCGGTAATCTCCTATTGTTCTTCAATGTCTTCCAAGCCCTAAATAGATGAATGGAATTGATAAATGCTTGATAGAGGGATGTTGAATGTTGTTGAAGTCTTCAAAAATCTACTCTTTCGCTGCATATGAGGTTCCTGAAAACAAAATTCAGATCCTTTCCAATGAAGAAAGAGAGCTCTTATGTATGAAACCCTAGGTCGTAATTTCATCTTTTGGCCGACCTAGAGATTGAATCTCCCGCCAATTTCTTGGGGTTAAGCTTTATTTTATGATTGGATCGTGCTCCTAAAATTTTGGGAAAAATGTCCGAGACCGTGTGCTCTCCGGGCGCCATGGTCCCGGCAACTTTTCACCAAATTTTCAGGGCCGTCAGATATGATGATTTTAGAGAGAATCCCGAAGTTACAAGTGATTTCGAGATGTTTTGACCCCCGAAATCAAGCCCCCAAGTTCAAACTAGGACTTAATTAGGGTTTTTGATTAGATGATGTATTGGAGGAATAACATGAAAAGGGGCACACTTTAATGAAAGGGCCCGACTTTATGATGTGAAGAATGATGAAATAGGACCTTAGACCTAATTAATTTGATTAATTAAGTGCTAAAGGAGAAATGTAAAATGCACCAAGGCGGGTGCTAAACTAGGTGTGAAATTGTACCACCCTAGCAAGTGCGTACAATTTATGACACTACATTTAGCCCCCACTTTAGCGGTCATATGAGTACTACGTGCATATGCAAGCTAAAGTATAGAAAAGTAAACATCATTTGAAAAAGGATATATCCATAAGTTCATCGAACGAAGCCCCCAGCGGTATCTGCAGTACACAGTTAGGAACCGCACCCTACAAAACACACATTAGATCACAAAATCACCTAATGCTTACTAAGGAAGGTGATGAAATTTGTGAGTAGCTATATGCCCCCCCCTGTTTCGACTTGCTTATTAGGGAGGTGAAACAGGGTAGCATGTTTACTTACGACAAATTGTGTAAGAGAGTATTGATGAGGGATGTTCACTAAAAAGGCTTCATTAGAGCACTTTTTGGAACATCCTGAGAGTAGGGGAATGAAAATATGATTCCTATGCAACAAACGGTTTGAAAATTGCATCTCCCAAACTCAAGTTATGATGAAATGAGTGATAGAGGAAAATTAGGGTTTTGAAAGTAAAGGTAAAGGAATGAAAGTATATACCTTGAAAGTGACATTTGCATTTGTCACTTTGTTGATTTCTGAATATTGTTTATTGCAGCGGAGCCCACATAGCCATCATCATGCCTTCACGATGACCGGAGCGTCCCACGAGGATTGAGATCCTGCGACAGGCCGTGATTGATGACGAGCCACTGGACGAGGTGAGTTGACTAAACGTTGACTTTTGATTTTCTGCATTTGACTTTCTGTGATCGTTTGCGGGCCCTAGAATCTGACCCTGGGTCCCACCTAGGGTGCCATGGTCCTTGTGGGGCACCATGGTCCCTGACAGGGCGCCATGGTCCCAATCAGGACTTGGCGAGAGATGTCAGGGTTAGCATATGATGTTCGACAGTTTGCATGAATGATTTTGATGATTGAGTACTGATTATAGTTATGTTTTTGTGTTGCAGGGTCTCCCATACATGAGAGAGCATATGGCGGGGCAGATTCTTCGCAATTTGCGAGATCAGATTCTTCGGCTGACTCAGACAGAGAGAGACACATTGTTGATCGTGGGTTTATGGTCTATGATTCTTATGGCGGCCATTCGATTTCATCCCGCGATGCTGATGGCACTCATGGAGCGATGGGATCCTGACACATGCACGTACCAGCTTCCAGTAGGGGAGATGACAGTGACACTTGAGGATGTGTACCGCATTCTTCGCCTACCGATCAGAGGAGCTACCGTGACATATGCGACCAATCGGTCATTAGAGGATCATCAGAGGGAGCAGTTATATTGCATAGGGAGAGTCATGCCGAGTGAGACGAGAGGTCGTATCATGGTCAGCTGGCTCTTACATCCTACAGGAGAGGTGCCCCTCATGAGACGTCTTATGATAGCCATCATTGCACTAGCCATCTTCCCTAATGGGCGAGGTACGCACATGCATGGGGGTCTCACATGGTGCATCAGGGCTATGGAGAGACACAGGAGAGTATATGCCTGGGGTCAGAGTATGCTTGCACATCTCTATCACGACCTCGAGGAGTATGTTTTTGGACAGGGTTGCAGCTTGATGACATTCACACTTCTGCAGGTGTGGATATTTGAGCACTTTACATGCACCAGGCCTGTCGGCTATCCGATCAGTGTGGCTAGCGAGCAACCTAGGGTATTTGCTTATCCACTTACCAACGAGTGGAGATTTGGAGATCTACTGTATTGGAGAGTGACATTTGACAGATTGACAGCTGAGGTGACTGTGTGGAGACCATATCTGCGGATGCACAGATGGGATGGGATGGAGAGACAGTTAGCATGCTTACAGAGGAACTGCCTATTGAGAGGGCGATATCCACACATCATAGTCCCATTCTACTTTGACCGAGTATGGAGGCAATTTGGGCTAGAGCAGTGTGTTCCAGCCGATGTGCCCATCTACACTCGACACTCACGAGTCCTTCCCAGACCCAGAGTAGTAGTGAGACCTATGATAGATGATATCGAGATCACAGATATAGAGGGGTCCGACCAGGATGTGGTCACTGATTATGCTGCAGATCCCGGGGCACAACGCAGGTATCTCTCATGGTTTATGAGATCATACCCAGGGCCTATCTTTCCACCAGATCACCCGACAGGCCATCCAGGCCCATGGAGACATGGAGACCGAGATGAGGATCAGGGATCTAGGTCGGAGGAGGGAGAGGGTCATGAGGAGGTAGGAGATCCTAATCCACCCACAGGGGATCAGCCTAGTGCCGAGGAGGAGGAGGATGATGACACAGATATAGATGAGGAGAATGAGGATGCAGGTGAGGATGCGGACGAGGATGAGGATAGAGATGAGGGTAGAGATGATGAGGAGGGGTCAGATGCCGCTCCCCACCATTCAGGAGATGATACCATAGCCCTGGATCCTCCTCTTATTCCCCAAAAGGGGGAACATGAGGCGATACGGAGACCTGTTTCTAGTACGGGCCAGCCTACACCCATCGTGTACAGATTATTTGAGCGTGGGGAGCCTAGTAGTTCCCAGTCATAGATGCTACCATATCACGATCCCTACTGGCGTGAGGGAGATCCAGGTATAGTAGGTTTATATTGATTGATTGATGTTTTGATGATATAAAATGGTACTAATACATGTTCTGTTCTACTGCTACAGCTAATGTGCAGGAGTGGCGTTCTCTGATCCAGCAAGCAGTGACAGATATCTCCATGACAGCGCAAATCCCTAGTTCCTCACAGGTTGCTTATAGACCTCAAGGGAACGCGGGTCGGCATGATGATTTGTTTTCCCCATTTCGGGTACAAGTAGAGATATGGAGGGAGAGAGAATGAGCTCTATCAGAGGACCTTCAGCGGGCACAGTGTGATCTAGCAGTAGCTCAGGCCGAGGCTACCTCGTATCGCGCGATCCTTATGGATAGGGATCGTAGGAGTTCCTCTCGGAGCCATTCACGATCTATATCACGGTATACCCCTATGGGTCTACCCGCACGGCTGGATCAAGAGGGAGCATCTAGTCGTCACTCTCCAGCCACCAGCCCTAGGGATAGGAGATGATCTTATGATGTAGGGTAGGTCACATTTTGGATGTGTAGTGACCTACCTTTGTATATTGATCCACACACACACACACACACATATATATATACATGCTTCTTTGTCTCAAACGTGTTATCTTTAATGTCTAAAAACAATGGGTATTTTGATTAAAGTTAATACATTTGGTAGATGTACATGTATGTTCCGTATTTAATTTCCATGTGATTGATTTCTCAATGCTCCATGATTAAATTGATACATGTGTGACTTAATTAAAATATTTGATCAAGTACTACATTGATGATAGGGAAGAAAAATATGTGTTAAGCCTAAGAATCATATAACTAATGTGATTTAATTTGAATTTAAACACAACATGACACGATTCAACTTAACACATAAAGATATTGTATAATATGCCAACATAATGAAAAATGTAAATCTTTTGCAATTTACATAAAATGAATTCAAGACAAACCATAAAGTAAAGAAACACGCTTGTCAGGAACGAAGCAATATAGATTAAACAAAACATCATTTAATTCCATTTGCTCTAACAAAGATATGCTAACATATTATCCAATTTTGAAGAAGTGAGAAAGGAAATAGATGAATGATAAGGAATGAGGAATTAAGCATAGTATCTACACAAGTGCATAGCGTTTATAGGGTCTTTAAGAGATGTACCGTCTACACCCGCTATTTTGTAAGCACCTGATCCATAATCTTCAATAACAATATACGGTCCAAGCCAATTAGGACTAAATTTTCCCTTTTCTTCAGGTAAGGCATTCACATTGCGTTGATTCTCATAGAGCACTAAGTCACCCACTGAGAAGGAACGTTGAATAACCTTATCATTATAGCTTCGTTGTAGAGTTTTGTGATATGCTTGAATATGCTCAAGAGCATTTATACGCTATTCATCAAGCATCTCAAGCTATTGAAGTCTTTGTTCTCTATAAGCGTCATCATCTACTATACCTTTGAGAGAAACTCTAAGTGATGGAATCTCTAATTCTAAAGGCATAATAGCATCAGCACCATAAACAAGATTATAAGGTGTAGTTCCGGTAGCAATTCGTACGCTCGTTCAGTAGGCCCAAAGAGCATAAATTAGCTGAGTACTCCAATCCTTACCATGCTTATTCATGGTTTTACGAAGAATTTGTGCAGTTATCTTATTGGATGATTTGGCTTGACCATTTGATTGAGGATAGTATGGTGTAGAAAATCGATGTTTGATATGATACTTCTCGAGGAATTTCTTCACGTCCTTGTTCTTAAATGATGTCCCATTATCAGAGATTATAGTGGAAGGTATCCCAAATCGAGAAATAATGTTTTCTAGAAGGAATCGACAAATCACTTCAGCAGTAGTAGAGCGAAGGGGAACGACTTCTACCCACTTTGTAAAGTAATCTGTTGCGGTTATAATGAAAGTATGTCCTTGAGATGAAGGAGGAGAGATTTTACCGATAAGATCCAGCCCCCATGCGAAGAAAGGCCAAGAAGCTACATGAGAACGAAGTTCTTGGGCAGGAGCATGAATCAAATTATTGTGTTGTTGACATTGATGACATTTCTTAACAAATGAAAAAGAATCCTGCTGCATAGTTTGCCAATAATATCCCATACAAAGCAACCTTTGAACCAAGGATTTGCCTCCAAAATGGCCCCCATAGGCACCTGAATGCGCCTCTTCAAGAGCAATAGGGATTTCCGATTTGTTAAGACAACGAAAGAGAAGACCATTATAACCCCTTCGGTAAAGAACATTAGAAAGAATGATATATCTAGCGGACAGCTTGCGAACTCCTAGTATTCCTATTAGCAGAATCAGGAAAGGTACCATCAGTCAAGTATCTTACGATATGCGAATACCATTCATCTGAGTCTATAAAATCACAACATGTCACCAAGCTCGAATCATCTACAATAGCTAGAGAAATAAGGTTGTGAATAACAAATTTAAGATCAACCATAGGGTCCTCTAAAGATATCAAAGAAGCCACACATGCCATTGCGTCTGCATGTCGATTATCTTTTCGAGGAACAGGTTCCATGGTGTAAGAATGAAATTTTTGTAACAAAGAGATAGCAAGGTCTTTATATTGTGATAATTTGTCTTGTTTCGCTTGATATAGTCTTGTTACTTGTCTTCTAATCAGTTGAGAATCTCCAAAAATATGTATGTGTTTTATATTCAAAGCTAAGGCTGCCTTTATTCCTGCTATAAGAGCCTCATACTCAGCAATGTTACTGGTACATAGGAAATTGAGATGATAAGATAAGGGAATGGACTTCTTTGTAGGAGAAATCAAAACAACCCCTGCCCCCGATCCTGTACGACACTTAGAGCCATCAAAGTATAACTCCCAAGTTTCATCTTTCTCTGTACAAAGAATGAAGTCGTCAGGAAAAGACTCAGGGTTAGGGAAGGAGAAAGGTGAAGGGGCTTCAACTAGCTGATCGGTCAACGCTTGCCCTTTAATTGCTCTTTGTGAAACAAATTTAAGGTCAAATTCAGTTAACATCATAACCCACTTAGCTAGGCGTCCTGATAAATCAGTTTTAGAGAAAATATGCTTCAAAGGATCAAACTTTACCATGACGTGAACTTCTGAATTTAAGAGATAATGTCTCAATTTCTGAGTCGCAAACACCAAGGCCAAGCATTGTCTTTCTATCGCAAAATATCGGGTCTCATAATCGAGTAAGGTACGACTTATATAATAAACCGGACACTCCTTACCATCTTTATCATGTTGTGCCAATAATGTTGCAAGAGCATGAGAGGAAGCAGCTGTATAAAGAAGAAAAGGTTTAGAAGGTTCGGTCGGTCGAAGGATAGGAGGATTAGCCAGATACACTTTTAAATCTTCAAATGCTTGCTGACAATCTTCATTCCATTGAAAAGTGATATTCTTTTTGAGAAGTTGAGTAAAAGGAAAAGTACGATCCGCAAGTTGAGATACAAACCTATGAATAGCTTGAATTTTTCCTTGTAAGGTTTTGAGTTGAGACACATTTCTAGGAGGTGGCATGTTGACAATAGCATCTATTTTCTTAGTATCCACCTCAATCCCACGATGCAAAACTATGAATCCTAATAGTTTTCCACTATCCACACCAAAAACACATTTTTGGGGATTCAAGCACATGTGATATTTACGAATTCTTTCAAAGATTTGACGAAGGATTTTAATATGATCTATGCGAAGAATGGATTTGGCCAAAATATCATCAACATAATCCTCTAAAATCTTATGCATATAATCATGAAAGATAAGGGTCATCGCTCGTTGATAAGTTGCACCAGCATTTTTAAGTCCAAAAGGCATCATTATCCAACAAAACGTACCCCAAGGAGTGGTGAAAGCAGTTTTGAATTGATCTTGAGGGTTAATGTAAATTTGATTGTATCCTGAAAAACCATCCATGAAGGATAACAAGGCATGTCTTGTCGTAGAATCAACTATCATGTCAATGTTTGGAAGAAGGAAATCATCTTTTAAAGAAGCCTTATTTAAATCTCGAAAATCGGTACACATTCTTATTTTATTATCTGGTTTAGCCACAGCGACAATATTTGAAATCCATGGGGAATAATCAATAGGGCGGATAAATCCAGCCTCCAATAACTTTTTAATCTCAGCCTTAACAAGCAGAGCCACCTTAGGATTCATTTTTCGAATCTTTTGTTTCACGGGCTTAGCATCAGGAACTAAGACAATGTTATGAGTAACAATCTTAGGATCTATACCAAGCATGTCAGAGTATGTCCAAGCAAAGATCTCGGGGAATTCATGCAATAAATCTTCATATTGTTTTTGTTCCTCTTCATCCAAACATTTTCCAATTTTAATAACTTTTTCTTCATTGCAAGGATCCATCTTAACATTAGTGGTGTCACTTATGAGAAGATTACTTTGTTGAGGAGTATCCTTTAACTGAGGGAATTCTTTCACAATCTCATCATTATCAATCTCTTTTCCAAAATAGGCTTCAGTGTTCAAACAATAAGGGAGTCCCCTATTGTGATGATAACGAGGAAGAGTATCATATGCTCCTAAAAACTCAACTAAAGCATCATCGGTAGGAAAAACATCCAAAGCAGAGGCACACGAAGGATCCTCATCAATGTACTCGGGGTGTTGCATTGATAGAGATGTAGAAATAGCATTAACACTAATACATGGTCTCTTAGAAGCTTTAGTGCGCTTGCAGGGATTATAGCCAAGTCCAAAGGCATAATTGTGAAGATTATTCTCTAGAGGAACCTTTATCCCTTGTTCATGAGTGCCACAACCATTTCCATGATACCCATGCTTAGCAAAAATGCGAAAACCACGACCATAACGATCAGCCATTTCAGAAAGAGAAGGCGGTTTTTCATAAGACAAAGAATCAAACTCTTCAAAATTAGAGGTGTGAGGAGAAGAAGTTTGAGAAGCGGCCACAAAATTATTGCTCATAGGCTCAGGTAATGTTGATTGATTTTTAGCTTCTTCCTTCTTTTCAACTTTAAGCTCTCTAGAAGGAACCTTATATTCACTTACAAAGGTGAGATTAAAATCAAGGGATCCCCAATCGTCGTCTGCGAGAACCTTCTCAAGATCAAAATCCTTCTTATGTGTAGTTTCAAGTCGAGAAGAGTCTTCTTCAGGAGCTCCAGACTCATCCAAAGAATTTTGATCATCAGAGAGCGAGGATTCATCGATAGGTATCTTGTTTAAAGAGTCATCACTAGACGAGGACGGCTTAGAAGAACCCCCTTTGGAAGTAGATGTTTGTAAACAAGCTTGGAAATTGGTATCACCTATCAAGGTATATGTCTTATTGTTATAGATAAATTTAACTTGTCTATGCAATGTAGAGGGGACAGCTTGCATACTATGAATCCAAGTCTCCCTAATAACAAGTTGTATGTTAAATTTCCCGACATAACATGGATAGGAGTAGGTAAAGTAATAGGTCCCACTGTGAGGGGTAAGGTGATAATACCTAATGAAGTCTTAGCCACATTATCAAAGCCTCGAATAGGACGAGAGTCAGGCTCAATTAGGGATGTATCCACATTCATCTTATGCAAAAGATTAATGCTACACACATTAAGACCAGAGCCATTATCTACTAGTGTTCGTCTTATAGCAGTGTCTTTCATGATAACCACAATAATCAAGGGATCATATTGATGTTGAATTTCACTAGTAGGCAACTCATCTTGGGTAAACACAATTTGAGCTTTAGGATTCATCACAGAGTTAACCAAAGATGCTATATTACTAGATGTATTCAGTGGAGGAACATTCAAATCTTTCAAGGCATCTTGTAACATTTCATGATGAGCAGAAGAAGTTTGAATCAAATCCCAAAGGGATATCTTAGCAAGGGTAGCTTTAAGTTGTTCTATGAGATCATATTCCTTACTAAGAACTTGTGAAATACGTGGAGCTTGCGGAAGAATTGGTTGAGGATTCGGAAGAGAAACTGGAGTAACCGGAGGAGGACTAGGTTGCCTATTATTTCTGGTATGATAAGTATGGGCAACCGCATGATAACTCTCTCTAGTTATTTGCTTGGCATAACTATAAGGACTTATAGGTTTTCTTCCTTGCACAGTGATGATTGGTTTATTCAGAGTACGAAAGGAATCATGATCATACCCTCCTTGGACAATAAGGAGAGGTGATTTAGGAACTTGAAAGGTGGGAGAAGGATAAGCACCTTGGACTTCAAAGAGAGGCTTTTTATGCTCATTCAAGTTTATCATGTTAACCAATTTAGAAGTCTTGTTCTTGTTTAAAGATTTTGATAAAGCCACAAAGTCATCAAGAGCATCATCCAACAAAGTATGATCATAGCTATCAAAAGGTTTATCTTTTGGTTCAAAAGGAGATATCTCTTCATAGAGGGGATTGTTGAAAACAACCATGGTACTAGATTTAGTGGAAGAATTGATAGGAATGTACCCTTGAGAGGAACCATTCGACTTATCTTTCTCATCACACCTAAATGGCATAGAAACAAGGTTTATGAGTCTTTGGTAAAATGAAGGTTTGGCATCTTTAGGGTTCAAAAACTCATCTAAAGCTTCGTCTAATTCATCTTGGCTATACTCATAATAATCATCATAAGCATGAACATTTTGCAAATAAAAGTCTGACATTTTGAAATAAAAGTTGCATGAAATTTAAACACACAATGCAAAGAAACACACTCCTTTTTTTTTTTTTTTTTCTTTTTAATGAAAATGAAATGAAAACACACTAAATCTAGATCTAGATTTAACAAATGAAATGCCAGAGGAAGCAATGATAGATTCATGTCGGGTTCACCAAAATGTGTGTGAGAAAAAGCGAGACTAGGTTATCATGCCCTAATCCTACCTTTTGACACACATTACGGAATACGAAAGAGACTAGAGGTATCACACAATTGGCTACTTCTTTTTGTGAAAGAGAGAGCCACGGGCTACCTATTAGGATTTCTATTCCTTTGTTGTAATTGAAAGGTAAGATTATGCAAGTTCAATTCCTAACCCTAAAATGCAAGTATGAACTAATAACAAGATTCCAGAATTGAACTTAAACAATGGAAAGCTGCAAACACAAGGACAAGACAAGAATGCAGATGCATACCCGGAGTCACAATTTGATTAAAAATGTTCGGGGCGCGGGCGCGGGCGCCATTGTCTTGATTCTGTCCCAGAAACTGCACCTGAAACTACCGTTGTGCACTCTAGAAAACTGTCGGAAATGTTGTCTGTCAGGAGGACCAGGGCGCCCAGTGCCTCTGTCCCAGGGACCAGGGCGCCCCACGCCCCTGTCCTGGTCTTTTGCTCTGCAATTTGGTGTGGAGTGTTGTCTCGACCTGCTTTTCCCGAATCTGCAACCTGCGGCGTCGTCCAAGTCCCAAAACCTGCACTTGTATCTGAAAAAGGTGTTTGGGCGGCCAACCCCCAAGGGAGGGGTACAAGCCAATCTTTAGTCAGTAATCTCCTATTGTTCTTCAATGTCTTCCAAGCCCTAAATAGATGAATGGAATTGATAAATGCTTGATAGAGGGATGTTGAATGTTGTTGAAGTCTTCAAAAATCTGCTCTTTCGCTGCATATGAGGTTCCTGAAAACAAAATTCGGATCCTTTCCAATGAAGAAAGAGAGCTCTTATGTATGAAACCCTAGGTCGTAATTTCATCTTTTGGCTGACCTAGAGATTGAATCTCCCACCAATTTCTTGGGGTTAAGCTTTATTTTATGATTGGATCGTGCTCCTAAAATTTCGAGAAAAATGTCCGGGACCGTGTGCACTCCGAGCGCCATGGTCCTGGCAACTTTTCACCAAATTTTCAGGGCCGTCAGATATGATGATTTTAGAGAGAATCCCGAAGTTACAGGTGATTTCGAGATGTTTTGACCCCTGAAATCAAGCCCCCAAGTTCAAACTAGGACTTAATTAGGGTTTTTGATTAGATGATGTATTGGAGGAATAACATGAAAAGGGGCACACTTTAATGAAAGGGCCTGACTTTATGATGTGAAGGATGATGAAATAGGACCTTAGACCTAATTAATTTGATTAATTAAGTGCTAAAGGAGAAATGCAATGCAAAATGTAAAATGCACCAAGGCGGGTGCTAAACTAGGTGTGAAATTGTACCACCCTAGCAAGTGCGTACAATTTACGACGCTACACCATAGTGCCAAATCAACAATGTAGATCTCCAGAAGGATAAGTGTTGACATCAATGACAAAGCCAATGCATTAACACATCCATAATACCAACAGGGCCTAGGTTTTAGTGTTTATTATTAAGGTTTTAGGGCTTATGATTTGGGTTTTAGGGCCTAGGGTTTAGGGTTTACTGTTTAAGGTTAAAGTCCTAGGGTTTGGGGTTTTGTGTTGAGGATCTAAGGCCTAGTATGTAGGGTTTTGATCTTAGGGGTTAAGGTTTAGAGTATACGGTTTAGGATCCGATGTATTGGTATTTAGGTTTAGGGACTATGATTGATGATGGACAATTGAGATATACCTCTCCCTTTGTCCCTTCTTCCCTTTAGACCAATCTTTTACTCTCTCCCTACCTCTCTCTCTAGTTCAAGTTTTTGTTCATGGATATAATATGTGTTTCAAGGGTTTAGAGCCTAGGTTTAATGGTTCAATGTATATTGTTTATAGCTTAGGGTTCACGGTTTAATGTATAATTTTTAAGGTTTAGGGATAAGGGTTAAATATTTATGGTTCGATGTCTAGTTTTTAGGTCTTATTGTTTAGGGTTTAGGGCCTAGGGTTTATATTTTAGGGTTTAGGGTTCAACATATAGTGTTTGGGGTTTAGGATTTAATATTGATGATGGAGGGCTAAGGGTCTACCTATCCCTCCCTCCCTCCCTACCTCCTCTCTCTCCCTTACTGCCTCTCACTCCATTTATTCCCTCCTTCCACTCAGTCCCTCCTTCCCTCCCTTCCATTCCCTCTCTTCTCTCTCTTGGGTTCAAGATTTCCATATTTATTGTTCAATAGATTATAACATGATCATGTTATAATGTGCTCATGTTATGGTCCCTAGGGGGCCAAAAAATGGAGTGGTCTCTTTTTGGTCCCCCATCTTTGTGCACTTACCCTAGTATGGGCATATGCATGGAAATGGGGGACCAAAAAGGAGTCTTAAGTGGTCACTTTTTTGTTGAATTAGAAAATTCTAATATTCGCTAAGAAATTGAGGATAGTTATGGTCAAAATTTGAAAATGCAACAATAGAAAGAATCTCAATGATCTATATCTACTTTCTAAACTACTATTTTTTTTTAATAATGAAGATTGATGAGTTTAAAAAGGGTAGCACACAAAATTATGTTTTTAAATATAACATCTAGAGTATGGTGTACTACTTATAAAACATTAACATTGTTTTAGTATTTTAAAAAATTCTTCAATGAGAAATTAGCTAACACATATAGTTTAAGTGCAATTTTCTACTATTTTTTTAATGAATATATGATTTTTTTTGTTAATTTGCAAAGTGACCACATCCCAATAAGCAAAAAAATGAGCATGTGAGCCTCTAATTTATTGTAAATTAATTGATCATTTTTATGGTGTAAAAAATAAAGTCTAGTTTCTAAAAATGTAATTTATTTAAAATTTTGACAAACAACTAAAAATTGAAGCCAAAAATACTAGAAATGGGTTTTTGACAAAAAATGGAGACACTAGCAAAACAAAATTAAAACCTTAACATATTTGAAACATGAAGAAAATAACATGATTAGAAAGCTAAGAGAGCTCTCAATGTTAATTAATGTGATATTTTTCACTTGACATTGAAAGACATACAAACCTGATAGATAGAATGCTCGACATTGTGTTGTTTTTTAATAATTTTCCAAAAACACTTCTCTAGTCATTGACATGTAAGTCCAACCCTTTGGATTAGATGCTCAAGGAAATTTTAATCCTAGAGTTGTACATTCTCAATGCAATATGTAATATGAGTATGTTATAGTGTGCTCACAAGCATGTGAAGAAAATGGGTCTTCCCTGTAGTTTATCTCTTTCACTTCATAGAAATGTAAGCACCTTATAAATGGTTAATGTTTATGTGAAGAAAAAATCACCCCATATTTCTTATTTTGTAAAGTAGATATATAATATGTATACTAGATTAATAATAATACTAATATTTCCTATATGTTTTATTTTAAAAAATTATTTTATTTTAATTTAGAGTTATTATATATATTGAATAGTTATATACTTAAGTGAAAGGGTGTCAATTACAAGTTTTTTTTTGTTTTTTTTAAATAAATGTTACATAGGTCACAGTATATTATATTTAATAAAATAATTATAGAGCTTTCAAAAAGGGCATAGGCTACTATATTGGATATATGCCAACCTTAGAAAAAAGAGTCGAGGGATTGTTTGTCAACCATTCCTTGCCAATAATATGTCTTATGGCTTTAGTCCCGGTGCTCCCATAATCATCGTGGAAGATTAATACAAAATATCATATTATGATAAGCAGAGCAGATGAATTAGTATTTTTAGAAAATGATCCCACACTATTCTCATCAAAATGAGCCATGGTGACACAACTTAAATACACTGATTGGCCATCGAAAATGAAAGAAATTACAATAATGTTCAAGCATGTGAACTGGAAGCAAATCCTTACAAAGGCCAGCCAATTTGGAGGCCAACATAAATGCCAAATTCATAGTATCTTATTGCAAAAAAATAGATGTATTAAACCAAAAAAACACATATCTGCCATCTATCCCATATGGTGCCCAATCATGAGAAATACATTTGATCGATACTAAAGAGCCCAAAAGATATATTCAAAATTCTGCACAACTTGGCCAGATCACCAATGACTCGTATAACCCCCAAGGTCGCGGGTATACATTAATAGAAATCATAATGTTGTATGTCCTTGGAGCGAATGAGACAAGATGGGAGAGCCATTATAATAAAAATTCGCACATCACATTAACCAAGATCATGTAGGGGAGAGGTGCAAATACATGTGCACCTTAATTTGGTAGGTTCATATGGAGTGTCACGTGGATATTCAAGCTGATTGTTTTGGCCTTCCATCTCGACCGCTGATTGGACAAACAAGAAACATGTTTTTTTTCTAAATCGGACACATCTACCACGTGTTGCGAACTGTTTCATCCAACGTGTCAAATAAATCCCAAAAGGGTGTGTTGAGCAAAACGTCAGAGGCCCCACCCCATCAACTTTCCTCTAAAACCTCCTGAAGCTGACAGGGTGGTTGTGTGACATCTTAACGCATGGTCGCCTTATTCACCAACTTGTTTGCATTTAGTGACTGTTATCACCCTACATTCCTCCTACCACTCGCATTAACTCTGTGTCGCTTCTCCTTATTGCCACTACATAGCTCAGCTTTTTCGATCACAAACTCATTGAATGCTCTTGCCTTGACGGTATTTGATGCCAACTTTCCTTCAATTTTCTCCCACTTTTTCTTGAGTCTTCGACACATTACAGACCATAACGTGTTCACCCGACATCTCAAAACATGCTCACTTCGGCTACCACTCTACCTTCAACCTCAACGTTGGCTACCAGTCTCCCTTCATCTCTAGCGATGGCAATAGTATGTGTCTTGTTTGTTTCGCCGTGTGTTACCATTTAAAGGTAATTCTTTGTAGTTCACAAAACTTTGTTTGTTGCTAACCCTTAAACACATGTTTAAGGGTTTTTATTTCTATAATGAATTTGTGTTCGAATGTTACTTCTTCACCTTCAAACCTCATTGAAAGTAGTTGCAGAAGGGTTTGAAGGTGGTCGTGGAGCTCAATCGCATGCATTTTGGGATGTTGTGTTGGACCCAAGTGAGGATTAATCCTCACTAAGGCCTTCCATTTTCTGTTTCCACTTCTTTTTTCTAGTTTATGTAGATTTCGACGCATTTTGTATGTCCAATCTGTAGTTTCTTGTTGTAATTTATATGTGGATGTTTGTTTGGTTTGATCCTAGTGATGACTATTCCTCACTATGGCCTTCCATTATCCATTATTCAATTATTTCTTTCAGTTAAATAAAAAATTTAGTAAATATTTTCTTTATTTTAAATTGTAATGTCCTCTAAATTTGCGGGTTCTTGCTCTATATATAATCAAAATGCACATTCTTTAACATTTTCTTGTTTCCTTTTGGCATGGTTACATCTTGCTCGATTTTGGGGGGGGGGGGTTTGTGTTTTTTAACACTAAAATATGTGTTCATGAACACAAATATCTCAGAAATGGAAATGCACTCTTCTATTCAAGCTTCACTAGTATAAGGCAAATATATAAAATTGTGAAAAATATCTTTATATTGGGAAAAATATTGGCTCCTCTCCCCTATTAAAATTAGATTTTTCCTCCTGGTTGACTTTTTTTATCATATTTGGATTAAAAACTGTGACATCAAATTTGGGTTAAATACTAAAATAATGTATAATTTCTAAGATATTCACAGTTTCCATATAAAGTTTCAATACAACTTAAATGCATAGGTGCTCAAATAGACTGTAACAGTAAGGGTTTAAGGGACAAAATAAACTATACATAAGAAAAATATTACAGCTATGTATATAGTAAAAATTCTTTCTCTACTTGGAAAGTCCAAATACTTAGCAAGTATAAGTTTGCTCCATTTAAAGATCGAATTTTGATATAGTCTCAATAACATTTTAGCTCCTAAGGCCCTATTATGAAGATCCAAGTTCCTGAATTCCACACATTTTTTGGGTAAGCACACTTTAGTCCAAGCCACTAGAGGAATCTATTCTTTTTTATGTACATTATCAACCCATAAGTAGGATCTTAGAACATACTGAAGTTCAATTAAAGAATTTTTAAGTAATTTTAGTATTGTCATTAAATATATGGGATTAACATTCAAACTAATGTAATCATGGTTATATTTCCTACAAGGATCAACAACTTATGCTTCCTGGAGAGTATTCTTTTTGAAATAGAAGAAATAATTTTATCCCAAATAAAATGGAATCCTCGGATACTTGCAGGGAAAAGAACTGATAGAAAAATTCTAGAACCTAGAGAGAATCTGTTGAAATAGAGGAGGAACATTTATGACTTGAGATTTTTTACTTTGCAGTAGTAACCAACTTATCTGAGCAAGATGTATAATATGATATTACTTGTTTAAGTACCCTTGATTTAGCCAAGGTGGATTGGCCAAATTGTAAGGTGTCATCTACAAATAAGCAGTGTGTGAAGGAGTCTACCACATTAGGAATTTTAGTCCCCTTCCATGAGCCAAAGATATTTGCTTCCTTTATGGCTCTACTCAATCCCTCTGCCATAATTATGAATAAGAAATGGGAGAGAAAAAGGTTTATGTTATAATCATTTCTTACCATGCACTTGTTGGTTTTACTACCCCGTAGTTTGTTTCTTAAAGAAGGAGAGAGTGACAATGTTGATAGACTCAAGTAGTGCTCATAACTTCATCAATAAAAAGTTGGCTACATGTCTGAATTATTTATATATCTAGCTCTAGAAATTCTAGTTTGAATTGTAGATGGTGGTACAGTTAGTTGTGTAGGAAAATACCACAATAGTAAATTATCCATGGGAGACTATCACCTTGATTTCCCAATGTATGCTATCTCCATGGGTGCAAAAGATCTTATTTTGGGAGTAAAATGGCTTAAACTACCTTAGGAACAATTAAGATGAACTTTCAAGAACTATTCATGAGATTTAAGTTAGAAGGAAAGACAAGGGAGCTAAGAGGGTTGAATACAAAATCCTCACAAATGGTAAGCTCTCATAAAATGCAAAAGTTTCTTAAGAAAGGAGCTGATGGATTTGCAGCCCAATTATGTTCATTGGAATCCTAGAAATCAAATGCCCCTATCCATCTAGATTTACACTAAATTTTTTATCGTCACTTAGTGGTTTTTTGAGAGATGCCTAAAGTACTTCCCCCTAAGAGGGATCATTATCATGCCATACAACTAGTGGTAGGAATCCAACCACCCAACATCAAGCCTTATGGGTACCCATATATACAAAAAGTGAAATTGAAAATATTATTCAAGATATGTTAGAAGCAATAATTATTAGGCATAGCCAAAGTGCTTACTTTTTACTGGTTGTAATGGTGCGTAAAAAGGATGACACATGGCACATGTGCCCAAGCTATAGAGTGATCAACATGTACACCATCAAAGATAAGTTTCATATTCCAACCATTGATGATTTATTGAATGAACTAAATGAAGTTATATATTTTTCACAAACTTTTATCTTAGATTGTGATGTAGGAGCATCCCTAGTTCATAGCAATCTTGCATCAACCAAAAACATTTTCCTTTCTGTTTTGTCTTTTTGTTTGCAATTTCAGTTTTCCTTTTTGTATGTCCCGATTTTGCCTCACCGAATCCTGTGGAGTTGGATTCTACTTGAAGACTCGATCATATTTCTTGCTTCCTAACCACATCGCATTTGGATCATTTTCTAGCAAGATCGCTATCGGTTTCCATGACAGTTTCATGTTACCAGTTGGCAGTCCTTTGTTACTGGTTGCCTGGACCTATTTTGGTGATCTACTGGAACCCCTTCCGAAGCTTGCGAAGCCTTGGGCATTGATTCTGATGTTCCTTGGCATGTGGCCAACCTTTTCCTACGTTCTGCATTTCATCCTTTGGATTTTCTGGAGGAATCTCTTGGCGGAGGCTGACCTTGTTTATTTTGCACGTTAGGTCTTGTTCTTTGGGTTTTGTTCCCTTTTTGGCCGATTGGATCCTTTGGATCAATATATATAATTGTAATTGTGCATTAGAATGTAATCAATCAGAGAATCAAGTAGCTAGATTGTGCGTAGAAGATAGATCTCACGATTCAAGGTCCCAGATGTGACCTATTTTGTATGTTCTACTAGGCTTGTGAGTCTGTATGTTGTAACTTGGTTGTTACAGGTTGGATGTAATCAAATTTCATGCAATAAAACAATTTGTTCTACATTGCCTCCATCATATCTTTGTGTTTTTGTTGTGTTTACTCTTGATGGCTGGTTCGGATTGATCTCTTTGAGGTCCCTCCTCACTGGTGACTGCTTCAAATTAGGTTATCACCAAATTTGAATAAAGAAAAAGACATTACCAAGACAATATTTGAGACTCATGGGGTCATTATGAGTTTTTGGTGATGCCTTTTGCTCTTACTAATGCACCATCTACATTTCAAAGTTTGATGACCTCCATCTTTAAGAATTTTTTGAGGAAATATATATTAGTATTCTTTGATGATATATTAATTTATAGTAAGACATGGGAGGAACATTTACATGATGTGGATATTATTGTTAGATTTTTGTGAATGTTGTCATTGATGTCAAACCCTGTGATCCGGTTAGGACCAGATGTAGCATGTTAAGCAGTAGTGGAATATAGGTATGTATGTGATACTAGATAATGAGGTATGTATGTATTACAAGAGTATTTTCTGGAAGATCCTTTTCTCTGGAATATATTGGTTTTGCTAGTCACGGTTTGTATGAAGTGTTGGTATTAGTTGTGACAGTTTAATTGTTATCCAGAATTTGATATTGCAATATGTTCTATGAATTCTATGCTTTGGAATTTGTGGAATTCATATCTTGAAGATGGAAGTCATTGTGCTTGGAATATGTGCCTATGGGTTCATGTCCATGGGTCTGGCAGACCCTTCTTGTGTTTTGGTAATTGAAGTGTGTGTTCCGGTAATTAAGAAGGAAGCATGTACAAGATCAATAAAGGTTGACTTGGTTACCCTTATTTTGGTCAAGGCATATTTGAGAAGCATGTTGATTCAAGCAATTCATTATTTCTATAAACCTTTTGTGCTTGGCTGATATATTATCTTGGTGTATGTGCTTATCGATGTATATATAGAAGACATATACATATGTGTATGTATGACAAGGTATTGCAATGGATGTGGCATGCGAACAAGAGAGTGTGAGTGACAAAGTAGTGATATGTGAAGAATGCAAATAAAGTGAGAGATAAAGTAACAAAGTGTATGTGAGCAATGTACAATATTAGTAGTGGAGAGCGAAGGTGTGTGTAGGTGTGGAAAGTGAAAGTACAGAGTTGCAATAATCTCTTGCCAGATCTGATACAAGCAATTGAATTGGCAAGTTGTGGACAGAGTTATAGGAATCCCTTACCAGATCTGCTGCAAGCACTAACACATTTGGGGTCATTTTTCGATGAACTATCATCGTAATTCTGGCATATTATTGTTGTAGATCCGACGAAACGACAAAAATTTTTTCGTCACTCAAATTTTGTCGAGTTATTCAACGGACAGATGTTCATTGGAATTCCAACGCATTCTTTGTCGGAAGTTGACACATAATGTGGCAGTCTAATTCATTGAACATTATAACATACCACAAAAATGTGTTAGCCTTGGGGCATCATGAATTATCCATACAAGGATTGCATGGAATTTAAATTGTCTTTGTCCTATTGGTCTAGAGACGTCATACATAGTGACACCATTCCATACCTCCAACAACTCATCGATAAGAGGCTCGATATATACATTCATATCTTTAACTTGGTACTTACCTAGTTGAATGAACAAAAACATTACATAATTATTATAACCATTTTACTGCAATATATATAATTTAATGTACATGACTATAAAATAAAAAAAAATACCTGGAACAATCATTGCCAACATTATGTTCTCCCTCTTTATTGACATCCATGGAGGAATGTTATTGTTGATAACAAAAACAGGCCACACCGAGTAAATAGATCTCATCTCTCCAAATGGATTGACATCGTTCGCTACCAATGAAAGCCTAAGATTATGAGGTTCTTCTTCAAAGTGTAGCCATTTTTCCTCTATGTCCATAAATGCAGAACCATCCATAGGCATTCGAATAATGTCATCTCGACTTCTATTGCATGCATGGTAATCCATAAATTATGCCAAACTTTCGCACCTAAATAATCATTGCAAATGTGGAATAATGGGAATATAACGAAGAACCTTGAGAGACACCTTTTTTGTTAGTTGATCTGTTTGATAACTACTGATATGAAATTCAGGGCATTCTGTTGCAAATTCATGTTGTTTATGATATATAATATGATCATTGGGACATGCATCTATTGCTTGATACTCCATTCCAATATCTTTCATAATGGCAGATAATTCTCGATATGAGCAAGGTAGAATATTTGATGGTGGTAACAAAAAATCACCTATCAATCTAGAACAAAAATAATAATTTGTTAATATAAAGAGTATTAATGGTACATATTTCACCTTTTATTTACTAGTGATGAAATAACAACAAAATAGATGAAAAAAGATGACATATATGACATACCTTAACATACGTGAGATTATTATGTTGGATAAACCATTCATAAACTTCAAGTTCACCAACAACAATACAACAAAGAGAAGAGTTGTTTGGGAGTTTTCGTAAAGGGGCTTGTATGCCTTCTCAAGTATAGGTAAATCATGAACAACATCAAATTCATCTTGTTCATCATGATCAATTGCGCCACTACTAAATGTGTCATGGATCAATGTATTTGTACCATCATCTTCAATTGTTTTTTCTGGCGCATGATCATCTTCTTCCATAGGATCATTATCTTCAGCTTCGATATTCACACCTCCATGTTCCTCCACTTGGAAAACCACATTCTCCGAGTCGTGGTAGTCCATATCATGTTCCCTAGGGCACCCCACCTATATAAAAATGATCAACATATATAAACCATGATCATGATCTCATTAACAAGTGATTTTTTTATGTATATAGATTGTTAAAATGATATAAACATTTACAAATGCAATCAATATAAACACATATAATGAACAACTTACCAATGGACGATAATCATGCCTCCCTTCAATGTGGCCATGTTGCCTACAATGTTTCTCACTTGTTGTGATTAAAAGTCTTCTAGTCTTTATGTTGGCATGTGTGCAGAGCATGATGACATGATGATATTGTATGTTGTCATTGATGTCAATATGTTGAAGTATGAACCGGTATGATGATGTAGACCAGTATTTGTGAAAAAGTGAAGTGGTATGTTCATTCAAGGTGAACCGGCATGTTGGTATGAGAACCGGTAATTGGAAGTTTTGTATTGGGGTTTCATTTGGCATGACTACCGGTTGGTAGTTTCACCTTCAGGGTTTCCGATTGATGAATTCCAAGCTTGTGTGATTCAACCGATGACATCTTGTGATGAGTTAGAATTGTATGAAGACCATATAAGTGTTGCCACATCAGCCTTGTGCATGTGAAGGCTTTCCTTGAGGATCTTGCATGGAGAGTGATCCTATCTACCTCAGGAATGTGTGAAGTCTTTGTAAACGGTGGATAGCACGTGATGAGTTATTAGCTTCCTGAAGCGGCAAAGAATGAACGTTGGAGAACGTCTTGAGATCTATTCAAGACTATTGTATTTGATGCAGTATAATTAACGGTCAGGATTGAACCGACTAGATTGTCAAACCTAAATGTTTAGGGTTTAGGGTTTATGCTACCGACCTATCTATTTCCTATAAGATCAATGATGTTTTTCATTTTGAAGTTGTTGGCAAATGGTATGTGTGTATCCCAATGAGCGATACTTGATTCTTGCCAGACCGGAGAAGTGTGTTGATACCTGCAGAGTGTGATTGCAAAAGAAAAGGAGCTTAAGTGGATCTGCCTTGGCATTGAGTGTTGTTATCAGATCAGTGTATTACCTATTGACTTCTAACCATTTCAATAGTTGGAAAATCCCTTAACCGGGTAGCTTTAACAGGATTTTGTGTAAATCTTTTAATAGGGTGACTCAATTCAATGAGTTCTTCAAATCCTCTTACGAGGTAACCTTTAACAGGGTTCTAACCTTTAACTGGGTATTTAGCCATCTCTTAACCGAGTGATCCCTAGCAGGATCGGTTCCTAGCAGAACCTATTGTAAAAGTCTCTAACTGGACTAGGCTCCTAACAGAGTGGACTTCAAAGAGTTCAAGATCAACTTGTGGGTATTCATCCCCATCGTGGTTTTTCCCAGTTGGGTTTCCATGTGAAAAAACAGTGTGCCATATGTGATGCCTTACATGTGATGGTTTAGTGTTTTATGTCAAACTGGTAAAATATGTTGAACTAAGCAGTCATTATGTTTTTGATGATAGATTACTTGTTTATGCATAAGGGTGAAGTGGAAATCAGGTATTAGATTGTATGGAAAGCTAAGGGTTACCGGTTTATGTCTTTCACATTCTCACTGTGTTTTACTGGTAGTAATCTGGTTTAGACCGGTGTTAGTGCTTGCCAGTCAAAGTGCACTGTTTGCAATCAAACCGGTTCAAGAAAAGTGTTTTTGCCTATACTGATTCACCCCCCCCCTCTCAGTACCGGTTTGGTACTAACTGTTCATCATTTATTCATCAATTGGTATCAGAGCATCTTTCAGGTCCTCTGTGTTGTAAGCTTAACTGCTTGAGGAAAAGATCCTACTCTAATGATGAAGAGGGAAGGTCCAAAGTTCAACAGAGACAACTTTAAAATATGGAAGGACGAAATGAAGATATACATCAAAAGCATGGGTGCTCAACACTGGAGCTATGTTGAGAATGCTTATGTTATCCCTATCGGTACTCTCACTGATGATCAAAAGAGAGAGATTCAGGAGAATGGGCAAGTCATGGAAGCCCTAATCAGTAGCCTATCTGACATTGAGTTTATTGATGTTCAGGATAAAGACAATCCCAAAGAAGTATGGGATTCTCTTGAGAATATCTTTGGCGGTGATGAGCGTGTGAAACAAGCTAAGGAAGAGAGCCTTAGGGGAATGTTTGAAGACATGCAGATGGTTGAAGGAGAGACCATTCAACAATATGGAATAAGAATCAAAATTGTTGTTGGGGACATCAAGAGTGCAGGTGGTATAATAGATGATTCCACTGTTGTTAGCAAATTCTTGAGATCCTTATTACCGGTCTATGCAATAAAGGTTGCTGCTATTTAGGAGTTGAGGTCTATAGACAAGACAAAGGTATCCCTAGACTCCATCATTGCTAAGTTGACAGCTTATGAGCTAAATAATTATGATGATAGTATTCAGAAGACTGAATCACCCTTTAGAGCATCTACTGCACCATCTAGAAAGGGCAAAGAAGCTAGTACTAGGTGTGAACCAAGACAAAGTAGAGAAATGGATGATGAAGAGGTCTTGATGGAATTTGAAGCTCTTCTTGCCAAGAGACTTCCTAAGGGAATCTATAAATACAGAGGTAAGCTTCCTTTGAAATGCTTTTCTTGCAATAGGATAGGACACATTGTTGTAAACTATCCTAATGGTGATAATAAGGACAAACCGGAAAGGTTCAAGAAGTTCAAAGGAGGAAATTGGAGAAACTATTTTGAAGCGGTTGATGAAGGTGTCACTGATGAGGAATCAGAAGATGAAGATAGTGAAGACATTGTGTTTGTAGCAGTTAAGGAAGATGTGTCAGACAAGAAGGCTCTTGTCTCCTTCTTTGATAATTCCAATGAGTGGATTATTGACAGTGGTTGTTCTCACCATATGAATGGTGACTGGAGTAAGTTTATATCTCTAGAAGAGTATGATGGTGGTGTGGTTCGTTTTGGCAATGATGCACCATGTATGGTAAAAGGCAGAGGGTCCATCTCTCTGAATGGAAAAAGTAGTGCTGACAATGTGTATTGGGTAGAAGGTCTCAAACACAACCTTTTGAGTGTTGCCCAGTTGAATGATAATGGACTCACTCTGAAATTCAGAGATGGAGTGTGTAAAATAAAAAGTAAGAGTGGTGAACTGATGGCTACCGATATGCATACCAAAGGTAACCTATTTCAGCTGAATGCTAATGTTAGTACATGTCTAATGGCTAAGTTTGATGATAGTTGGATATGGCATAGCAGACTTTTCCATGTAAACTTTGATAATATTGTGAAGGCCAGTAAGATCAAGGCAGTTAGAGGATTTCCTATGCTGAGCAAATTGGAGAATCCTTTGTGCAGAGAGTGTCAACTGGAGAAAATGTCTTCCTCAACCTTCAAAGGTAAATCTTTCACTGCAAACAATTTACTTGATCTTGTGCATACTGATTTGTGTGGTCCTATGAAAACTAGGAGTGTGCAGGGAGATAGGTATTTTATGATTCTTATTGATGATTTCTCAAGAATGATATGCGTCACATTCTTGAAGGACAAGTTTGAAGCCTTTGGAAAGTTCAAAGCCTTCATACCACTGGTTGAAAAAGAAAGCGGTAAGAGGATTAAGTGCCTAAGAACTGATCAAGGAGGAGAATTCACTTCCGGTGAATTCAACAAATACTGTGAAGAGAACGACATCAAGAGGCAACTGTCTTCCCCCCGGACTCCACAGCAGAATGGCTTAGCAGAGGGAAACAACCAGATTGTAGTTGAAATAGCCAAAACAATGTTGATCCAAGGAAAAGTTGCTCACACCTTTTGGAGAGAAGCGGTGAGCACTGCAGTCTACACAATGAACCGGGTACTCATCAAAAAGGGCAAGCATAAAACACCTTATGAGTATTGGACCGGTAAGACACCAGTGGTAGGCTACTTTAAAGTGTTTGGTAGCAAATGTTATATCAAGAGGAGTGAACATCAGAGCAAGTTTGATGCTAAATGTGATGAGGGAATATTCCTAGGGTATTACACAAAGAGCAAAGCTCTCAAATGTTTCAACAATAGGACTCAGAGAATTGTTGAAAGCATCAATGTTAGAGTTGATGAAACCTTTGAGAAATATAAGGAAACTGACAGTGAGCAAGTAGGAGATGAACCGGTAGTAACCTTTTGGGAACCGGTTGCCAAACAACCTCGCACCAGTAACAGTGCTCCTTCATCGGTAAATGTTGATGTTGACGAAGATGAGGATGAAGAAGAAAAGCAAGAGGAAACAACTAAGATCATTCCTAGGTATGTAAAGTTGAATCATGATCCAAAGCAGATCATAGGAGACAAGGATGCAGGAATTCTTACAAGAAGAAAGGTCAGAGAAAACTCTTACATGATCTCTGAATTTGAACCTAAAACATTCAAAGAGGCACATAAAGATGAAGACTAGATCACGGCAATGGAAGAGGAACTTGACCAGATAGAAAAGAATGGTACATGGTCTTTGGTACCCAGACTTGAGCATAAAAATGTCATAGGTACCAAATGGGTTTTCAAAAATAAGCTGAATGAAGATGCCACAGTGGTAAGAAACAAAGCTAGACTAGTGTGCAAAGGATATGCTCAAGAAGAAGGAGAAGACTATGGAGAAACATTTTCTCCAGTAGCTATATTGGAAGGATTTTGTATGCTTCTTGCATATGCAACATTCAATGGATTCAAAGTATATCAAATGGATGTAAAATCTGCATTCCTGGATGGAATACTAGAAGAGGAGGTGTATATAGAGAACCAGATGTGTTTGCCCTATCAGAAGACAGTGACATGGTGTGTAGGCTACATAAAGCCTTGTATGGACTAAAGAAGGCACCAAGAGCATGGTATGAACGCTTGCACACCCATCTTGTGAAGATTGGATTTGAGAGAACAAGTGAAGATAGCAATATCTACCTGAAGTCAGAAGGAGATCAGATTCTAATCTGTGAGGTATTTGTTGATGACATAATTTTTGGAGAAGATGACAAGATGAGTCATGATTTTGCAGATGAGATGAAAAAGGAGTTTGAGATGTCACTTATAGGGGAGATTAAGTTCTTCATTGGACTACAGATTCAACAAATGAAAGATGGAATCTTTATCACTCAGTCCAAGTATGTCAAAGAGGTGTTGAAGACTTTTGGCATGGAAGAAAACAAACTGGTTGGTACCCTGATGGTGACCAGTTGTAAATTATCAAAAGAGGATGACTCAAGGTTGATAAATGAGAAGGAATATTGATCAATGATTGGTAAATTACACTATGTAGTACATATCAGACCGGACATTGCACATGAAATGGGCATTACTGCATGGTTCCAGAAAAGCCCAAGAGAATCCCACTTGGTAGCAGTCAAGCGGATTCTGAGATATCTGAAGGGAATTATTGACTATGGATTATGGTATCCATATAGTAATGATTTCAACTTGAAAGTGTTTACAGATGTTGACTAGGCTGGTAATGTGGATGACCAGAAGAGCACAACCGGTGGTGCATTCTTTCTTGGTGGTAGACTAGTCTCATGGATGAATAAGAAGCAGAGTTGTATCTCTCAGTCTAGAGCAGAAGCGGAATATGTTGCAGCATTTATGAACTATACCCAAACAATTTGGATGAAGCATGTATTAAATGGCTTCAAAGTTCCTGCATTTGAACCGATAAGTATATTTTGTGACAACACAAGTGCAATTAACATCTCCAAGAATCTAGTTTTACATGCTAGAACCAAGCAATTCAAGCTCAAGTATCATTTCTTGAGGGAGAAGGTTCTGAACAAAGAAGTTGTATTGGAACATGTTTCCAGTAAGGAGCAGTTAGCAGACATATTCACCAAGCTTATACTGAAGGCTATCTTTACCTATTTGAGAGGTGAACTAAAGGTGTGTGCTCCACATCAGTCAGGACTTACATTGATATATCTTTTTCAGGATTGATGTGTTGAAGGATGCTACTCCTTAGGGGGAGCAACATAGTGGAACATAGATGTGTATGCCTCCACTTTGACATTGTTGTCAAAGGGGAGAAGATGTGAAGTGGAGAAGATATCTGCAGTATTGGGGAGAAGATGTGAAGCAAAAGCAGAAAGATATCTTTGTATATTTTCATCAATGCCAAAGGGGGAGATTGTTGGCATGTGTGCAGAGCATGATGACATGATGATATTGTATGTTGTCATTGATGTCAATATGCTGAAGTATGAACTGGTATGTTGTAGTAAGCAAACTGGCAAGAGAACAAGTATGATGATGTAGACTAGTATTTGTGAAAAAGTGAAGCGGTATGTTTGTTCAAGGTGAACCGGCATGTTGGTATGAGAACCGGTAAATGGAAGTTTTGTATTGGGGTTTCATTTGGCATGACTACCGGTTGGTAGTCTCGGTTTCAAGGTTTCCAGTTGATGAATTCCAAGCTTGTGTGATTCAACTGATGACATCTTGTGATGAGTTAACATTGTATGAAGACCAAATAAGTGTTGTCACGTCAGCCTTGTGCGCGTGAAGGATTTCCTTGAGGATCTTGCATGGAGAGTGATCCTATCTACCTTGGGAATGTGCGAATTCTCTGTAAACGATGGAGAGCATGTGATGAGTTATCAGCTTCCTAGAGCAACAAAGAATGAATGTTGGAGAACGTCTTAAGATCTATTCAAGACTATTGTATTCGATGCAGTATGATTAACGGTCAGGATTGAACCGACTGGATTGTCAAACCTAAATGTTTAGGGTTTAGGGTTTATGCTACCGACCTATCTGTTTCCTATAAGGTCGATGATGTTTTTCATTTTGAAGTTGTTGGCAAATGGTATGTGTGTATCCTAGTGAGCGATACTTGATTCTTGCCAGATTGGAGAAGTGTGTTGATACATGTAGAGTGTGATTCCAGAAGAAAAGGAGCTTAAGTGGATCTGCCTTGGCATTGAGTGTTGTTATCAAATCAGTGTATTACCTGTTGACTTCTAACCATTTCAACAATCGAAAAATCCCTTAACCGGGTAGCTTTAACAGGATTTTGTGTAAATCCTTTAACAAGGTGACTAAATTCAACGAGTTCTTCAAATCCTCTTGCAAGGTAGCCTTTAACAGGGTTCTAACCTTTAACCGGGTATTTAGCCATCCCTTAAATGGGTGATCCCTAGCAGGATCAGTTCCTAGCAAAACCTATTGTAAAAGTCTCTAACCGGACTAGGCTTCTAACAGAGTGGACTTCAAAAGAGTTCAAGAACAGCTTGTGGGCATTCATCCCTACCGTGGTCTTTCCCAGTTGGGTTTCCACGTGAAAAATCAGTGTGTCATGTGTGATGCCTTTCATGTGATGGTTTAGTGTTTTATGTCAAACTGGTAAAATATGTTGAACTAAGAAGTCATTATGTTTGTGATGATAGATTACTTGTTTATGCGTAAGGGTGAAGTGGAAATGAGGTATTAGATTGTATGGAAAGCTAAGGGTTACCGGTTTATGTATTTCATATTCTCACTGTATTTTACCGGTAGTAATCTAGTTTAGACCGGTGTTAGTGCTTGCCAGTCAAAGTGCACAGTTTGCAGTCAAACCGGTTCAGGAAAAGTATTTTTGCCTATACTGATTCACCCTCCCACCTCTCAGTACCTGTTCGGTACTAACTGTTCATCATTTATTCATCACTTTAAGCCCTTACAATTTTTGCAGGGACAATAACATTTCCCATCACCTTTTATTTTCAAGCTAGACCACAATCTAGCAATTGTCTCCTTATTTTGTCCTTCGCTGATATTATCTGACATGATATTTCTTCATAGGAAAAACAATCAGGCTATGGAAAATTTGGTCTATAACCTTCACAAACCAAGCAAAACGATGTCGCAAGTATGGAAAACACTATTCGCACGCGGTTTATTTTCACTTTTTCACTTTTCTGTTTTTTGTCGAAATTCTGATGAATGTCAGGCAAGATTCTGACAATAACTGGTTTCGTCGGAATTCTAATGAACGTCGAGCAATATTTTTTTTAAAAAAAAATTGACACAAATTGCCTTGTAAGATCCGACAAAACGAAAGAAATCCCGTAGTTCGTCGGAAATATTCGTCGAAAAATGCACCCAAATGAGTTAGTGAAGTAGTTGAATTAGTAAGTTGTGTACAAAGTTGTAGTAATCCCTTACCAGATCTATTGTAGGCAGTTGTGGACAGGTTAGAGAGATCCCTTATCAGATATACTGTAAGTTGTTTTGATATATGAGTTTATCTTAAAATTGAACCCATGCATTTGGAGATGCAATTTTCTTCAGTCATTTAATTCTATTGCAGTGAGCATTCTGATAGTGAGCCTTATTGTATTCCGACAGTGAGTCGTATTGTAAACTAGCAGTGATCCATTCGGCAGTGAGCCACCCTTTTGTAAACACCATATAACTAGTTATGTTATCTTGGGAGTTAACCCTCTTCATGGTTTTTCCCATTTGGGTTTTCCATGTATAAAAATCTGGTGTTTGTCTTGTGATTATACTTTTTTCTTATTATGCATTTGTTGTTTCATGTTAATGAGATTAGTTGCTAAAGTTAAATCAGTGAAAAAAAATTATTGTTGTGGGAATACTAATTCACCTCCCCTCTTAGTACTTTGAACCATTCAACCATCCAACAATTGTACTACAAGTTCTTCAAGATCACTAGCTATATGCTAAGCCTTTTGAGTGTTCTTTTGATCTCAAGGAGGTAGAGTACTTGGGAAACATAGTTTTTCATGGAGTATTAAGGTAAATCCTAACAACATTAGGGCTATTATGGAATGTCTTATTCCCAAAACCATTAAGAAATTAAAGATATTTGTTGGGGTTGACTACCCGTACTATAGAATATTTGTGAAGAATTATGGTCATATAGCAACATCGCTCACAACTCTATTGAAGAAGGATTCATTTCAATAGAATGAGTTAGATTATGTAGCATTTGAGAGATTGAAGGAAGCTATGTGCACTACTCCGATTCTTGCTACTCCTGACTTCACCAAGGATTTAATTATGGAATGTGATTCTTCAAGCAATGGTATTGGAGTAGTTCTCATGTAGGAGGGTTTCCACATTGCTTTTGAGAGTTGTCAATTAAATGGAAAGTATAAACTCAAGCCTATCTATTAGAAGAAGATGCTAGCTATAATTCATGCTAGCTTGTAGATCATAAATTAGTAGCTCCCTTTATAAAAAAATTAAAAAAGAATTTCTCAAACCTATGAAGACTAGATATGCTAGCTATTTAATCTTGTTGGAGAGGATGCTTGAGGTTAAGGAGGTTCTACAATTAATGATGATAAATGTTTGTTGGAGTAGGTGGTCAATGTCTAATACTAATAGCCTAGAAGAGTGTGAAGTAGAGAGTATATATTGGTGATTGATGGTCTAATTTGAAACAAATTACTAGATCTAATGTTTTGTCTATTTTATATTCTAAAATTTGAAATTTTTGAAAATTTGTGTATTTTATTCTTAAATTTTAGCATTAAGTCTTTTTTTAGTATTCTATTTACAAATATACTTCCGTTTTCATCTCATCTATTGTCTAGTTGATTAGGTATATTGATACAAACTGTCTTGAGAGCATGCTTCACCTAGATTGAGATTTATTCTTAGCAAGGGCCAAGTAATTTTTTATTATGCGAGAGCACATTATGTCTATTGACCCAAAAGTGGAACACTATGAACAACCCATTTCATACAGTAAGATATGCTTTAAATCTAACATGGTATGCACCAAATGCTAGTATGGTGCATAAATATGAAGAGGTGAAAGAAGGTTCATGAAGGTGCACATAACTACATGTTTACAATTTTAACAATAAAAAAAAAGTATATCAATTTAGTGGTACTTTCTTATACTTCTTTATGGGCTAAAAACTCATTTTAAAATATTTTAGCCATAGGCTAGGCATGCCCTACCATAATTTCTTATTAAAAGAACACAAACAAATGATAGGGAAAAAAGAAAGAAGACCAATCATTCATGATTGAATGTTGTTGACAAATCACTCTACACTTTCTTTTGTCATTTTGTCATTTGATTTAAGAAAAAAAAACACATCACTCATTGCATTGTAAAATCCTTCTTTGAATACTCAATGAATGGGCATAAATATCAATCTATTGGACAAATTGACAAGTTCTCATTTGTTCTATACAACATATACCCATGCATGCATCCAAATGTATGCTCTCAACCATAGGATTAAGCATGCATATTTAAACAAATTTTGGAATAACCTTTACAATCCTTTATTACCCTTATTAATGAACATAAGATCCAACAATGCTACTGGATTGACACATGTTCAATGACTTGTGATAAAATGCTGGTGAAAAACTATTTAAAGGTTAAATAAATCATTTTCCATAAAGATAGGTAGCAAGAAAAGAGATTGCATGTAAACAATAAGCACATTAAAAAAATGGTGTTTGATCATCTTTCCATATGAAATCCTCACTTAAGCACCATGTTGTAGGTAATAATAGGCCACTTCAAAAATAAAATAAATGGCATACTATAATTTTGTGTTCAATGTTTATATCGTATACTATAATCCTAAAATTTATTGAGGTAGTGTGTGATAATAAAATAATACCATGACCAACTTTCCTCTTATCATTCATGCTCATGTCATTCGATTGTAGGCATCTTTGCTGTCATTGATTTATGATTTTGAAATAACATTTAACCTTTTGTATGAAATATGGCCATATACGTTAACTAGAATAAAGGGAATACATTTTGTTACTATCTCATTAGACCAAGGGGAGAAAACATGAATGTGATGGGAAGTTAAACATAATAATGAAATATCAATATGCATGCATTGAAAGATATCGATTTATTTTTATAAGTACATTGCAATTATTTTATAAGGGTGGCTTTGTCTTAAGGCTATGTGCCACTTTAACCTTATCTTGGCCCAGCAAACAGGTGACCAACCTTGTACTCTACATTTTCACCAACACCTCAATACCCTATATCTAAAATATAATATATCTCAATAATTGGCCTAGCAAATAGGTGAGCAACATTGTATTCTATATTGCACCAACACCTCAGTGCCCTAGATATAAAATATAATATATCTCAATCATTGGCCCAGCAAAGAGGTGAGCAACCTTCTACTCTATGTTGCACCAACACTACAATGCCCTAGATCTAAAATATAATATATCTCAATCATTGGCCCAGCAAATAGGTAAGCAACCTTCTACTCTATGTTGCACCAACACCTCAATGTTCAATGCCCTAGATCTAAAATATAACATATCTCAACCATTGACTTGGCAAACAGGTGAAAAACCTTCTATTCTACATCTACTCTACGTTGCACCAACACCTTGATGCCCTAGATCTAAATATAACATATTTCAATTATTATTGAATATAGCTAAGTTTAACCAAGTCAAAGCAATGTGATGTTACTTCACAAGTAGTTCTTAAATGCACGATTGTGATATGATAAAATCATTTATCATTACAATATACAAATTGAGAAAACTATCAGTTGGGATCCAATGTCATTAATAAAATTCCTGCCCAACTAATTCCACACACTGCAGTTGTGAAATGGCATGAGGAAGGTTATTCAAGTTACTACACCCACTGAGATTCAAGTTTTGCAGCTGCGACAGTTTGTGAATGGAATGAGGAAGGCTTTTCAACCCAACACACAAAAATAAATCTAAATTCTGTAGTTGTGATAGATCACCAATGGTATCAGGGAGCGTGACAGGTTGCCAATTTTAGAAGGCAGCTTCTTGCACCTACGACAGTTTGCCAATGTCATGAGGGAAGGCTTTCCACCTTAATTCCAAACTCTGCAATTGTGACAGATTAGCAATGGTATGAGGGAGCTTTTCCAACTTAATACACACTCTCAAAATCAAGTTCTGTAGTTTTCTGTTAGGAAGTGAATATGGCACTGCCTTTCAACGACTTCATAAAAGATAAGTGATGATGCAGCTTCAAAATCACCAGGGCCTTCTTGCCAATACCACCAAGTGTCCAATATTCCAACTTTAACCACCTCATTCATGAATGAGAGCATTCTTCACCCTATCTACTCCTACTTGTAATGGTACTCTCTCTCTCTCTCTAATGTCTTCATCACCTCCTTCATTAATTGTAGACATATGATTTTCATAGTTCATAATATTGTTGTACGTAGTTTTTGCTTTGACTAACCAAACTCCATTATCTATTATTAGGAATACAGCAAGTCAAGAGAAGAAAAATGTTAAAATACTAAGAGATCAAGCAAGATAAAAGAGTGAGGGTGTTATGGATAAGGAAACTAGAGGACCAAATGCAAAAAATGAGAGAAGAGAAAACTCAATTTTTTAATAAACTAATCATAAGAGAACCGGCAAATTGAAAAATTCGATTAAACTTACCAAGGAGGGACAATGCAAAAGATATATAAATTAAATTAACTACACGAATATAAAAGATAAACATAAGGATATATGATCAAATATTATTTATTTTAAATAGAATAGAATAGAATAAAATAAAATGTCTCATGACACTATACCTATTAAATAAACAAAAGGAAAAAAAAAGTAAAGACAAAAAAAAGATAGAGTTGAGGAGATAAAAAAAGGTTTTGACTATATATAAATACATTTATTGTTGTTGTTATTGTTATATTATTAATATATTATTTGTTGTCTTTATAAAAATGTTATTATTATATATAATTTAAAAAATAATTAATTATATATAAATAGATATATAATTATTTAAATAAAGATTTTAAAGAACACAGTTAT